>NW_015162474.1:2244257-2252745 GCF_001447785.1 Gekko japonicus | reverse complement strand
AAAAGCATCACTGCAGCTGGGTCCAGATGGAGCAAGCATTTCCTTCTACCTTCTTAACATACTTACCATGGATGGCGCCATAAGGGAACCAAGATGGAAAAATTTATCTCCGTGTACTTATTATAGCAGCACAGGGAAAAAATGAAAGAAAATTATAGAAACAATATATCCTTGAAACTAGTTTGAAACCACTAGGACTCTGGGGTGATTTTAACTGTTTTCAAGAGAAGGGGAGGGGGCGGATTACAGACAGCAGTTGTAGTTTGGCCTGGTTCAGTTTTGTCTACTCTGAGTTGTAACAAATCTCCTTATCTCTATCACAAATCCTTTCCAGAACAACAAGGCTGGGATTATTGAACTGGAAACCCAGGATCTTATGCACACAAACCAGAGATACACCCGTCAGCTACTGGTTTATTTAGTCAGCGTTTTGGTTTGCAGTGGGCCACACAAGTAGGATGGAACTTCTTTAGATTAGGTGGATCCCCACCCCAGTCCAATCATTCACTCCTAGAGTGAAGTGCGAAGTCCACCATTCCATCAGGATCCAAGGAAGGTGAAGAGACAGGAGCCCCACCCACTTCCCCCATTCCCCCTTGTACCCCAAGAATGCAGAAGGATATGGGCCCAAGCAGAAGTCTGGATCAGAAGCAGGAGTACATGTCTAGCAGCCCAGGATACTCAGTTACCGAATCCTACTCAAGAGAAGGGAGCTGAGTTCTGAGCCTTGGCAGCATCAAGCAATAAGAAGGGTGGGGTCACCAATCCCTATAAGGGCTGTTGTTGTTGTTCAGTTGCACAGTCGAGTCCGACTCTTCGCGACCCCATGGACCAGATCACGCCAGGCCCTCCTGTCTTTCGCCGTCCTCTGAAGTTGGCTCAATTTTATGTTCGTTGCATCGATGACACTGTCTAACCATCTCATCCTTTGCCATCCCTGTCTTCTTTGACCTTCAATCTTTCTCAGCATCAGGGTCTTCTCCAGTGAGTGCTCCCTTCTCATTTGGTGGCCAAAGTATTTGAGCTTCAGTTTCATTATCTGGCCTTCCAGGGAACAGTCAGGGTTGATTTCTTTTAGGATTGACTGATTTTATCCTCTTGCAGTCCAAGGGACTCTAAGGAGTCTTCTCCAGCACCATAGTTCAAAAGAATCTATAAGGGCTGTATATTTACCATAATAGGGGAAACAACAGGTCTCCAGAACCATTTCAAGTTGGGAAAATAGTACAGTAGAAAGGTTTAAACATCTCCTCTCAATCATGGCTCCAATCGAATCAGGCCACTGCACACCTGATTTTTTAAAGAAAAAGAATCACATTGGTTGCTCTGTTCACAGAACTCCCAGCATCCATTATACTTCAGTCCTAAAACTCCTCAGTTAGATTTTAGCCTTTCTTGGTCCAACTTTTCTCAAGAGCAGCTCCAGCCTGGTCCAATATTGCTGCTGAGTGGATTTTGGCTCTCCAGGCCTGCCTCCTGATTCTTGAGGACAGGTCCTGCAATGATGTTTCAATTGCCAGCCTTTAGCCTTTTGACACACAGCCACCTTCCCTTGACTGAGGGACTGCACTGATTGATTCAGGAATAGGACAAGAGGGCAGAGAGAGTTTGACCCTTCCACATAGCTTTATCTGTGAAAACTAACACTTCCTCCTTCATTATTAGAAAAAAGTTGGGCAAAGATGGGTGCCCATATTTTACCACTTCTAATGCTAACAGGGTGTATGGGGGTCAGCTTCAATAAGAAAAACCATGGTTGCGATCACACGCGCCAGAAAAAACAGAGGGGGGGGAAAGCAAGGCTATTTCCTCTGGAGGAATTTGACCCACAGTTGCATGATCACACCTCCCTTTGAAGCTATGGGCGCAGTCCGTCAGTGCGTGATCAGACGCAACTGTGGGTGAGTCTTTTTTTGTGCCTTCCCCCCCCATGTGCTTAACTGAGGGATCGATGAATCACACCTCTGCACTGAGGGCTCCCTATGGAGTTTGTGATGATGTGCATACTGCGATGGGGGGGGGGGAAACAACGGTAAGGAGTTGGGATGGCCTGATCAAACCATCCTGACACCATGAGAGTGCGCAGGAGCGATGAGACACAGGAAAGTCTGTCCGTGGCCCGTCGCGACCCGTTAACTACCGGATTTTCCCAGGTGTCTTTTAACTCCGCTTCTGTGGCAGAGCAGAATGGGTTGCCGATGGCTGCGGGGCGCTTCCCAGATGTTGTTGTCTGATCGCGCCCTTTAAATCCGCCCAGCATTTGCATCTATGTTGGGTCTAATTGTGCGTATGACCGCAGCCCATGTCATAGTGAAGGTATAAATCCCTTCTCCCTCCCTAGTCTGAGTTAAGGCCACAAGTGGCTGAAATTTAGTGTTTAGAAACACTTGAGAAAACCTGATGACAGATCGCCCAGTGCATCATCTCCTAGTTGGATCTTGGACATATTATATTCCGTGATCTGTAATGAATGACGGAGATAACAGAAGCCAATTTGCCTGAGATCCATAAACCAACTGGCTCACATGTGACATCATACATTCAGATGGATTAAATATATGAACCAATTCTTTTAAGCTTTTGAACCCTGGTGGGATTGTGTATACTTTATGTTAGGATTATTATTTGTTTTCTCAAATTCTTCTTATTTTTATATACTAACAATCCTCTTGGGTAATATGCAGAATTTGGATTGTGGAATTAGTTTTGCTCATTACACACTGTTTTTGACAGAGTGACTCATGCTGGAATATTCTCTTCTGTGCTGTATACAGTGTGAGTTCTACAGAGGGAAATCTAAAGCCTCATAGCCTACAATTGCTCCTCTTATGGAAGGACGGGTGATAGTGCCAGATTTACCTTCTCACTTCAGCCTTCTGACCTGCATGGCTATCTATCTATCTGTAAGGGTTTCCTTCTCCAGCAGTTCTTTTTTTAGGGGGTCACAGGTAGCTGCTTTGGGAGGAGGAAGATGAGAAGAGGCCTGTTTCTGCCAACAGAATGGCTGTAGGATATGACCCAAAGAAAATAATATGTCAAGTTTTCATAATATAGTGTGAATAATACAGGAATTGAGATTACTGGAATTAATTAGGGAACAGAAACTGAGGACTTGTTTAATGTGGTTTGGTCAAGAGGTCTGTTAAAAAACTCGGAATATACTTCAGGAAGAAAGTATTAAATTATGAACCTTCGATGGAAAAAAAGCAAGCTGATTCAGCTGATAGCAGAATTAAAATAATCATGATTCTCCTTAAAGAAGCTAGTTGATTTTCTGAAGCATTTTAAAAGAACATTTCTCATGGTGATAGTGGTAATCTGTCCTTTACTCAACAGAGGACATGTGAGGGCTTGTATTATAGAGTTGGCAGCAGAGTTCAACCCTGAGGAAAGATTTTTTTCAGCACAGATAATTAAATGCACCCAAATGTTTATAACTTTACAAATCTTTTTAAGAGCCTTTAATTTTTTTCAACAGTAAAATATGAAACATTTTCTGATCCATCTGTTCAAAGTAAGCTAACTTGGTAATTGCTTGGAAATTAAACTTTGAGCAACAGGAAGTTAGGGTTGTCTGGCAAACGTTCTCTCCTGTAACTACTAATAGACCCAAGGGAGGATAATGTGAAATGTTTCCTGCCTATTTCTTAGCAGGGTCTTATATTTTAATCTTGGGATATTTTCATCTTGCCTGCAGCTATCCAGAGGTAAGCAATATACCACCTTCACTCAGAACACAAGACTCTCAATGAAACTGATTGGTATTGCTTTCAGGCTAGCCGAAAGAAAATCCTTTATTGTACAATAGATAATTAACTCACCATGGCCACAAGTTGTGGTGATGCCCAACATGCTACGGGTATTTTAGAAAGAGTAGACAAGTTCATGGAAAATATGTAATAAAATGGAATTGTTCAGGAGGGTGCTTTTATAAAGGAAATGGGGCTGTAGTGTACTGCACAGTTGTTAAGTATAGTCTTCTTTTTACTGCACTGTTTTCAGATTTTATAGTCCTTATTGCATCGTTTGCTGTGTCTTATAATGTTTTTATTGCACTGTTTTTCAATTCTGTAATCAGTCTTGAGTCTCAAGGAGAAAGGCAGAATATAGATAAAGTAAATAAGCAAATGTCCATATGACAGTCATGGCAGCTAAACAGAACTCTGTGTCCAAAGCCATTGACTTCAGCTGTGGTAAACAAAGAACAATTTTAGAACTGCTGCCTTCATGTTCTGCTTGTATATTTCTTGGAAGAATCTGGTTGGAAACAGCATGATGAATGGTAGTCCTAGGCGGTCTGAAGCATCAAGACTTTCTTATGACATTACGTTCATGGACTACATCTGGCCCACTAAGGCTTTTTCCTCCGGTATGACAAGAGCCTACATGATCTACCCCGCATTCCAACCCCTGGTGTGGGACAGTGTGACACAAGGAGAGGATAGGGCACATGTGATATTGCATGTATTCTATGTTTCCTGATCTAAGCTAATTTCAGTAATTCCTTGGAAATTAAACTACCCTCCCCTACTCCAACCCTGCTCCTCAACCACTTGATCTTTGGCAAGATTGCTGAGATTTAGAAGCTACTCATCAGATTTTGCTGTATGACAGCAAACGTGCCAGTACATTGACATAGCAATAATTAATCAAGGTGGAGTGGTCATTTCAGTATCACAGCTGATCTTTTAACATGGAGCCAGAAAGGGATTCTGATTAAAAAATATTGACATTCCTATTATAGTCTGCAAGAATAAAGACATGCTCACAGATGATGTGGATTGCAACCAGTTTTTCAAGTTGGAGATGCAAAACCACTAATCTTGGTTTATGCTTCTAGATGGGAGCTTGTTTTTCCTGGTCTCAAAGACCAGTATAGAGTCTATATAATTACATAGAATTATCCTCACCCTAAGGAACCATCTCAAAGAATAACAGTATCCTCTATCATCCTTGTTCTCTTTGGCTACATCTCGACTGAGAAGGCTTTTTAAAGCAACACACCCATTCAGCACTTCTGGCAGCCATAGGCTCTATGGAGACTATACTACTCCCAGTGCTCTCTGCTAGTTCAAATGGTAGAACAGGGCCTAGGAGCATCACTGTGACGGCTTAGTTTAAAACAGCGCCTGTTGTGTGTGTGTGGGGGGGAAACTCTCATTAGTTTGCAACTTTTTAAAAATAGATTTTATTAATTTTCAAAAAGAAAGAAAAGTAAAAGGTGAGAGAATTACAGGCTATCCAAATATCAAATCATCATTCTCATACATCACGTTAGTAATCATTTTTAAAGTATTTTGCCCTAATTAGGAATATCAGCATTACAACTTTATATATTAAAATTACTTATTTTCTATTAACTAACTTTTGACTAAATAATATACTAATGTTTCTATTATGATTAATCTAAAAGCCAACCAATACAGTCCCTTTTACATACTAATACATTTAGATAATCTGCTAACATTTCTGGAGTATATGACCGACAAGGTATAATGTGCTTATCTGAAATAATATTTTATATTTAACCTTCAGCTTACATTCTTATATATCAGTTTCCACATCATTTATAATTTTTTCTCTTAATTAAATTATCTATCATACTCAGAGTACTTAACTATTACAAAGGAAGTTAAAATAAAAATACCAACAAGAAAGAAGATATGATCATTTTGTACTATAATTTCTTATTAAAGTTTCTATTAAGATCCAGGTTATCAAATCGTTTTTAATGAGTTACAGCCATAATTTATATATAACATTGTTTTGATTGTTATTGTTTTATTTCATTTTTTATTTTAAAAATCAAATTGTTACTTTATATTTTAGGTCTCACTATTAAAATTATTCAATCAATTTTGATTATAGATGATGATGATGATGATGATGCCAAGCTCAGAGGCCTTGCTTCAGTGTTTTTTTTTAATAATAATAATATTTATTGCATTCGCAAGAAAGCCATAGCAACTGTACAGGATTTAAAAAAAACACTTAAAATTGTCAAATTTGTATATAAGTTGACAGTTATCAGCAGTAAACTAATTAAACTCAGGGAGATTTGTTTTCTTAGTCACCACGGCTAGAAAGGAAGCCACTATAGCCGTGGTTTGATTGTCAGGGGAGTTATCAGACAATAGCACTGAAACTACCCAAGGAAGGAGGGGAAGCTTTTTTTCCCTCATAACAGGAATGACTTATCTCTCTCTTTTCTTATTCCACTTAGGACAGAAAAGCATTATATGATCCATAGTTTCTATCATCTCTTGTCCACAATCGCAAACTCGTTCCGAAAACGGAAGTCCCAAGAAACGACCAGAGAGCACCTTAGAGGGGAAGGAATTAAGCCTCGCCAAGGAGAAAGCTCTGTGTTGCCTTGGGATCATTTACCCAACAATCAAGATTCTCTGTACCACGCTATTTATAATATTTCATTCTTTTCTTCTTTTTCTGAAGTTTCTTTTCATTAAAGTCATTATTCTGTTCCTTTCTTCTTTGTATGTAAACCAATTTAACCTTGTTGTTTCCCATTTATAATCCATTATTGGCATCAGGCCTCGGTTCCTGTTGGAGCGCACCGGAGCACCGCTCCGCCAGTCAGGAGCCGAGGAGGCGGGCACATAAGCCCCGCCCCCTGCTCCCACCAGCCATCAGTTGGGACACGGTGGGGGGGAACGTTCCCCCACGTCCCTGAGCCCTGTGGTGGTGGCCTTGGACTCATGGGGGCAAATTCCACCTCTTGTGCGAGAGGTCATTCTGGCTCCCCCAGCAATCCTTCAGGGCTCCTTAAAAAGTTATGGCCACCACTGCTGTTCTGGCGGGAGCTGCGACGCCCGCGTGGGGGTGGGGTGAAATGTTCTTCTGCCTCCCTGAGCCTGGGGTGGTGGCCTTGGACTCCTAGGGGCAAATTCCACCTCTCGCATGTGATGCCGCTCGGACATCACAAGCGAGAGGTCATTCTGGCTCCCCCAGCTCTCGGTGGTAGCTCCGACACCCGTGCGGGGGCAGGGCGAAATGTTCCCTTGCCTCCCTGAGTGGTGGTGGCCTTGGACTCGTAGGGGCAAATTCCACCTCTCGCATGTGATGTCCACATGCCAGAGGAAATTCTGGTTCCCCCAGCTGTCCTTAGGGGCTCTTTAAAAAGTTATGGCTGCTGTCGCTGTTCTCGGTGGCAGCTGCGATGCCCGTGGGGGGAGGGGCGGGGTGAAAGGTTCCCTTGCCTCTCTGAGCCCCAGGGTGGTGGCCTTGGACTTGTAGGGGCAAATTCCACCTCTCCCAAGCTCCCAGCTCTCGATAGGAGCTCTTTAAAAAGTTATGACCGCCACTGTTCTCGGTGGCACCTGCGACAACCGCGCTGGGGGAGGGGCGGGGTGAAATGTTCCCTTGCCTCCCTGAGCCCCGGATGGTGGCCTTGGACTCGTAGGGGCAAATTCCACCTCTCACGTGTGATGTCTGAGCGGTGTTGCGGCTCGAACATCACACGCCCATTCTGGCTCCCCCAGCTCTTGGGAGGGGCTCTTTAAAAAGTTATGGCCGCCATCGCTGTTCTCGGCGGCAGCTGCCATGCCCGTGGGGGGAGGGGAGGGGCAAAATGTTTCCTTGCCTCCCTGAGCCCCGGGGTGGTGGCCTTGGACTCGTAGGGGCAAATTCCACCTCTCGCGTAAGAGGTCATTCTGGCTCCCCCAGCTGTCCTTAAAGGCTTTTTAAAAAGTTATGGCCCCTGCCTCCGCCGCTTTGGGCGGCAGCTGCAACCACAGGGGGGGACTGCTGAGCTGTCCTCCCCGCCTTTTTCCGTGCCTGAGAAACAGCCTGCAGACCCGCCCCCCACCCTCCTTTCCTTTTTCAGGCTCCGCACTTGTTACGTATGTGGACCGCCTCCAGGGGTCCGCGGACAGGCCAGAGCTTGGATCCGAAAACAAAGGAAACTTTGGATCCTGGATTCCCCAGCCCCAACCAATAGCCACCTTGGCGGGACATTTAAACCCTCCAATGGGAGTGGGGGGGTTGCTGGTGGATATGTATATAGTTGGCCCTGTTGGCCATTAAAGTTAGTCTTTGTCTATGTGAAGTACAATAAATGTGTGCTACAGCATGTCGTTGCCCGAGTCAAGAACAGCTCTGAAAGAACTTGTAACTGACCCAAGGTCACCCAGCAGGTGCAAGTGAAGGAGAGGGGACTCAAACCCAGTGTAACAGGCCGGATTAACCCCCCCGGCCAGAGTAACCCCGGGGTTATTCTGGCCTAGCCTAGAATAACCCCGGAAGGGTTATTGAGAGGTTATTCTGGCCTAGGCTAGAGTAACCCCGGGTTAATCTGGCTGGCTGTAACAGGCCAGATTCACTCCCCCCGGCCAGAGTAACCCCGGGGTTACTCTGACCTAGGCCAGAGCAACCCCTGCCGGACCAGGCCAGAGTAACCCCCGCGGTTAGTCATTCCACTCCTGACCCTGTCATTCCAGTCCCTGAAAACTCCTGCTCCACCCTGGGCAAG
>NW_015162474.1:2243942-2244105 GCF_001447785.1 Gekko japonicus | reverse complement strand
CCCTGTCCCACCCGTCTCTGATGATACCTAAGGGACCTCCCACTCTTCTCCCATACTACAATTTGAAGGGAGTAAATCCTGCACTCCCTTGGGGAAACTGAGGATATGCAAACAGAGGGCGTTGCATTTTTATGTCCCAGTTGTTTGAGTGCTCAGCAGGATA
>NW_015162474.1:2243638-2243797 GCF_001447785.1 Gekko japonicus | reverse complement strand
GTTAAATGTCAGGTGAATCCAATCTCTTCTTCTTTTTAACTTCTTTTTTTAACTTCTTCTTTTTAACTGCACAACACAACAACCTGTAACCCCAGGCTTAGTTGAGTGGTAACTTTGATGTCAGTGTAACCAGCACAGTGTCAGCTTCTGAGGGTTTCA
>NW_015162474.1:2216687-2242003 GCF_001447785.1 Gekko japonicus | reverse complement strand
TCATTGACAAGCTTACTAAGAGATTGTTTGAGTGTTCAATTGTTATTGGGGAAGTATCTCTCTTAGTAGGAAAAGACAGCAGCCCCAGAAAGCAGGCCTGGGGGGTTAATCTGGCCTGGGGGGGTTATTCTAGCCTAGGCCAGAGTAACCCCGGGGTTACTCTTGTGCCTTCCTTGGCCTGAGTCCTGTGGGTCTCTGGGTCAGGTTATAAGTGGGGTGCCCTCGGTATTGGGGCTTCCCAAGAGTAAAAGGCAGCGCCTCTGGCAACAGAAGGTGGTTCTCTCTGGTTATTGGGGAAGTATCTCTCTTAGTAGGAAAAGACAGCAGCCCCAGAAAGCAGGCCTGGGGGGTTAATCTGGCCTGGGGGGGTTATTCTAGCCTAGGCCAGAGTAACCCCGGGGTTACTCTGGCCGGGGGGTTAATCTGGCCTGTTACACCGGTTCTCCCAGATTAGAGTCCGCGCACTTAACCACTACCCCAAACTGGCTCTCAGAGACAGAGATGGCCAGACAGACCAACACAGGTAGATAGACAGATGGACAGCCAGAGACAGATGCCAGAGAGACAGACCAACAAAGGCAGGTAGACAGAAAGACACGGATTTTTATTTATTTATTTAATTCCCTGCCCTCCTCCCTGAAGCAAGCTCAGATAGGCAGAAAGACATAGACAGACAAGATGGACAGACACAGATAAATGGACAGAGACAGCCAGACAGAACAACACAGGTAGACAGACAATGGACAGGCAGAGAGACAGAAAGACGCAGGTAGATAGATGATGGAACAAAACAGATGGACGGACGGACACAGTGGATCAAAGAGCTCGGTCCAAAACACATGCATGAAGCACAACCAACAGCCCGAGAGAGCCGGCTTGGGGGGGAGGGGGCGCCCATCGCAGTCCCCCCCAAATGTCCACGGGGCGAACCCGGCCTTGGTCCAGGCGAGGCCAACTCAGGTGGACTCTGGCGGTGGCAGCGCCCCCCCGTGGGGGAACGTCTAAGGGCATCATCGTCACTGTGCGCCTCCTTTGGTGCTCGGCCCTGGGAGAGGCGTCCGGCAGACCCAGAAACGCGCCAGACCATGCCAGCGCTGCCACCCCCGTCTCGCTTTATTTTGTTTAGACCGCGTGGGCTTCCAAGGAAGGCGCCCTGCGCCGGACTAGCTCGCAGTGCTTCGAAATGATCCGCTGAGCTGTGCTGCTGAAGCCGAGCAGATCAGCTTCTTCCGAGTCTCCCTCCGCTGGGCCCGAAAACTCAGTGCAAACTCTGGGCCTTCGTGGCGGCCGTCACTGGTGCGTCCCTGTCTCCATCCTGCTCTTTGCACGTTTCTCGAACTGCAGAACCCTCCCTGGCCATTTTCCCCAAACTCCCACAATCCTCCGAAAGCCAATAGACGGAGTGCCCCTAGCGCGAGAGCCCCGGGAGAGGGAGGGCAGGGTGTGCTTGCGGGCTGCACGGGCCACGCCCTGGCCTGGCAGGCCTGGAGGAACCGCCGCCCCCTGCCTGGCTGTGGAGGAGGAGGCCAAGCCATCCGGCTTCTTCGCCTTCTCCCCTCCTGAGGAGGAGACCCGCCGCTGCTGTTGCTCCCCGCCGCCTGGCCAGCTTCCTCGTCTTGGCAGTGCCCTGGCTTAAGAAAGCGCCGGGTGGGGTGGAGGGGTGGCTGGCGGCCGGCGTAGCACCTGCGGGATGCCGGAGGAGGAGGAGGAGGCAACCACAACTGGTGGCAGCGCTGACTTTGGAGGGTGGCGGCAGTGATGGGCAAAGGGGGAGGGGGGAGCAGAGGATTGGGGGGAGGGAGCCCTCAAAACCAGTGGGAAGGCCGGGCCCTGTGGGCCCCACGTAGGCTACGGGCCTGTCGTAGGGTCAGTGATTCTGAGGAGTTTTCCGAGTCTCAACCACTCCGCTTCACCGCAACCCCAGAAGAGTTTGCAACTCTGTTTCAATTTTTTTTTTTCCCTCCACTTTCAATTTAGTACCATAGCTATAGCATTAAATCAGCCATATAAGGAGCTGGTTCAAGACTTACCCTTTGGACTTTCTCTTCAATTTAATTTATCTAAATCGCATCAGAAAAAATTATGGAATTCCCCCTTGTATAACAAGTTGATCATCCATCTGTTGAAAGGTAAAAGGTTAAATGTCTGTGTTGCTTGTTTTAGCTTTGACTGGCAAAAATTACAATCATCTAGTTAGTTCATGTTTATTCATTTGGGGGGGGGGATTCACATGAACCTTGAGCCACAAGAGAATGATGAGGTATAAATGTTTAAATAAGTAAATGAACATTAGCTTCTAGGCTCCATTGACAAGAATGATGCTTAGGCTATTTATAATTATATTTAGAAGGCAATATAAGAGTGTCTAATGTAATCTAATATCCAAAGCGAAAGTTGCCTTCCTTCTATTATTACTCACCAATGAAAATGGACTTCCAACACTAACTACAAATCAATACAAGGTTATTAATGATTAATCAGAACAAAGTTTGAGTCCAGGGGCACCTTTAAGACCAACAAAAGTTTTATTCTGGTTATAAGCTTTCATGTGCATGCACACTTCTTTGTACATACGTTCCCCCTCACAGATAAAGGACTACATAGCAAAGAAATATTCTGATTATGTCTGTTGGCTTTGTGCAAATGGGTGCTAACCTTAAACATATAATAGGTAACTTGTTCAGAAACTATTGGTTGATCTTATTTGTGCAACAAAAATAATTTGTTTGTGGTTTAATATACTAACCTTATCACAGAATAATCATTTTGACTATTGTTGTGCATGCTCAATGCCATCTCAGATGTAAACTGCAAGTCCCAGAAATTAAATCTCTGGCTATGATTCCTCAACTTCTCTACAATTACTGTCACTTAAATGCCTTTGTATCACAATACACAGGGAATGATAGGATATGAAAGGCCTCCACACTGGAGATTATGTTGCTCAAAGTTAGATTCCCCGTCCCCACATATGCTTAAATTAGCACAGGTTTCACTGAAGATTTTCACATCTCAGGAGCTGTTCATTATTTCTATCCTTGATAATGATCATCTTAATTTGATCATTGACATTCTAGGATTTTTTCCAATATCAATGATAGAGGTTAAGTATTTATAATCAGAGCATGGTTGAGGTGGGCTGGATGGCCTTAGCCACTGATCTTATGTATTGTATGCAGTATTGTTGTATGCTGAACATCCAACTAAAGAAGTGCACTTCTGTAGCCCCTGGCAGGCATCTTTTCCAGGCATTGTTGCTTCTAATGTTGCCAGGTTCCCCATGGCCACCAGCAGGGGATGGGAGTGGATGGCTGCCAGACCCAGGTTAGAAAACTCCTAGAGATTTGGGGATGGGGCCTGTGGAGGACAAGGACCTCAGGGGGGCACAGTGCCTAGAGCCCACTCTCCAAAGTATCCATTTTCTCCAGGGGAACTCATATCTGTAGTCTGGAGATGAACTGAAATTTCGGTGATCCCCAGGTCCCACCTGGAGGCTGGCACCCCTAGACTTGCTTCTACTTCTAGATCACTAAAAAGCAGGAAGCAGCATGAATGAAAAATGAAGGCAGGTGAAGGGATACTTTGTTGCTACATTTTTTGGTTCTTGACAGAACTAAACTGCTAAGGAACTACAAGGGAAGAACCTGTTCTGATTAACTATTCTTACTAAAGTGCAGGCAAAGTCCAATTGTGTACATATTGCTCTGGCAAGTATCATATAACAGAGTTCAGTGAGTTTAACTAAATAGTCACAAACTGTTTATGGTAAAATCATTACAGAGAAAACTGTTCCATAGCTAGGTTTATGGGTTTGTTTAAATTATAGTTTGTACACAAACTCTGGCTGGTGACTTCATGCAAGTAACAAATCACAGTTTCTGCATGAATCCTGGTTGTCTGTTTCTCACTTCCTCTCCACTGCCCACATCTTCCTTATACTGTGACCAGCTGACTACAACGGCAAGTGCGACTCAACAATCTGGTTTTTCAATTGAGACATCACAACAAACCACAATTTGAACCAACTATGATTAACAAATGCTAGTCTGAAACCTTGGCTTGATTTTAGTCAACAAATACTTCCCTGATGTTCATAGAGAACACAGGAATTATTCATTCTCCAATGGTGGAGATTGTCTTGCACAAAACTCTTCATCCTACATTCTCTGAGTGAGTAAAACCTTTATTGTAAAATGCATTTCATGCATTCCAAAAGGTTTAACGTTTCATAGGAACTTATTTTAGTGCTCCTCAAAATTTCCACAGGAAAAGATGAAAAAAGTCTTTCAGAATCATGTTTGTTTGTTTTTTTAATTCTGGGTTTTTGTCTGTGCCTTCACATCTCATGCTGCTGCACCAAGTGGTCAGGGTAAGTGAATTGTTCATACACGTCATCTTCTCTTTGTCCCATCTGCTGTTGCCACTGCCTTTAGCTACATAGTTGGGTACTGTTAACAGTCCTATTCTTAAATCTGGTATAGGGTTGCCGACTCTGGGTCAGGAAATTCCTGGAAATTTGGGGTGCAGCCTAGGGAGGCCAGAGTTAGGGGAGGGGAGGGGGCTAAGCAGAGATGCGATGCCATAGAGCTGCCATTTTCCCCATGGGAATGATCTCTCTGGGGATCAGTTGTAACTCTGGGAGAACTCCAAACTCCACTCAGGTATGAAGCCTGCTTGGGCTGGAGAATGAGGCAAAACAGGAGAGAACACATATACAGTTGCTTGGCACCACCCACTCACATGCTCTTCTACTGTTCAATATATCTCAGTCCCTTTCCTTACTACTGGTATGGGCTTCATGTTGATCTTGAGTTCTTAGTTTTAGCTGGCTTTGAAAATGGTGGCAGTGGGGACTTCCGTTCTACAGAACAGCGATGGCGGATGCTCTTCCCACAACGGGGAAGGGCGATTCACACACCAGCAGCCTGGAGGGGTGCCACCTCAAGTGACACCCCCGCGGAGCTTTTCCGATAGGCTCCAGGCCAGAGGGTTTTTGAGGGGTAGCCTCTTCGATGGCGTAATGCCAGAGAATTGAGGCTCCCCTCCGCCCTGATGGTCCAGTCACTGAGTGGCCTTTGGGCACAAGCTGGACTGACCGGGACAAGTGCCGGAGATCGAGCGGAATGGCGTAAAGCTGAGCGTGGTCAGAGAAACTGACCGACAATGAACGTGAGTTCTGAATAAAATGGAGTTTTGAAAAGCGATTCCCCCCCGTGGTTGAAAACAGAGATTGCAAAGAGGGACGCCTCTTATGCGAATGAGCGGCTAACGGACATGAAGGGGGAGAGGGGAGGAAGTAAACCAAAAGTATTCTGAGAGACTTATCTGAATTGTGAAGTTGTTTGGCGAGTTTTCCGAGTTGTGTGAAAGCGGTAGAAACTGTAAACAAAATGGGAAAGATGGTGGCCCAGCAGAGAAAGTTTAAAACAAAGCCGGGCAGTCAGAGTCCAAGACCGGAAGAGGGAGCAGATGTCCTCAAACTCCTGGCAGATATGCTTAAACCGGTGATGGAGCAACTCAATGGTATTAACCAGCAATTGACCGTGATGAATAAAAACTTTGCAGCACAGCAGCTCCAGCTGAACAAAACAGAGAAAAAAGTGGAGCCGGCAAACGAGAAAATTAAAGAGATAGACACCACAAGCAAGAAGTTGAAGAAAAGGATGGGAGATGTGGAAACAAAGCAGAATGCTCAAGAGAATCGAGTTTTGCAGCTACAGATGGAAAAAGCTAACATGATTTTCAGGTTTCAGGGGGTTCCTGCGACGGATCGGGAAGACTTGATGAGGGTGCTTAGTGAGATCATCGCTCCAGTAGTAGGCTTAACAGCGGATGAACTTGTAAACAAAATGGAGTCAGCCTACAGGGCATACTCCAATTACATTAAAAAAGTGTGCTAGCTCCCACCCTGTTCAACTTGTATTTGAACGACCTAATTGCCAGTTTGGAAGGTAGTGAATTTATGCCACCAGCCATAGGGCAATACAAAGTTCCAATCCTTTTGTATGCGGACGACATGGTTCTTCTCTCTGTAACCAAGATTGGTCTGAGGAGGTTACTTAATAAACTGGGTGAATATTGCAGGGCAGAAGCCCTGCAAATAAACTATGCCAAATCTAAAGTGCTAGTTTTCAGGAAAAGACCCAAGAAATCCGTGTGGAGCATTCTTGGTACACCAATTGAGCAATGTAGCACATACAGATATCTGGGTATAATCTTTTCAGAAACCCTCTCCTGGCGTCCCCATATCACACAACTGAAGACCGCTACCATGAACAATCTAGGGCTTTGTTGAAGTTTTACTTCTCTAGGGGTGGAGGTATGATCGACCCGGTTGTTAAATTATACATGAGCAAGATAATTCCAGCAATGCTGTATGGGGTAGAGATTTGGGGTTGGGACGAATCGTTACTGTCCCTGCTAGAAACTGTGCAAAATTATTTTATAAGGCGGATTTTGGTCTTACCCAAAGGTTCACCTGTGGCGTTGATGAGGGCTGAACTGGGTATGGTATCCCTGAAAGCCAGGGCAAATGTAAGAATCCTCTTGTATTGGAGGAAATGTTTAGAACGACCTCAGGATATTCTAGGTGTACAAAGTTTTGGATTGCTGTTGAAATCCTCGAAAAGATTAGATGATCACTTGAATTCTATTTTACTGAAATACTCAATCCCCGATGACTTATTGATAAACGAAAACCAAAAGTCTAAATTGAAGGAATGGGTATTTAATAAGGATGGGCTTTTGAACCGACATGTGTTGGTAAGTTGTCGTACAGCCCCCTTGTATAAGATCTTTAAAAGAGATCATTGCAGGACTGTATATCTAGAGAAACTAACTACTCTGGAGCAATTGCCAAGAGAATCGAGTTTTGCAGCTACAGATGGAAAAAGCTAACATGGTTATCAGGTTTCAGGGGGTTCCTGAAACAGATCGAAAAGACTTGAAGAAGGTGCTTAGTGAAATTATCGCTCCAGCAGTAGGCTTAACAGCAGATGAACTTGGAAACAAAATGGAGGTAGCCTATAGGGCATACTCCAATTACATTAAAAAATAGCTTACCTGGAGAAATAGTGGTCAAGACTGTAAGAAGACAAACTAGGGACACCATTTTAAAAGCAACTTCAGCAACTCCACTGAAAATGGGAAATGTAACCATCAAAACTTTAAAGGATATTCCATTTGAAATTAGACAAAAGAGGAAAAATTACGACTTAATTTCTTTCCTTCAAACTAATGGGATATTGTACAGGTGGGCGGTTCTGGAGGGTGTCATCTTTAAGATCAACAATAGAAGAGAGAAGATAGACTCCACTTTTAAAGCCAAAGAGTTTTTGGAACGACAGCTGGGGATAGATGAAGAGTCCAAAGAGAAAGAAACAAAATCTAGTGACTGCTACCTTGGGAATGGAAGAGGACTCTGCGGAAGAAAAGGGTGCAGGACCTGCCAGAGTGGTATATGATTTTAGAGACAGAAAGCCGAATTAAAGGCAGAAGGACTTGGAAAATGGCCTTTTGAAGTGAAGAATAAGAAGATGATCAGAGATTTCTCTCATAACAACTAATAAAATAACATATAAATAGTGAATGTTATAAGCAAGAACTCTACAAGTATATTGTGATATTAACACTTATAGTACTAACATTTTTACTAACAGTGGAAAGATCTCCACCTCTGGGGGTTTTAGTTTAGTGTGGTTTGCTTTCCTTTATCCTTAGTTGTAGTCCCTTCCCTAATATTTCTTTGTAGTTTTTTGTAGTATTTGCAAAATAAAAAAATATCCCTCCAGGGATTAAAAAAAAAGGGGGTAGCAGTGGACCTGCCCGTGGGGATTCATGCATGGAAACCTCTCCTTGCCCATGTTTAGCTCCAGACCACTGTATTGTTGTCCATCCACTAGAACCAATGCTGATTTTCAATAAACTATAAAAGACCACTTGAAACCTGGCACAAGTTTTGCTGTTTGGCTACAGCTGTGCTAAATTTTGAAGTGTGAGAGTTGATCTTTCCCATGACATCTGTCCAAACATAATTCTTGCATCACTAACTAGCAGTTTCCATCAACCAGGAATGAAGGTTCATATGAGTATGATGTGGGAAGGCAGATTAGCTGATAACTGAAGCTAGCAAGGCTGGTGTCCCAGATCCCCAGACTTGCCCTGGCCACAAGAGGTGAACACACAACTGACTCCAATCTTTGGGTTCTCAACACCCCAATGGCCACCCTGGCTTCCCACAGGCTGCCACCAATCCACTGGATAAAGTACAGCACCACCAGTTCAGTCCCTTTAAGTGGCCATTGCCAGCAACTGTGGCTGAGCCAGACTGGCTAGGACATAAGCAAAAGAACGGCAGGTGCAGGAGGATGGGCTGTTGAGACTGAACATGATTAAACATGGTCCTTATAAGAAGCCAAATGGCAGGCCAGGGAAGAGCTCTAGGTTTGCTCCAGGTTGTAGAGGAGAGGCTTGTGAAGAGACAAAGAGGAATGAGGTGGAATGAACTCTCAGCATCTAAGGCCTTTTACTGGCCCCAGGGGCTCAGATGGGACCACAGAGTAGAGTCCAAGGTAGACACTGATCCCCTATATCCCCACTGTTGGGTAGCTAAAGCTGCAGAATCCTATGGACACTGATTCCAGTGAGCCAAGTGGGACTTACTTCTAAATAAATATGCACGAGGTTATGGTGCACATACAAAAGATGAATCTTTCTGTTTTAACATATCTCGCTGTTTTAATATATATTTATTTATCCTGTAAGCCACCCTAAGCCTGCTTTGGCGGGGAGGGCGGGATACAAATTAAACAAACAAACAAACAAACAAACAAACACAATATTCTATTAAAAAGTGGTACTTGATATTTTCAATTAGATAGAAATACTCCTTCTACATGGTGTTGAGTTCCTTCTCCATCCCTGTGATGAATATTAGGTTTCAGGCCCATGTAGCATGACAGTCATGACAGCAGCATTTCAAAGCCCTGTTAACTACTGAAGAGGCTTATAGAACATATCTTTCACAAGAAGCCCAGAACTGTGTTTGAAAACCAAATGAGGATTTTTGACACCATACTAACTTTGATTCCTAAAAGCCCAGTCAAGGTAAACAAAATAGTGATACTGACATGGCGTTCCTTCATTGATCTACTAGAATTACTGTAAGAGCAGGTACAGTGATCGTGGTCATAATTTTAATGTATTACCAGTTGACTTTCAGAATAACTTTCAATACTGAAGATTTTAAAGACTTCAACTGAAGGAAAAATGTATTAAGGAGACAAAAGGTGACACCAGGACCAGCCCTTTCATAAGGCGAGGTAAGGCAGTTGCCTAAGGGCAAGAGCGTAGAAGGGTGCCACACTGGCCTGCCGCCTTGCCCCCTTCCCCCCCCCTTGTCAAAAGCCCTGCTCTGCTCCATTGGCCCTTGGCCTGCTGCCCCGCCGAGGTCATTGACCATTGCCACCCTTTCTTCACTTGGTGCTGGGAGGCGGGAGAGGCGGCCAGCCATGTCCAGTGAGTGCATGAGGTGGAATGTGCACAAGGGGGCGCAGTGCATGGGCCTGGCGGGGGCCACCTAGTCAAGTGCCAGCCAGGGGCTTCCTCCTTCCTCGTGCTCTCTTTCCTGGGTGGCCGGGCTTCATTGTGCGTGCAGGGGCGCTGTGAGTAGCTCTGGGTTTTTCTTACGTGAGCAGCATTTTAATATATGATGTAGTGGTACAACCCAGAATTCTACTGTCCCCCCCAGCATCCTGCCAAGGAGAAAAGTTCAGTGGAGAGGTCTCTTTGAGGGGCAAGGCTCAGGGTCTACGGGGGTGTGTGTGTGTAGAAAGGTGAAAGAAGCACTGGATAGGTACGTTGTCTTGGGCGGGGCAGAGTTTCCTGTGGGATCAAGTAGTGTGATTTGCTTTAATGTCTTGGAAGGGGGGGGGGGTCTCAAGAGAAAACCTTTGCTCAGAAGCCTGTGTGACCGTAGCTCTTGTCCCAGATGCATGTGGTGCTGGGGATTTGTAAACCAGACAGATTGAGTAGATGGGAAACTTGTGTGCCTACATTAGCAGTATAACAGCAGTCTAGTCTAGTCCTTCACTGTTCTGGAGAGGTATTTTTGCAAAACAGAAGTGTACATGGGGGTGTTAATTTTTAAAAAATATCATTTGTATTTGCATTAACTTATTGTTGTGCATATCTGTTGGGGACAACTCCACCTTTTCCTCCTCTCTTTTTGCTGTACCCTCCTCATCCAGGTTTACTGTGCTACCAGTGTATCCAAGCAGATCAGGATCCTGTTCCCCTGCAGCCAAGTCCCAGGTTTAGTCCCCAGCATCTCCAGTTGAAAGGATTGGGTAGCAGGCAATGAGAGCGTGAAGAGCCAGGTGTCAGTCTGTCTGAGTAGACTACACTGACCATGATGGACTGAAGGTCTGATTCAGTATAAGGCAGCTTCATGAGTTGGAAAATAAATAAATAAATCAGGGTAATCATGGGAACACAGAGAGCAGATGAAACCACCAATGGGAGAAGACCTTTTAAACTATAGTGTCCATGGATGGTATTTATTTATTCAACTGCACTCTTCCTCAGAGGAGCTCATGGCAGTTTATATATGTTTCCCATCTAGGCAGCACACAGGGTCAAACCTACTCTGATTTAACAGAAGCCATTGTGCCATGGGTCTTCAGAGAGCGATTAAACACAGACTGATGTGACAGTTCTCCATTGACAAAATGTTAGCCCTTACACAGCACAATAGTGTTGTCTTGTGCATACAGTCATCATGCCCATAATCCTTACAACAGCCCAGCAAGCAAGGTCAGTGTTACACATGAAGCTGCCTTATACCGAGTCAGGCCACTGGTCTATCAAAACCACTAATGCCTATGACTGGCAGCAGTTCTTGATTGTCTCAGGCAGAGAGAATTTCACATGCTGCCTGGAGATGCCAGGGATTGAACTTGAGATCTTCAGCATGCAAAGCACATGCTGTCTGCCACTGAGCCCTGGTTCTCTCCCACCCCATAGCATGAAAGGAGGCAAGAGAATGGTGTCTGTGGCTAATTTGCATTAAGAACCAAAAAGTTAGAGAAATAGGTATCAAAGGGCCAAATAGTTGCATGTCTCTACAAAAAACACGTGTTTATTACAGTAAGGTTAAAAACAGTTATAGGCCCAAATAATAGCCTCAAATCAGAATAAAACCACACATAAATATCGAACCTAGACCATATGCGACCCTGACATATGCATTTTGGTCAAATGGCCTTCTTCAGTGTTCAAGCATAATTTATGTTTGATATTTATATATGATTTTATTCTGATCTGAGGCTATTGTTTGGGCCTATAACTTTTTAACCTTATTGTAATAAATGCATGTTTTGTATATTTGTTTATATCCATGTTTTTTGTAGAAACATCCAATTATTTATCCCTTTAATTCCTATTTCTCTAATCTTTTGGTTCTTAATTTTAGTTTTCTTTGGGTTAAGATTATTTATTTATTTATTTATACCCCACCCTATCCCATAAGTGGATTTTTGGTTTCTTATGGCTAATTTGCACTAGTGGCTTCCCAATTCACAGCTAATGCACTTTGGTTACAATGCTATGCAACATGTTTCCTTGAGAGCAACCCACACTGAAATCATCGGCTTAGGCTTCACAGCACCATCCTGCATTGAACCAGCTGACAATGCTGCAAAAGAGACTACTTGGTTTGGCAACTATTTCAATTGACCATGCTGAAGCATCAGCGCTTGACCTGAAGGAATTGGTGATAAAATTTGCTAAAGAAAAGGCACGCAAAATGAGATTCTGATGTGCCTGAAATGGAAACATTAAAGAGACTTAAATTTCAACATCACTATTAACAGGATTTTTCAAAATGCTTTGTGATTTGTGCTTTTCTGTTTGAGAGAGAAAATCAGAGATTGTATTACTTGTTCTCACAATTAAAATAAGAAAGAAATTAGCAATTTCAAATGTGTTTTTTCATTCTTCTTAAAATGCATTTACGTTTGAACATGGGGGGGGGGGGGCGCCAGAAGGTAGCTTCGCCTAGTGTGCAAAAAAACCTGGCACCGGCCCTGGGTGAAATCCATCAAAGCAACTACTGAGGTTGCTTAAAATGGTGAAAAAAGTTATTTTGTAGTGTTTTACTATGAAACAAAGAAGCTTTATTCAAACTGGCCACCGTAGTAGAAGCATAAATGCCTAATAGGATAAGATATATAAATGTATTATTAGCAGGATAAGACCACTGTGAAGAAATTCTCTGACCTTCATCCATGAACTTTCTACAATATACCACTCCTATCAAACACAGTAGTTGACTTCAGTGTTCTAAATTTAATGATATGGCAGTCACTGAATAATGAAAAAGTAGGACAGAATAACATGTACTATATGTATTTTGTTAATCCCACACACTGATATTTGGGCACTGAAGAAAGTTAATGACTCATATGAAAAGAAAGAGGAAAATAGGGTGCTGTGTGAAAGGAGGAAGGCGGGTTTACATAAGCCAAGACTTTTTGGCAAGTTGGCAACAGTTAAAAGAGAGCAAAAAAGAAGCTTCCTTAAAATGTGAAAAGCTAAGACCCGAAAATAAAATGTGGTTACCTTTTCATCCATCAGATTTAACTTCCCCTCTTTGCTAGTTGACCTTGAGAACTGTTTTACTGCCTGGCTGCCTTTCCTTTCCTTTCCTTTCCTTTATTTACAAAGAACAAGGTCATTGTTTTGCTTTAGCTATATGCAAATTATTTCATTAGAGTTGATAATGTATTGGTAATTGCAGATACCCCAATTTCCCTGTTGTGGCATAAGCTACAGTAAATGTGCTAGTTTTTAAGATGTCATAAGACTTGTTTTAGATCATAGATTAATTAATGTTTCACTTTAAATTATGATGTTACTGCCATTGACTGTTCCAAGATCATACAATTATTGTTATTTTTTTTACTTTCAATGAAATACTGTTCGTTTTCACCACAGAAATCCTCAGGGTTTAAATTACAAAATAGCACTGTAGTGAAAAAGAGTTATATTTCTTTCCCCATTTCTTCAGAGTGAAGTACTTCCTTGTTAGATACTAGGTGGGAGTAATAAAGATTATAGAAGTTTCTATTGCAGGCAACAGCCCTTACTTTGTATAAACAGCTGGATTTGAAACAGTCCTATAAATATAAAGCCACCAGCACTTCTAGGCCAGAAAAGGTTACATAGAAGACAAAGATATCATTTATTTTCCATTTAAAATAGAAAGTTACAGCCTTCTGAAACAAATTGTCTAAAATTAAGGGTCAATGAAAGGTACGTGGTCACTGACAGTTACTAAGGGCTGTCCATAGGGCCAGGGACCATAGTATGCAATGACGTGTTTAACAAAAGAGAAATGAAACTGTGTCTGCTGGGCCCCAAGTGCACATCTTGACCCCTTGGACATCTAAAGATTCTGGCCTATAAGAATAAGCACAGTTATATTTTCTCCATCTTCAACCATCAGTATAATCCTAAAAATGTTCATAACAGTGACAGATACAGTCCCTGCCAGTAGGGTTGCCAGGTCTCACCTTTGCTGTGGTGGGGGGCTCCTGGCTCCTCGCTGTGACTCTTCTGCTTCATGCACAGAGCTCACGCGGTGCGATGACATCACCGGTAGTGACGTCATCACGCTAGGGCCATCATGTGGTGACGCTCTAGCATTCAGGGCAAAAACTCAATGGCAACCAGAGGAGGAGGAGGAGGAGGAGGAGATTGGATTTATACCCTGCCCTTCACTACCTGAAGGAGTCTCAGAGCAGCTTACAGTACAGTTTACAAATCTGGCATAAAAAACCACTACCAGGATCAAAACTTATAAAGCATTTATGAAAGAGAAAATGTTCACAAGCATACTCTTAGCACAGCACCAGACTGAGCAAGGGATTCAAAATAAGAAGGTAAAACACAATTCCTCTGTCCCTCCCTCTATATTTCTATAACAGTAAATCAGCATATTTTAAAAAACAAGACATTAAAAATTGATTATATAAAGCAATGTGAAATTTAGGTTTCTCCCCTAAGTCTATTTGCTACAGCAGCATACTCATAAAAATGAATGTCATTCTTAAAAGACTCAGAGTACAGAACATTTTTACATACATAATAATAAACATTGAAAGGATTTATGTGGATCAAAGCAATCACCTTAAACCAGGTGAATTGAACCTGAACAAAAATGTGAATAGATGGCTAGAGTGGTTAGACTGTCAGACTAGGACTAGGGAGACCTGTCTCTTATATTTTGATTCTGGCCTTGATCTCAGGAGCCCATATGTGGATCTCCTTTCTCCATTTCTACCTCCTTGAGTTGGTGAGAGTGACTGAGAGACAGTGGGCTGGTCCAAAGTCATCTAGTGAGAGTTCTTCGTGGCCGAAATGGAACGAAGCCAGAATAATACTGAAATTGCTCATCATAACGGCTCTGGAGACCTGAATTAAAATCCCCTCCCAGCCAGGAAGTTCACTAGATATCTGTGGGCCAGTCACTCTCTTTCTCAATTTAACCAGACATTTCAGTAAATAAATCAGAAGGAGGTGACAATAGCATTAGAGGTTTTCATAAATGCAGGAGATGTGCAGCGTGCAAACTTATGTTGGAGGGCAATGTATTTGAAAATCCTACTAAGAATATAAAAATCAAATGCCCTTTTTTTGCAACATGTTCATCCAAATATACTGTGTACATCTCTACCTGCCCCTGTGGATGACAATATGTAGGCATGTCCACACGTTCTATTAGGACACATGTCCTTGAGCTCCACTCAAGAGTACATCATAAAACTGTTCAGACACCAATGACAGAGCATTACATTCAGGCCGGTCATTCTGCAGAGGAAATGAATTTTCTTGTGATTTTTGTGTACCATAATAGACCTCATGTCACCCAAAATATTACTCAAATTATTTTACAAAAGGAGACCCGTTTTATTTATGACCTTAAGACCTATGCTCCATTTGGAATGAATCAGAGCCTGAAGAGACATTGAAACGTCTATATACCTAGGAAAGATGTTGGTTCGGCTATAGAAGATTTTTCACTGGTCGTCCTCTGGTTGATTTATGATTGCAGAAGGTCTTTGGACACTTTTTTTGCATTTAAGCAAGGAGAATCGACCAGTTGGATTTATGTGCATACCTTATTATCAGCACCCGTGTGCGCAAACTGTTATGTCTATTTGTATCTATGCTGATGTATGATATGCCGTGAGCACATATTGTATTTGTATTTGTTGTGGGTTGTGGACCACCAACTCATTATAGATGTTTATTTGCAATTTAAACATTTACTTAATATATCTTATACTCAGACATTTCAAGTGCATTTAATCTCTGATGGTCTTCCCCTGGCGTTTTTCTGTTGTTTTCTATTATCACATGCTAGGGATCCCTGTTCTGTTCTCCAGGTTAGGTAGCTGGAGATCTCCCACTATTACAACTGAGCTCCAGGTGACAGAGATCAGCTCACCTGGAGAAAATTGCTGCTTTGGAAGGTGGACTCTGTGACATTATACCCCATTGAAGTCCCTCCCCTCCCCTCCCCAAACCCGCCTTCATCAGGCTGTACCCCCAAAATCTCCAGGTATTTCCCAACCCAGAGCTGGCAACCCTAAACAAAAACAGTAACTGTAATGCTGAACAGCTACAAACACCTTTATGAAGTACTTCATGTTTCACTTCCTGGTTCAGTGCTGCCAGAGAACCTACGCAGAAGGCCCATTCTCATACAGTGCCACGGAATACCTCTTAGAGAAGTATTCACTGCTACATCTATTTCTGCATCTTAATGGTACTATAAAAGTGACAGCTTTTCTAAAAGTACAAGACAGCCCAAGGCCTGGCATATACATGAAATGTGAGAAAGTACTATTACTGAAACGTTATGTCACTGAAACAACTAATGAATGTGTGCAGATTCACTGCTTCTCAACCGCTCTGAGGAGCACTCCTACTAGGATTAGAAAGTTTTCAGAGTTGGAGAGCTCATCATGCTCCATAAACAACACCATTCCACCAGCAAAAAGCAAACCATGTCAGATTCAGGTGTGGGAAGGAAAGAAGGAGCAGACATATATCAAAAAGGGTTTGGTATTGATTTGTATTATGACACTTCCAGTAGATTTCAAAACCATCAGGAATTTGACTGTCAAATTTATAATTTGCATGAAGTTCTGATTATATATACATGGAGGGGGTGGAGAAAGTTGGATCCAGTATAATTTCTGCTGGTGGAAGAAATTTCCATCATAGGGGTGGGACTTCTGTGTCTTCCTCTCCTACTGCAACCTAAAATTCCCCCCTCACACACTGCTCTTGGGGAACACAGAGTACCCAGAAACAGCCTGAAGGGGAGCCAGAGATCTGTCATGGGAACAGAGAATAAGTGAAAGTTTCCTCCCACCCCCATTGGTGGAAACGTTGCATTGAATCCAACCCATATATATACTCACAGCAAGAAAAGGAGAGCAAGACAGGTTGTTTCCATCAAGAATTAGAGCATTTTTTTAAAAGTCTTATGTGTGAATGTGAAGAAATATAAAATTAATATCCAGTAACAACCGGTAACAACAAGCAGACACATATGGTGTTCACTACATTACAAATCCCTCGTTCTTTTGTTGAATTTAAGAATGGCCAATGAAATTATTCTCTAGCAAGGGAGTTTAGGATTGCAGCCTTAGAATGATGTGCAGTGAACTCACATTTGGATTTTATGAATTATCTTTGTTTTATAAGATTCATTACTTGGTTATTGTATGGAATACAAATTTTCTTCATCAAAGTGGTGCAGCTGCTTAGATGCAGAGGAGCAGCTGATTCAGGCCCATAGCCAGAAATTTTCGGGGAGGGGGGCACTGGGGGGCATGATGTCACTTCTTTTTTTAAAAAACCCCGAAGGGATATTTTTATTTTGCATTAAACTACAACTACAAAGAAAATTAGGGAGGGAAACTACAACTAGGGATAAAGGAAAGATAACCACACTAAACTAAAAACCCAAGAGGAGGAGATCTTATTTCTGTTAGTGTAAATGTTAGTACCACAAGTGTTAATATCACAATATACTTGTAGAGTTCCTGCTCATCTTCCATGTTTATATGTTACTATGTTAGTTATGAGAAAACTTTCTGATCATCTTCGTGTTCTTCGCTTCAAAAGACCAATTTCCGAGTTCTTCTGCCTTTACTTCCGCTTTCTGTCTCTAAAGTCGTAGACAACTTTGGCAGGTCCTGTACCTGTTTCTGTAGCAGAGTCCTCTTCCGTTCCAGAGGTAGCAGAGTCACTAGATTTCGTGTCTTCCTCCTTAGACTCTTCCTCTGTTCCAAGCTGACGTCTCAAAAACTCTTTAGCCTTGAAAAGGGAGTCTATCTTCTCTCTTTTGTCGTTAATCTTAAAGATGACACCTTCCGGGATCGCCCACCTATACGTTATTCCATTAGTTTGAAGAAAAGCAATCAAATCTTTGTAATTATTCCTCTTTTGCTGGATTTCAAATGGAATGTCTTTTAGAGTCTTGATAATTACATTTTCCATTTTCAGTGGAGTTGCTGATGTCGCTTTTAAAGTAGCATCTCTAGTCTGTCTTCTTGAGAATCTGACCACAATTTCTCCAGGTAGGCTATTTTATATATATATAGTTGGAGTATGCCCTATAGGCCACCTACATATCTTTTACCAGTTCATCCGCTGTAAAGCCTATCACTGGGGCGATGATCTCGCTAAGCAGCCTCCTCAGGTCCTCTTTCGCTGCTTCAGGAACTCCCTAGAACCTGAGAATCATATTGGCTTTTTCCATCTGTAATTGCAGTACACGGTTTTCTTGAAGATTCTGCTTTATTTCCACTTCTCCCAGTCTTTTCTTCAACTTCTTATTTGTGGTGTCCATCTCTTGGATTTTCTCATTAGCCTGCTCCACTTTCTTTTCCATTTCATTCTACTGGAGCTGTTGAGATGCAAAGTTCTTATTCATCACAGTCAGTTGCTGGTAAATACCATCGAGTTCCTCCATCACCGCCTTGAGCATATCCGCTAGTAATTTAATGACGTCTGCCCCCTCTTCCGGTTTGGGACTCTGACTGCCTGGCAGTTTTGTTTTTAACTTTGCACGCTGGGGCGCCATTTTTCTGATTTGTTTACACTTCCCACTGCTTCCTCCCGACTCGAGAAACTCGCCCCACAATGTCAAAAATCAAGTAAGTCTCTCACAACACACACGCTGCTTTCCTCCCCTCTCCCCCTTCATGTCGTTTATCAGTTACTTCGCATAAGAGGCATCCCTCTTTGCGTCTGTTTCTTCCCACACGGGGGAAGGGGGGAGAATCCGCTTTTTTAATAGTCCGTTTTATTCAGAACTCACGTTCATTGTCAGTCAGATTCTCTGACCATGCTGCATTTTAACGATATTCCGTTCGATCTCTGGCGCTTGTCCCGGTCAAACTGGCTTGTGCCCAAAGGCCACACAGTGACTGGACTGTCAGGGCAGAGGGGAGCCTTGATTCTCTGACATTACGCCATTGAAGAGGCTACCCCTCAGAAGCCCTCTGGCCTGGAGCCTATCGCAAAGGCTCCGCAGGGGTGTCACTTGGGGTGGCACCCCTCCAGGCTGCTGGTGTGCAATTCGCCCTCCCACGGTTCGGGGAGAGTGTCCACCATCACTGCTTTGTAAACTGGAAGTCCCCGGCATGATGTCACTTCTGATGTCACAAAATTAGTAAAATAAATCAAATAAAAGAATAAAAGAAGAGTTGGATTTATACCCTGCCTTTCACTTAGAGTCTCAGAGTGGCTTACAATCACCTTCCCTTCGTCTCCCCACAAGAGACACCCTGTGAGAGATCACCGAGCTGGCTCTTTAAGGGGCAAAAGCCCTGACTTGGATAGCCCAGGCTAGCTCCGCCCAGGCCCTGAGGGAACAATGCAACTGCCGGTCATGTCCCTTTGCAAGCAGGGGAATGGAGATCCAACAAACTCTCAGCCTTCGGGTGGGGTGCCCTAACAGACCACCCAGCATGACTGCACCAGCTAAGGGAAGTCTGGGCACAGGAGACATAGCCATAAAACCGTTCACCTTCCCTGAAACCAACAGGTCACATGACACTGGCAGCAAACTCCTCCCCCACTATCCTGGCACAGGTGTGGTGACGCTGCTACTGCCCTGCCTGCCTTCTCCATGCCTGAGTTCACCCTGTCCACCTTCTCCAAACTCACCCTGTCCACCTTCTCTGTGCTGGGATTCAGAAGGAGAAGGAGAGCCTGGCAGGCTTGGCTTGGATTCTGGCTATCCCAGCAGGACTCTGCCCCCCCCCCCCGTTCCCTACTAATCCCAGGCACACAGGCATGCATGGTTGTCCCCCCAGGCTGTCAGGCTCCTGTGAGGGATGGGGGCAGGGCACATTCAACAGGGGGCATTGCCTCCTAAATGCGCCCCATGGCTATGGGCCTGGCCTGAGCTGATTATCTGATTGATCCACTTTCTGCTCCATTCTTTGCTGCAGTTCCAGAATGTCATTGTTTAGGAAACGTGGAAAAGTAAGTTACAAAAGGTTGCTGGATGGTATCATTCAATGGTTGTCATATAAATAAGGTCTTCTTCCTTCTCTATGAAAATCAAGTTCTCAGAGTATAAACCAGGGATCCCTAACCTTTTTGAGCCTATGGGCACCTTTGGAGTTCTGACACAGGACAGTGGGCTAACCCACAAAATGGCTGCCTCAGGAACCACAAAATAGTTGCCATAGGAGATGGAGACACATACACAAAGGAAGCCCAAGTGTAGGGGAGAAAAGAGGTAATAGCTAATCAGCTCTTCAGTGGCCAATCAGAAGCCCCACCCACTTTCTAAAAACACTTGGTGAGCAACAAGGAAGATGTTTGTGGGCCCATGATGCCCATGGGCACTACGTTGGAAACCCCTAGTACAGAAATTTATTATTAACAGAAATTGCTAAGGTTCCAATGCTTCTCAAAAACTGTGCTGATGCCACTGCAGCACCATTGTTCTTAGTAATGAGACACCAGAGACAAAGCTAAGAATGACCACCTTCCCTTTCCCTGTGAGCAGGACATTGCAGTGCTGTCACCAGTGTTCCCTCTAAGCTGAGTTAGTGTGAACTAGCTCACAGTTTTTTAGCCTCCAGCTCACACATTTTGATCTTAGCTCAGGAAGAGATGGCTCCAGAGCAAACTAATTTATGCAGTAGCCAAATCGCTCGCTCACAACTTTAATGCCAGAAATTCACAGAGTAGAATTTTTGCTCACAAGACTCCACAGCTTAGAGGGAGCATTGGCTGACTCTGCTGAGGGGACAAGCTCCCATAAGCATCCCACTAAGAAAAACTCTGGGTTTTATCATCCTGGTAAGCAATTATGGCCTTGTGGTAGAAGTTGTCAAATGATTATATGGAACACTTAATAGGCGAAGTAATCTTGAGATTCTGATTATTTCCAGGAAGACTACATTTATCAAAGTGCATCATCAAAATCTCTGGAATATCAGGGTTTTGAAAATGGATAACATAAGAACATAAGAGACGCCAATGTTGGATCAGGCCAAAGGCCCATCCAGTCCAACACTCTGTGTCACACAGTGGCCAGAAATACCAGTGCCATCAGGAGGTCCACCAGTGGGGCCAGGACAGTAGAAGCCCTCCAACTAGGGCTGCCAAGTGGGGGCGGGGGTGGGGTGGGGAAACCCCCACTTTGGAGGCCAAATTTCCGCTGCAGCGGAATCGGGCCCCGGGGGGAACTCCGCCCCCAAAGCCACATCGCTCACGTTGGGGGCATGGCCCCATGGCCCAGATTGTGGGGGGGAACCCATATGGTCCCCCCCCGATGATCTGGGCCACACCCCCAATGTGAGCGATGTAGCACGTCACTTCCTGCGCGGATGCGTGCGCGTCCTTCACGAGCTCCAGGAGCCCGGCGAGGCTCCCCTGCTGCAAAGGGTAGGTGCACTTGGCAACCAGTACCTCTTTCTTTACCTGCTCTTTCCCATGCATAATCTTATAAACCTCGATCATGTCACCCCTTAGTCGTCTTTTCTCCAAGCTAAAGAGCCCTAAGCGCTTTAACCTTTCCTCATAGGGAAAGTGTTCCAACCCTTTTATCATTCGAGTTGCCCTTTTCTGCACTTTTTCCAAAGCTATAATATCCTTTTTAAGGTGTGGTGCCCAGAACTGCACACAGTATTCCAAATGAGGTCTCACCATTGATTTATATAGGGGCATTATTATATTGGCTGATCTGTTTTCAATACCCTTCCTAATAATCCCCAGCATAGCATTGGCCTTCTTTATTGCAGTCACACACTGTCTCGACATTTTCAGTGAGTTATCTACTACAACTCCAAGATCTCTCTCTTGATCTGTCTCTGCCAGTTCAGACCCCATCAATGTGTATTTATATTTAGGATTTTTGGCTCCAATGTGCATCACCTTGCACTTGGCCACATTGAACCCCATTTGCCATGTTGAGGCCCACTCGCCCATCCTTGACAGATCCCCTTGGAGTGCCTCACAATCCTCACTGGTTTTCACCACCCTGAACAACTTTGTATCATCCGCAAATTTAGCCACTTCACTGCTTACTCCCATCTCCAAATAATTAATGAACAAGTTAAAAAGCAGTGGACCAAGTACTGATCCCTGCGGTACCCCACTGCTTACCACCCTCCACTGAGAAAATTGCCCATTTATATTCACTATCTGTTTTCTATTAATTAGCCAGTTTTTGATCCATAAAAGAACTTGTCCTTTTATCCCCTGATTTTTGAGCTTACTTAGGAGCCTCCTGAAATCAGCGGTTCTGGAGTGGGCAAGCACTTCTCATCTTCCACAGTGAAGACAGAGGCAAAAAATGCATTTAGCTTCTCAGCCATTTCCCTATCATCCTTCAGTACTCCTTTTACCCCTTGGTCATCCAAGGGCCCCAGTGCCTCCCTGGCTGGTTTCCTGCTTCTAATGTATTTGAAGAAAGTTTTATTGTTGGTTTTTACGTTTTTTGCTATATGCTCCTCATATTCCCTTTTTGCCTGCCTGACCACGGACTTGCATTTTATTTGCCATAGCCTGTGTTCTGTTTTATCAGCCTCACTGTGACTAGCTTTCCACCGCTTAAAGGAATCCTTTTTACCTTTTTACAGCTTCCATTACTTTGTTTGTTAACTATGCAGGCTTTTTCCTATACCTGTTTGTGCCTTTCCTAACCTGCGGAATATTTTTTTTTTGAGCTTCTAGAATTGTAGTTTTAAATAGTTTCCAAGCTTCCCCAATGGTTTTGATCCCTACAGAACCCAAACTATGGAAAACATAGGTTTATTATTTTGTGTGAATACACATTTGAAAAGTGTGCTTGCACACAAAAGCTCATACATTGAATAAAACTTTGTTGGTCTTAAAGGTGCCACTGGACTATAAATTTGTTCTACTGCTTCAGACTAACATGGCTGACCAGCTGGATTTATCTTTATGGTAACACAAACATCCGAAGCAGTTCTAATGGTTTCCTGAACTCTGCTAAAAACCCCTTTTCTCCCAGTGAAAATAGATACAGCTGAACTACTGGCCATTCCTTAAAGGGCTTCCCTTACATTTATCATTTTAGCTTCTTACTTATCCGGATTGAGAATAAAACAGCTGTTATTTTCACCCAAGCACTTAACCTACACATGCTCGTCACCCTCTCATTGACAGTAATCCTGTGTCTCAGCTGACCACTCTGCCACACATCTGTGCTATCAGTGTTTTAAAACATGTTCCCACAGTGCTTATCGTTTTGAGTGTCATTAGAATAGAGATTCACTGCCTGTACATTTATTTCCCTAGTGGAGAAATTATCAGGATCTTGTGGAAATGATAATATCATTTGCATGTTAACACCCTCTAACTTTACTTCAAGAGAGTGCTCTTGCCCAAGTAAGAACGACAACTTGTAATTTGTAACCCGGCAACAATATGGAGGAGTTGATGGTCCTTTTATATGATATTTTGTTTGGGTATGCCCTGGAGCTCTTGGTAGCCATGCTATTCCTTGGTCCTTGAGGATAATGGGATGTTTGTGTGTGACAGACAAAGTAAGATAACAGTGATGGGTTGAATGACTGTGGAAAAAAGAGAAAGCTATGAAGATGATTTCTTCATACTGTTATGTCTCATGTCAATAGAAGAGAATGACATTCTATGATGGTGGGTAATAGAGGAATGTTCAGATTAGCATTTCAGGAGCTACCTTTTCCTACAGAAGGCAGCAGAAGAAATTTGTCTGCCACCTTATCAGCTTTTTAAAAAACAAGGGAAATCTGGATAATTTATGACATATACTATGTGTCAGATTTCGGAAGTTTTACTCCCACCACTTCCCCAATGTGTCAATGCCGTCAGCATCCAACCTGCTGCTGTATAATCTGACATTCTGTATGATACAAAGCACATTTGCTTTACAATGAAGATATCTTCTTTTAAACTTCTTTTCTTCTTTTGCTTTCTGTTAAAGCAGTTTCTTCCCACACCTTCCTCTCTTTATATTCACTTTCCAGAGGTCTTTGTGATAATGACAGTTACCTTATCTCACCTTCACCTTTTCACACCTCTTTTTTCTTGTCTGATTTCCCCTCTCTTCCCACAGGGTTCCTTCTTTTGTGTCCTGTGGGCATTTTCTCTTCTCACAAAGGAGATCCTCTCCAGAGCAGTATACTTGCTCCCCCTCAGAAGGTGGTGGCAGTTGAGAAAAGGGAAGAAGGGAGCTTGTGTTTCCTAGGCAGCATAAGTAGAGGGTGTAGGACAGCAGGTGACAAGGCCATGGGTTTGTGGCCTGGCCCATGAGGAGAAAGGGAGGAAGGTTAAAGTGTGGAGGCTAATTAAGGGGTGGTCTCTATGTGTGGCATGCATGGGGGGGGGGAGTCTGCCAGCCTCCTTCTCCTCTCGTTTTGTGGCCAGGAAGGTGGGGGAAGGGCAGCTGAGCATTGCCTTAGAAACGTCAATGTCTACGCCTCCCCCTCCTCCCCTTTTCCCAGAGACCACATGAGAAGGGGGGAGGAAGGGGATGGTCACTTCGCCTCAGCAGCCAAGCTAAGTCAGCTGCAGCCCTGCAAGAGGGAAGAACGGCAGCCTGCTGGGCTATCCCCGCGGCGGAACGCAGCTAGAACTTGGCTCGGCCTTTGTGAACCCGCGCGCCGAGCCTTGCGGGTTTCTGAAAGTGAAAGTGCCGCGGGCTCCCAGAGGCAGCGGGAAAGGCTTGCGCGGCTGCGTTAAAAGGGGGGGGGGGACGACGAGGAGGCAGAGCGCGGGGGCGCGAGGGACTCGACAGGATCCTGGAAAGTGGCGGGGTGATGCGCTTGGGCCGGGAGGCGGCGGCGGCGCTTTCGCTGCTGCTGCTGCCGCTGCCGCCGCCTCTCTTCCCGCTGGAGAAGGAAGCCGAGGGCCAGAGGACGAGGCTGGGGCGGGGGGCTGCGGCCGCCCGGCGGGCCCGGGCTTGGGGGGGACGGATGCCGCCGCGGGGAGCGCGGCTGGGCGCTGCTGCTGCTGCGGGCAAGAGGACGGCGGCGGGCGCCAGCGTTCGGCGAGGCCAGGCCGGTGAAGCGGAGGAGGCGCCGCTCAGGAGGCGCCCTGAAATGCGTTCCCCTCTCCCTCCCTTCCAGCGGCCATGTTAACCACCAGGAAACCGTCTGCCGGCGTTGCTGGAGCTGGAGGGGCCGCTGGGGCCGCCGCTTCTGGCCCGGCTGGTAAGGAGGGGCGAGGGGGCTTGCCGCGGAGCGCGAGGAGAGGCCAAACAGCTTCACCTCGCCCCCCCCCACACCCCATGCCCTTAAGACCCCCCGCTGTCAAGCTGCAGACAGAGCGCGTTTTTTTGGGGGGGGGGCTGTTCTCCTCTTTCTCCTCGTTCAGCTCCCCCCCCCCCCCCCCCCGGGGGCCCTTTTTTTCTGGTGCCTTTTGCTTCAAGGCTGGACAATAAAACTCTGTTGGGCTCTTGCTTGGGCGCCCCCGTTACCCTGGGCTGGCTTGGGGTTCTGTTCCTCGAGCCAGCAGTTCTGGGCCACTGGGGTCCTCCTGGGAAAGGGTTGTTGAGGGCTCGGCGTCGGTGCTGTGCGAGCAGAGGGCAGTCCCACCATTGAACGGCTTCCCTAGAGGCAGAGGCGAGGAATCGGGAAACTGGATTGGACGAGTGGTTATTTCCCCCTCCCGTTTCGACTAGACAGACGGCACAAGGCGGCGGGGGGGAAGGTGCCACGCAAATCCAGTTTGGTTGCCCTCTTGTGCTCCTAATGGTTGTGGGTTAATCA
>NW_015162474.1:2208652-2216622 GCF_001447785.1 Gekko japonicus | reverse complement strand
CCGGTGTCCCTATGATCCCGCAAACAATATTGCGATGGCAGCCGGAGGACGAAGAGGAGGGGCGCTGGGGAGGGGGCTCCCTGGTCTCCTTTTCCCATGTCGTGAACCACTTGTCTCTGCATTTGAGCCGAAGCCTGCTGGATCCGGCGCGGCTCGCCGTGGCTCTCAATCGGTCTCTTCTCCCTTCCTCCGCAGGCAGCAGGGGAGGTGAAAGTGCTCGACAGCTACAGTCTTCCCCGGGGATTGGGGCCGGGGGGTGCTCGCGGACAGGCGTTGGGACCGGCCCGCCGTCCCCAATTGCTTTGCCGCCGCTCAAGTCCAGCAGTGCCGCCCACACGGTAAGAGGGTGGGGTCCGGTGGGTGGTGGATCGATTTTATTTGCAATGGAAAATGGAGCCGGCCAACCCTAACCCTTCTATTCCCCCCTCCTACCCTCTCCGCTCTCAAAATAATATACCAGCCTCCCATAAGCCCCCCCACATCGATTGCTCCTCCTCTCCAAGGTATTAATAGCAATAAATGTGCTAGGTACAGTCAGGCTGCCAGCCAGCCTGTCTGAGTGGGATCTGTGAATGAGCCAGCAAAGGACACCGACTGAGCATGGAGGAACCTTATTAATTATACAGGGCATGTCTCAACACCTCTTGGTCCTGTTACCAGTCTGGTTTCAACAGGTATCCTACTGGAAGGTGGGAGGGGAAGGGGAGGCAACTTGGGGAGTCACTTGGGGAGCCTGTAAGTGTTAGATCTGACAGAGGCTGGTGGGAGACTTTGGGTGGAGGCAGAAGAGCAAGACAGCCAAGTTACCTGTGCTGTGAGTGGTTTCAGAAAGACTGTTTTGCAGGTAGCCACTTTCCCAGGTTTGCGCAACAAATCCTCCAGGGGAAGCAGTTTACTAGAAACTGCTGCTCAAGTTGTCCTGTGACACATAGAGTCTGGCGGCATGAGCAAATGTTTGCACTTACCTGCAAGGCTGGTTTAATGTGCTTTATGGATGTAGATAGGGGAAAATGATAAAGAAGCAACCTGGAATGCTGACATACAGGTGACAGGCTCATGTTGGGAAGGCACTTTGAAATAATGAAGGCCCTTTACACTTCACTGAAGACCAGGCAGAGTGGTTCATTGAGCGTTACTGAGAAACAAATTGTTTTGAAAATGAAAGTAGTCACTTTGAGATTAAAGGGTGGGCATTCTCTGAATGAGAAATTGGGACTGCCCTCTTAGTTGTCAGATCAGCTCGGACTGATGGCCCATTTCCAGTGAAATAATGATATCTATATTCAGATACAGTACGTGGGCAAGAGACTGTAAACACAGTTTAGCCAAGGAAACAGGTGTTACCTGGTGGCATTGTTTTCATGGCTGTGGTTTCTCACATTAACTTTCTGTTCTAACTAATCTGCTAGGAATGGAACTTCCCAAGAATAATGCTCTATTTCTGGAGGGTGGGGAATGATAGCCCTGAATGGATGGCCAGGTGGATAGAAATGGCATAATAACATTTTTACCCATTTGCATGGGTTTTGTTTGAGCATCAAACAGCAGTGTATATACACATAAAAGTACAGCTTTTTAATATTTCTTTGAAATAGCAATGTTTTTTATTGTTCTTTTAAAAAAATTGTTGACAATACTGCTAGTAACTGAACTGAAAATGATTATGGGTGGTGCTTAATTTATAAAAGGGTTGGGTAGGGGAATTCAAGGGCTCATCTGCAAGTGACAGATTCCATAACCTGGAGGAATCGTGGCTTGAATACTGTGAAAGGAAGATTTTTGTCTGCAACTGGACATATTGCTTCAGTTTGCCATGTACTATTTGTGTTTGTGTTATAAGCTGTAGGAATCAATACATTTAATGTGCAAAGTGTGGTGATTGTACATTCTGTGGAATATTGTATAGTTCACACCAGAAGTGCTCATGCAAAACTGCATGCATTAGTGTGAACATACTGTACAGCCATATTGTGCATACCCATCCAGTGCAACAGCTGTGTTTTATGTTTGACTGGGGGGGGTGAATATATGTGCTTGGAAGGGGGGGGATGTCTATCCCTGTTACAGTATACATTGGTGTTATCAGAGTAATGTTTGTCTCAACTGTGCCAAGAGAGAGGATGGGTAGGTATTGCAGGAAAAGATATTCCCCAGCCTCCACATACTGTTCTTTTGTCAGTATTTCTTCCACTTTTTTTCTTGATTCTCCCAGATACAAATATCCCTTGTATAAAAATAACATGTAATTAACACATACATGGCATAATATTTTTGTCCTTTCTTTTCTAATTGTATTTATATAATCTTTATTCTGTTAATAGTTCCACCCCCTTTATGTGATGGATGTTTAATTATTCTCTGGAAATTACACTTATATGGGAGTTTGCAGCTAGAGATGGGAGATTTCTCAGATTCCTTAAATGATCTCATGTGTGGAAGTGCTGTGTACCATTAAAAAAAAAAGCTTTGGCTTGTGCTTTGTATTTATGGCAACCTGTGTTGCTAAGCAGATGGAGTGGAGATTTCTTAGACCGTGTGGCTTAATTCCACTCCCTACCATCTCTCTTACACTGAAACGGCAACTCTTTTATTGATACAGGTATCCCACTGTATTTGAAGCTGTCTCACTGACTTGTTTCCTCAGATACTTTCTAAATTCTTCCCCTTTGGCATTCTCCCTAAAGCCAGCCATTGCTTTCCAGATTTCAGTGACACAGCAGGTGCTTGGTGACTGGGGTTCATAACTGTTTAAAACATAAACTTAGTAGGTTAGTAGTCTTTGTCAGCCATAGCCCAGTCTGTTAAATCCCCAAGGGGATTCTGAGAGTAAAGCACTCATTCTAAAGGTTCCTGATAAATGAGGATAATGTTGATTAATAATAGTATTCCACAATTTCTACATCCTTGCCTCTTGCGTAGTATTTTTCTAGGTTTTCTCTTCATTCTCCAAGCTGCTTATTTATTAATTAATTTATGGATTCAATTCTTCGGATTTATTTGTTAATTCAAAAAATATCCACAAATCATGTTTGAAATGAAGATTATTTCCCTGGTCCAGAACATGTGAATTCAATGCCACATCACTCTACTGTCACATTTTTGTCATTTCTTAATACACTTGTGATAGAGGTTTCTTGGTGCTGTTCTTACCCAGTCTTGCAGAATACTATATTCCACTCTAATGTAATTTACTGTGTTTTTTCTCCAGTCCTAAGGGAAGTTGAGTTACTTCTTTAGTACTGCCCCTAACAATTCTGACCACTTTCTGATTCTTCCGGAGATAGTTTACACATTATGGCTGCCGTGTGAACATTGTGTTAAATTGCTCCATATGTGACTGTTGTCATGTGGCTGGCAATAGTATGTAGAAAGCATCTGATCCTCATGGGGATCCCCATGCCCGTATGCCTCTCCTCTACCAGTTCACCTCAGTGTTTTGAAGCCCAGGTAGAAGATCAAAGGCTGTGTTCCACTCAGTCCATCTGAAGGCAGAACAACGGTCAGCTTGCCTTGCCTGTGAGGTGTGATGGTTGGTTGGTTGCTCTCTGGTCTTTAGGCAAGAAAACATTAGGTCTGTCCTTCATTTTTTTTTGGGGGGGGGATATGGGGTTCTATTAAGAGTGTTGTGTTCTTCTGTACCTTTATGGACCTGTGATCTGCCTTTCTTTTTTCTTTTTTGGTAACAGCAATTTTTCTCTGATCCAATGACAGAATTGAGAATAACAGTATTACTTGTATCCTGATCTGTATTAGTTGTTCAGAAGTGGAGTTTCTTGGATAACATATTTATTTGTGCACCAGTTATTTCCCCATGGAGGCTTATGCCACAACAACAATGCACCTGTGTGCAGGTTTACTTAGCAGTAAGTCCCACTGTATTCAGTGGGGCATACTCTCAGTTTAGTGTGCACAGGGTTGCATTGTAAGTCTGGTAGCCACAACAGTCATCCAAAGAAAGCTCTAGGAATACCTTAAACACGTAACAACATTTTATTCCATCATAATCTTTCATGGAGTAGAGTCTGCTGCCAGAACCTAAGGAAGATTCAGTGTTTTCTGTTCTCTCCTAAATTTCATGATACTTATTGCCATAATAGTTAGGACTTCCACTTTACATTGTTTGCAGGAAGAGCATGTGCTTTTGTCAGAATTTCTTTCTTGCTAAGAGCTTCTGAATTGACTTTTCAGTACACTGTATTCTTCATGCTGTTTCTTCTGTAGAACTGGTTTCTATCTGTATGAACAGCATGAATTTGTAGGGTTACACATAACTGGAACATCATAGGATGAAGACATTTGATGTTCTACATAGTCCATGCTGAATTTTATTACTACATTTTGAGGAATGTTTCCTTAAGATTAGTTTAGGCTTTTATTCCGATATTAAAGTATTAGTAGTAGGTGTAGGCATGGCAGTCTTGCACAGGGGCCATTATATCAGTGAGAGAATGGGAAGGGGTGCAGTGATACAACAGTATTGGTAAGAAAGATAAGTTACTTATGAGTGTACTTCTTTGCCCAAGTCAGACTGGGGGCTCTGGGTGATAAAAGGCACCTTCATTCCTAAGGGCAAGCTAGACCCAGAAACTGATGTTCCAAGAGCATGTGGTCTGAGTTCCAAAAAATTGTTAGCAGCAGAAATGTAATGAGCTGTTTTTGTGCCACAGGCAATCCTCAATAGCACACCCAAAAACATGTTTTTATTTTTTGTGGCAAAGCAATATGTGCTCGTTTCATACAAGCAGTGTGTCCTCGTTTCATCTTATACTAGTTGCATTCTTTATGATAGCCAATCCTGCTCTCTTGGTTCCATTACTGGGTAGGAGTGCATTAGGAGTGGGGTGCGTATAAAAAATATATAAATGCAGTACAATCAAGAGCATCTTACAGATAATTTGGATTTGGACACATTTCCATGTTTCTGATACTCTCAAAGAGGTCATGTTCTCCTTGTCCCCAAAATTTATTCATTATAGCAGACTAGATCAATTTTGCTTCAGCAGGTTTGTTGCATCATCTGCCTTCCAACTGTGTTGATACATATAATTTGGAAGATTTCATAGTCATTATCAGATGCTACTTTCATATGATGAACCAGCTCCGATGATGATAGCAGCAGTCGCATTATCACTTGATATCTGCAGTTACTTGATGAAAACAAGGCCCATTTCCATACCTAGCATCACTTATTGTGAACAGGGTTGTGGAAGGGTGTAGTATGTTAGTCACTCAATCTAGTGTGCAGCATAATTTCAGAGTTATTTCAGTGAACCATCAGAGAATGTTCTGTGTTCTTCATGTCTGAGTGCTTGCAGCCATTTTCTCTAGATATGTGACAGACAACTGCAGCTCCTCACTTCTGTGACAGACAACTTCAACTGTGTAGGGTAAAAGCCAGTATCTTTTATTCCCAGTATCTTTTTTTTCCGGGTGAAATTGTCTCTACAAATCTTAAATAAACAAAACCAGTTTATCCCCCCCATCTATGTTGTAATTTCTTGACCATTGTGTGACATGGTCAAAATGGATGGATTTTCATCTTAAAGTTAGCATCTTTGTGGATATCTGTGTTGTTGCAGTGCCTAATAGGGTTGATGAGGTGTAGCACTTTATAGAAAACCTTCAGATTGAAACTTGTGCTGAAGGTACGCCAACAGACCATAACATGGGGCCTTTTCCATATACTGTTTCATTTCTTTTTACAATAAGGTTTTCAAGCTAGAGTCCTTTGCTTTGTGGTTCTGTAAAACTCCATGCAATTCCCATAGGCAGATGTAATGAAAACATTTTAAAACAGTGCATTTAATTACAATAAGGTTATTGTTTTGAGGAACAACAACTTTATTAAACATGGACAAATCTTCACTGAAAAACCTATTTAAAAGGATGACAGAAGCATTAGCGGTAGGGAGAAGGAATGGGTAGAAAATAAGGAAAAAAGACATTTACTTTCATTTACTCTTTCCATGCATAGAGAGGCCCGGTGTGATGTAGGGGATAGGTAATTGGACTAGGATTTGTAAGATCTAGTCTCAAATCTCCACTCTGTCACAGATGCTCACTAGGCAAGTCGCTCTGTCTCAGTCTGATCTATGTCACAAGATTGTCATTGAGATTGTCATTGAGAAGATAAAAACGAGAAAGGGGAAACAATGTTGTAAACCACTGTAGATCCCCATTGGGGAGGAAGGCAGGGTATAAAGAATAAATAAAATAAATAAAACAATATTGGATTGTAGTGAGGATGAAATGAGGAGGGGGAGATATGTGTGCTACCCTGAGCTTGTAGAGGAAGGGGGTGCTAGATAAATAGCATACTATTAAAACAGTTTTTTTCCACTCACTTCTATTTGTGTCCTTACCAGTATCACTGCTCCCATGTGTACAGATTACAGCTGAAATGAATTCAGTAAAGAGTGAAGTGTGCTTCACTTGATACCCCACATGCTCTGCTATGATGAGAAGCGCAGCTGCCACCAGCTGTCTTGAACTGTCCTAGAAAGGAAAGGATCTCCTAGAACAGCCTTTCTAGTACTTAGCTGTTGCTTTCATAGAGTATTTCTTCCCCATTGACTGACATAGGGATTCAGCTTTATAATATGATCTTGTTTGGACATAACATTTTTCTTTAGTAGGGTGTCAGGTGACATGAGAGTGCATTAGGGTTGCCAGGTCCAAGTTGGAAATTCCTGAGGATTTGGGGGTGGAGGCTGGAGAGGACAGGGTTTGGAGAGAAGACGGACCTCAGTAGGGTACAATGCCTTGAAGTTCACACTCCAAAGCAGCCATTTTCTCCAGGGGAACTGATCTCTGTATTCTGGGGATCAGTTGTAATTCTGGGATAGCTCCAGGCCCCACCTAGAGGTTGGCAACCCTAGTGTACATGCATATAATTTTAAAGTGGATTTTGAGTAAGTTGCTGGTAGATAGTTCCCATAAAAATGAACTGTCCAAGAATTCTGCAGTGATTAACTGTTTGGATACAATTTTCAGACATGCATGTATTTATTGATATTAACTGAGAATTGTTTCCTTGCTGATGCAAAATGTTCTACTGAAGTTATGTTTGATGTTTTGGTGTCATCATCAGGCCCGTAGCTAACAACTTTTTGCTCAGGGGGCCCATGTTTTTCTCAGGGGGCCCACCACCAATGTTCCCTCTAAGCTGTGGAGTTTTGTGAGCAAAACTAATACTTTGTGAGCTACTGCCATTAAAGTTGTGAGAGAGCAATTTGGCTGCCGCATAAATTAGTTTGCTCTGGAGCCATCCTTCCTGAGCTAAGACAAAAATCTGCGAGCTGGAGGTTAAAAAACTGTGAGCTAGCTCACATTAACTTAGCTTAGAGGAAACACTGCCCACCACTATATGTTTGTGTGGTACTGCCATGCCTCTGTTCCACCCCCCGCACTTTCCATGCTCTTCATTATTAGGTCTTGTTCAGAGGGTATTGTTGGAAGTTTCAAAAAGTTGCATATAAGATTTTAGCTGCTGTTACCACCAGTGTTCCCTCTAAGCTGAGTTAGTGTGAGCTAGCTCACAGTTTTTTAGCCTCCGGCTCACACACTTTTGTCTTCGCTCAGGAAGGAGGGCTCCAGAGCACACTAATTTATGCAGTAGCCAAATCGCTCGATCACAACTTTAATGCCAATAGCTTTCAAAGTAGAATTTTTGCTCACAGGACTCCACAGCTTAGAGGGAACATTGGTTACCGCATGAATTTTGTTCGTCTTTAAGGTGCTACTGGACTCTTGGTCTCTTCTACTGCTACAGACAGACTAACAGGAGTACCCACCTTGATCTATCTCCAAGGAAAGTACCATATTTAGCAGAATGGAAATCCATCAACCTTGTGGTATCTGAGGAAGTGAGCAGTGACTCACAAAAGCTCATGTCCTGCCACAAATTTTGTTAAGTCTTCAAGGTGCTCCTGGACTCTTGTTCTTTTCTCCTGCTACAGACAAAAACGGCC
>NW_015162474.1:2208435-2208537 GCF_001447785.1 Gekko japonicus | reverse complement strand
CCAACAGTGGCTTTGATCACTGGAATACTTTGGACAGGAGAAGAAAAAAAAGACACACACACAAAGAGCCCCTCTCTATTTCCACTAAATACAGTCTAATCA
>NW_015162474.1:2198884-2206571 GCF_001447785.1 Gekko japonicus | reverse complement strand
ATCGGGGGAGGGGGCCTGCAAAATCCGCAGGGGGCGGCCCCCAGGGCCCCACGCGGCCTACGGGCCTGGTCATCATCACTGGAGAAACTCCTATATATATTATTTAAGAAATTATTATCCCCTTTCCTATCGGGGGAGGGGGCCTGCAAAATCCGCAGGGGGCGGCCCCCAGGGCCCCACGCGGCCTACGGGCCTGGTCATCATCACTGGAGAAACTCCTATATATATTATTTAAGAAATTATTATCCCCTTTCCCACAGCTTATAGTATCTATACAAATAATCTAAAATGTAAAAAAACTATTACTACCAAGACCATAAATAGCTCTAGAATCTTAGGAAAACTGGACTAATGTACATCCTAATCCTATGCACATTTACTCAGAAGTCATTCTGAGTTGTACTGTGATTTCATTGAGGTAAGCATTCATATGATTATAGCTTTAGTATGCTTAAAGAGTAACAATGTAGTTTCCAGATTTTTGTGTTTAAGAAGATAATCATAGAAACAGTGGTAGTGGTCACCTGCTTAATCTCTGAATTCAGAGAGTAGGGGAGTTAGTGTTAAAAGAAGGGCCCCTGTTGTAGATCTAAACTGGTACACAGGTTGATCGAAGTAAATTGAGTCCCTTACAGTATAATTCTATGTGATTTCAGTGGACTTCATAGGATGAAACCATTAGTTACTAGGGTTGCCAGACCTCCCTGGTGGAGGTGGGGGTCCCCCTCTACCAGGCTCTGCCCCTCAGGTGCCAATCAACTGGCTGGCAAGGGGGTGTACCAAGAAAAAGAGGAAGGCCAAGGCCACATCACTGGCATCACACAGGAAGTGACATCATGCTGAAGACATCCAGGTTATGGTCTGTTATTTGGGCAAAAACTTTTATGGTAGAACCCGTTTTTACCATGGAGTTTTTGCTCAAGTACCAGAGTGCTCAGCAGTGGCACAGGATGATGTCACTTCCTGTGTGACACTAGCAATGTGGCCTGGTCTTCCTCTTTCTCCTGGTAAGGCCTCCCATTCCCCGCTGGTTGCCAGGAGTGACCTCGCAAGCCTATCAGTTACTTGAGCCCTGGGCCATTATCAGTGCCATTCTAAGCAGAGCTACTCAGAATCTTACTGAAGTTTACTAAATGGGACTTATTTGCAAGAAAATGCCCTGAGGATGCACTGCTTTAAAAGGCAAGCACAGCTTTTGAATTATGTCTGGGGGGAAACTGGAAACCAGTGCAGACCAGATAGCAGCCTGGCTGCCATTTTCTGCACCAATTAAAATTTCCAAATGGTTTTCAAATTGCTGTAATCCAACCTGAATGTTACTAGAAAATAGGTAATTGTGGCAAGGTCATATAGTAAGTAACTACAGCTTTATCTGTTTTGCTTTGGAGATCTAGTAGGGTGCAATACTTTGAGCTGAGTTTGTTTGTTTTAAGTCGCCGAGGATGCATTTTAATTTTCTGATCTGTTTAATAAGAAGTTAATCTGATTTAATAAGAAACTATTAAAATATAGTGGGACTTGGTGGTCTATGAAGATAAGAAAACACCTGTAACTAATCATGTTTCAGTCTTCAAAAAAAAAAGTTTGGAGTATTTTAATGGGTTGGCTTTCTTTGTTATTAGCAGCTCCCCCCCCCCCCCAACTTCTTTATGCACATTTCTAAATTGTTCAAATGTGCTTACAGTGCGTGAAGTTTCCTACAATGATAGGGTGGCTGTTAAGGAGTATGTAGAACACTCTGTTAAATATATTGAAATCTTGTCCTTTCAGGTTTCAGAGGGTTTTTTTTTGGGGGGGGGGGACATAAACATTTTGAAAATGTCAGCTGGAGTGTATGTAGTGAAATGCTGCAATAAGCTGCACAGATGTGTAAAGTTATTAAGTTGCAAGTGTATGTGCAAGCTAGAAGAGAGGAATTTTGATAGGATTATTAGATTTATTATTAGCAAGAATGTGTTATGCATCACAATAACATTGACCTTACACTTTCTTTGTCCCTCAAATCCATTGGTTATAGTAAATTTAAGTTGTGAAGCCTCTTGAGATTGTAAACTCCTCAAACTTAGATTTGGGGAAATATTACCAGCTGCAATATTTCCAATAAATTAGTGTTGTTAGTTTGCATCTAAGCCCCATTGTGAGGGAAATGAAGGCATTTCCACTCATGCATTATGAAGGGAATTCGCTCTTTTTCTTCTTCCTGGGTGTCATGAAATACTGCTCCAGTGGATCACACAGTCTTCAGGAGGGGCATTTTGTGCAATGCAAAGCAGTATGGACAGAATAGAAAAGCCCCCTTGTGCTACTTTTAAGCTGTGTTCCACAAACACTCTTTAGAGTCTTATCAAGGTTACATCATGCCCTAAGTACAGCTTCCTAAGCACAGCAGGCTTGCTTTAATTGGCATTGCTCTGCAGCGGTGTGTTGGGTGATTCTCCATTCACTCAAGTAGCAGTAAGGTCCAAACAGCCTATCGGCATTCTTCATTCCCATATCAACTGAGTGCACACTTTAGAGCAGAGATGTCAAACATAAGGCCCAGGGGCCGGAATTGGTCCATCCAGGGCTCTTATCCTGCCCGTAAGCAACTGGTGTGAGGGAGGGAACAGGAGGCTGCTCGGGGGGGGGGGGGGGGAGTGAGCAGAGTCACTCCAATTGTGGCTTCAGCATGATGAAACAACCTCATCTGCAGCAGTGAAGCAGAACCCCATCAGTTCAGTGGGAGCCTCACTAGCAAGTTGGGAGCTACCGCAGTCACATTTCATGCTAGCTCAGGATTCCAAGGTGAGGTTGCACACCTCTCTGCTCCATCTGCAGCTTTGGGGATGCTGTCCTGGATGGCCACAGGGATTGGTGTTTGCATGTGGAAGGGTGAAGATGATCCTCTGCTGGGGCCTGCCAGCAGCCAGGCCTCCCTTCCCCTTGGACCACCTGGTGATCTTCAGCCATAGGTGGCTGCTGCCTCGGGGGGGGGGGGTGTGCTGCTGCCAATCTCCAGTTATACTGCTCTCTGGATGGCCTGGGGCCTCTGCCACATGCACAGATTGTGCACATGGTGCCCTCTTCCCCATCAGATGATCAGGTGGCCTTTGGCCAGGGCAGCTGCTGCAGCATGGGGTTGGTATGACTTGAACCTCCAGAATCTCCCTACCATGGATCCCCTGGCTGCCTTGGCCAGAGACAGCCACTACCGCATGGGCATCTCTGGTTTATTGGGCTTTATTTGGCCTGGGTCCTGCTTTGCACATGGACTTGGCCCTGGGCCACCCCCCATACTTCTGCAAACAGGGGGGCATTAGTTCAGCTTGTCTTTCCAATACTCTTCCATCATGACTTTGGGGCAGGGGGGAGTTTGCAACACTCAGCTGCTTCAAGTTTTTAACATGGGGCCTGGGCTCACTGCATGGGTGGCGAGAGTGGACTGGGGAAGAGGTTTGCCCCCCTCCAGGCAGTTCAGGAGCATCTGCCCAGCACTGCACCATTGGCTCTCCAGTCCGCCCATGCAGGTTTTCCTCTGCAGTCCCCCCCCCCCGGCCCATGGGGCCTTGCAGAGAGAACACACCAAGTTGGAGCTTACCAGCTGCTGTCCTTTATAAACTTTGTATCTCTGGTACCTGGCATTACGTTTTATGACACACATGGCCCGGCCTAAGTCACATTTATGTGAGATCTGGCCCTTGTAGCAAATGAGTTTGACACTTCTGCTTTAGAACGTACCCCAGAATCATCTGCAGTGTTCAGTGGTTCCATGGCAGAGGCTCTTGGGCTTCTCTGTAGATGAATCAACACAGGAAGTTTGTAGACTTCTATCCTGTAGACTTCATCATCCATGCTGGAGGTTACCCAGTTTGTATGAATTCAGCTTTCCCCCTGAAATATGCTGATTCAGTTGAATTTATTTTTGGATCTTACATTCAGATAGGAAATGGCATCGTGCATGTCAGCATCTGCGGCAGTGGTTTCCAAATTGTTTATAAAAAGCATGCATATATTAGCTGAAGTTTTGTCTGTGATGGCCCATTTGTCAGTTTTCAGCTTCTAACCAAGAAGTGAAACTATACTCACCCTGGCTACAGACTGGCTTTGGCAGCTGGTGATCCATTCAAAGGCTTCTCGATCTGCTAATGGCTGTTGACTTGACTGTTGATTCAGCATGTTGCCAGTGAGTGTATGATTAACTTCCTTCTTTTTATTCATGTTTCCGTTTTTATTCATGTTGCTTTTTATTCATGTTGCTGGTAATCTTCTGCAACATTCTTAAGAGCATCTTGGTTTTGGAGAACTCAGAAATATTGTTTCAGCTCTGTCCCTCTCTATGAATTGTTTCAGTGACTGTCTCTGCTTATTTCCAGGCAGTCCTTGTGGCTGTGGAATGAAACTGACGGTTCCACTACTTTCCACAACCTTGGGAATATTTTTAACAAGACTGAAACAGTCATGTTAATCTTACCCTGTTTTGGGGAAAACATTGTGGATAGTAAGAGGGATACTAGGATTTAACATGCTATTTTCCATTATCATCTTGAATAAAAGTACTCTGCTTTGTTGTGAATGGAATAGGATTTGATTAAATTGATATCAGAATAGACTATTCCTAAAATTGTGGCTAATTGAGCTTCGGCCGGGAGGGTGCGGTAGAAATTCGAAAAATAAATAAACAAATAAATAATTTCAGTACAAAATAGAGCAAATGCTACAAGAAAGGTACACACAAAGCTGGTACAGGTGATCAGTTCCAAAACCAACATCCGATCGTTGTTACTTTCCAAAAATGCATGATAAACTGAAATACTGAAAGTAGCCATAAACCATTGTGAAATGGAAACTATTACTCCAAGTGTAGCCATCTCAGAACTCTGATTTCCATTGTGTCACAATTAGACTTTCAGTTTTAGACACAAGATTTCATAGCAACAATGCTAATCTTGTCACAGTGATTGGATATGAAGGGATTTTACAGTATATTTGCATACAAAATGATGTTACACTTCCATGTGGATAAGGTTTTATTTATTTAAAAAATTCAGCCCACTTTTTGTTTATAGATTCAAGGTGGCTAACAGTGCAACAACAAGTTGCAAGGACACAAAACAACACAATTCCATTAACAAGATAAAACCATGCACACATTTTTTTAAATGCAGTGATTAAAAATGCAGCCAGATCTGCCAAAAGAGATACAACCCTAAAATAAAGAAAGGTCAATTACCAGGCAATTAATACCAGACCAATATCAGAAAAGCCTGCCAGTAACCCACTACCTTCCCTCTGATTGGATACAAACATTTCCAAGTCCTTAATCACAGTAGATACTTTGTCTACTTGACTAAGGAAGCAAAAGGCTCCCTATCTCAGCTGCAGCAACACACAGGTTCCATGGCACAGTCTGTGACCAAGACTTGTTATTTTCTCGGTCATATCCCTGTTAATAGCGAGCGAACATTCTTGCCCAGCTTTCACAGGCACTGCATGGCTACTCAATAGCACCTCACAGTTGGAGTTCCATGAGTAAGAGTACCTATGCTTAGAGAGGCAAGATAGAACAAGGATTAATTAATATACTTCTTCTCAATCAAATGAGCAAGTACTGCACAATGATCAATGGTAGAAGTCTGGCTCTTAAAACCAATCTGAGAGGGCATAAAGAAAGATAGGGCAAGAATTTAATTGGGCCACTGTTCCCATGATTCAGGTGGATTTATGTGATTACAGACGTACAGGGGAAAATACAAAAAATGGAGCATCCAAGTCTACTTAAATAGGAGTGCTACACAGCCCGCCTTGCATTGGTGTCTATGATATCAAGGCTAACATAGGAAATGGAGCCAGGGAAGGAGCATCATTGGTTGGCTCACTCGATGAGCTCTGTATTGATGTTGCAGCAAAAGAAGTTCAGATCATTCCCAGCCATAGAACCCTCCAGGCTGGCCCTGCTCTCCTTCAGCACAAGGGCTACAGATGACAACGATGGTGATGACCTCCCCCAGGTTGCATTGTATCTCCAGCCACAGAAGCAGTCCATCATGGAGGCTTTGGAATAATTGGGTCAACAGTGTGGCCGCCACAAGGCAGACACATCCCTCTATGGATAGAAGTGGGAGAATTAATTCGGCAAATCAATCAATCAATCCAGTTACCTTTATTGGCATGTAACCCTTGCAGACCCATGTACAACAAAAAACAACAACAACCACAGCATAGAATAATACTTGCAAAATACAGAAACAAGGAATTACCAAGTAAGTATAGTCATCAATTAAATAAAGGGCGAATAGAAATGGCACCAAGAAGAAATTTAGACACAGTTTCCATTATCTCAAGGTTTGGGTTATCAAGAAGAATAAGGATCTTTAGGGAATCAGGATATTCTTCTAATTGAGCCAAAATAAAATTTAGAAATTTCAGTCGTCGTGCGTGGTAGAAGGGGCACTGCAACAAGACATGGGAAATTGTTTCGATATTATCATTTGTGCATGGACAACATCTGTCAGAAAGCGGCCAGATAATAAGGCCGAAGGTAATACATTGAATCTTGCCAAAGAGAGGGCTCTACAAAGTTTGGGGGTGTGAAGTTGGTACAGGTAAGAGGCAGCTTGGCCGACTTTAGGAGATATTCCAAAATACAGGGGTGAACAGGTTTTATTAGTGGCATTATACACTGAATGTAGCTCAGAACAAAGTAGATTGGCTCTTATAATTGAAAAAGCCTCAGATTTGGAAGTAAGGAGTAAGGTATCTAAGGTGATGGAGCTGCAGTGGCTCAAGTGGTTAAGACGCTGAACTGCAGGCTGTGGAAGGTCAGTAGTTCAGCAGTTCGAGACCCGGGTGTCGCATGATGGAGTGAGTTCCCATCTCTAGTTCCAGCTCCTGCCAACCTAGCAGTTCGAAAGCAAGAAATTGCAAGTAGATAAATAGGTACCACTTTGGTGAGAAGGTAACAGCGTTCCGTGTGCCTTGGTGTTTAGTCATGCCGGCCACATGACCACGGAAACATCTTCGGACAGCGCTGTCTCTTTGGCTTTGAAACGGAGATGAGCACCGCAATCCTAGAGTTGGATTCGACTGGCTTTCGAGCAAGGGAACCTTTACCTTTTCATCTAAGGTGATATCTAGGGATTTAATTTTGGATTCTATATAGGTAATCCAGTTAGAGTCATTAGATTCCAGTAGAAGCTGATAGATGTAACTAGAAGGGGACTGGGCAAATTTTCATATGGAGCTGCCCCAACACGAAGAGCAGAGGGCTCCATACTTGCAAGTACCTTGTAGCAGTTGAACATATGCACTCATGGGTAATTATATCATTCAGTTAATTCAGTTATTCAGCAGTGGTCAGTTCAGATCATCATGAATGTGAGTCAGAATATGCCTGAATGTGTGTCAGTCTCTGATCATGGTATCCTATGAGGTTTAATTTTTTACAGGCTGAGTTTGGAAACCACTTACTTGTTTCAGCTAAAGTTAAGGGGAAATACAGTAGATCAGTTGCTTTGAATATAAGGCTGACAGTTACACTAATATTGACCTGTCTGGTGTATGGCAACGGACTTACTGACATAGCATTCATATTGAGAACTTTTAGAAAGCTCCACTTTCTGCAGGCTTTGTGCATGTGCACGTGACCACCTCAGTACTTATACCAGCAGATAGAAATCAATGCTACTAGGATTGTGTGCAAATCACTGGC
>NW_015162474.1:2105664-2198839 GCF_001447785.1 Gekko japonicus | reverse complement strand
GCAAGCTGCAGCTATGTAATGCGAATTGATTTGTGATATATTTTTTGAGAGTGGGAGCGTATTTACATTTACATTGTGCTGTGATCGACAGACCATGTCTGAAATAAGGAAAAAACCTGTCTTTAAAAAGTATGTCCAAGGGTGGTAGATCTCAGCCTTCCTCTTTTCTGTGTAGTTCCCCATCTTGGCCTATTCTCATTTTCATCTCAGTTGTTTTTGTTTTGAGGCATCGCTGTGTAGCCCATCTTTGATGTTCATCTTGGCCTATTCTCATTTTCATCTCAGTTGTTCGTCTGTCAGTCAGTTTTGGTTCACTGTGGTCTGAATTTATGTGGGCTTACACAGGTCTTGTTTCAAGAAGACTTCTCAGGGAGATGTGTGACTAAACAAAATGGAAGAGACAAAGTGTTTCATCCCTTTCCCTCCCTAATAGCAGCTTCCTTCATGGCACTGTGCTTAGCTTAGCCCCAACCAAACTAGTTCTAATGCCAAAACATGGGCTGCTTGTGTGAACATGTCTCTCTATATGATCTCTTGTGTAAAAAAACCCCCAACAATATGCCTCTGCTTGTGTAGGCTGATATACAAGGCACAGTTTGTATTCTACTTTGTCCAGAGGTATATATATAAGAAACTAGGTGGGACTGCTACATGTGTGAACTAGACATTGGAAGGAACGTATTTTACCCAGCCGTTCAGTTGCTATTTATGTGGGCTGATCTTTGAAGAACAGATATGTAAATCATCTGGCTAGCTCCATTACACTGTTAACATAATCTTCCTCCAAGGACCTTATTCTGTTGTGTAGGTTTGCTTTCTCCATTTTATCCCCAGAACAACCCTGTGAGGTAGGTTAGTCTGAGAGATAGTGACTAGCTGAGGGTCTTACTTTTAGTATCATGGATGAGTGGAGATTTGAATGTGGGCCTCCTAGTTCTACATTCTAATTACTGTACCATATTATTTACCATCACTGCTATTCTGTACTGGGGGGAAACTTCACCTTTCAGGGTATTTTCTGATATGAAGCTCATCAAAATCACCGAACTGTTAGTAGAAAGGTAACAGCTATGGATGGAAAACAGTCTCTGATCCTCTGGCTAGCTGAAATTTGCATAAATATGTTTGAAAGTGCTTTGTTGTTGTTTTGTACCAAATAATAGTAAAAAACCTAATCAAATGCTACCTGTATTTTCACATATGCATCATAAATAATCTGATAGGAGAGGCGAGAAATTAAGATGCAGCATCTTGATTTATAAAATATATTTCTGGGTATTGACATGCTATCCCTTCTATATATATTTACTACAAAACAGCTGAAAAACAGTATGTGCGCACATTGTTCAATTGCTGATTCCTCTGCATAACGCCCCAAATGGTAGGATGGCAGGTTTGCAACAAATTTAACCCAGCTAGCTGCTACATAATGTCAAATTAAGGGTGTTCTCCAGAGCCACAGCAGATAAAAAACATAAGTAGAAAAGTGGGACCACAATACTCGCAGGGAGGGATCCCATCCTCCTCCCCCACTGGGATTCTGCTCTTCACCCTTCTGCCTGCTTCCAATGCTTCTGCTTTGCAGCGACAACTCCTCTTCTCCCTTCCCTCCAACATTACAGACACAGCAGAACCTGGGGGAGGAGCATGGCTGCTTCATAGCAGGAACAGCTGGGGGTCATGGGCCTCCTTCCCCACCCACCCCAGGTGTTGCTGCCTTGGTGGCGGGGAGGGCTGGTAGGTCCCACAGCTCCTCCCCGGCCTGCCTCCAGTTTTTGCACCATCACTGTCTCAACAGCAGCAAAGCTGACAGGTCCCATGCCTCCTCCCCCACCCATCTCCGGCAGTCTCAGCAGCTGGGGGTGGTGGTGGTGGAGCACAGTGGCTTCTGCTTCTTCTCTTACCATCCCATCTTCCTCACACACACCCTGTGTCCAGAGGACAGTTGTATGCTCATGCACAGACAACTGTTCTCTGTTTGGTGTTTGTTTTGTAGTCTCCCTTTTTTAACCTTTAGGATTTTTCTACAAGCCCTGGGTCTTCCCCCAGGTTTTTTAAAATGTCTCCTTTATATCTGTATGGTTCCCCATCCATGGATTTAAGTGCCTGCAGATGGAGTCATGTTTACTGTTAGTTCCCTTTATATGATAAGCTGTTGTTGCTTCAGTTTTTTAAAAAAATTCTTTATTGGCTTAGACTTGGCTTTATTGGCTTAGACTTGTTCATAGCTTTCTATCCAAATGAACTTCCAGAAAATTGTCTTAAAACAACTAAAAACGTTACTTCTCTTTTCACCCACACACCCACCCCACTACAATAATAAATGTAAAAGATCTGAATGGGTTTCAAAATCTGTGTTTCAGGTTCAAGTAATTATAACACAGGTAAAATATTGCAGTCAAATCTCATTAATACCAGTGGGAATGGAAACATAACCATGACAAAAAGGGGTGCCACTGATGAGAAAGTCTGACCCAAGAACTGGGATGTCTTCTCTTCTGGATCTAGTGGCACTCCCCTGAAAGGAGAAGGTTTATAGCTTGAGTGTGCTCCTGTACCATGGTCTCCTTTTGAATAAACTGGTTGCAGTGATGGCCAGGGGCCCCTTTCACCAGCTTTGGATAATAAGACAGCTGCAGCCATTCCTGGACTTGTAGGCGCATGACCCTGGTAACATGTAGATTAGATTACTGTAATGCACTCTACATGGTACTGCCCTTGAAGACTGTCTGGAACCTGCAGTTGGTACATAATGCTGTGGCCAGAATACTGACTAGAATTGGTCATAGGGGCCATATCACCCCAGTCTTGTTCCATCTACACTGTCTCCTAATATACTTCCAGGCCCAATTCAAGGTGCCGGTATAGATCTTTGAAGCCTTATACGGCTTGGGGCCAGCACACTTGAAGGACTGCCTATTCCCTATGAACATACCCCACCACTCTGGTCATCTTCAGAGGCCTTGTTTGGGATGCTCCCATCATCTGAGGCTAGACAAATGGCAACTCAAGAAAGGGCTTTCTAGGTCATGGTGCCAAAATTATGGAAGTTCCTCCCCAACAAAATTTCTCTGCCCCTCTCTGGGCAATTCTGCATTGGCTTTTCCCTCTGTCGTTTTAGCAAACCCACATTGGAACAGAAATTCCCCTCTATATTGCATGCTGCTCTGACTTTCTTTGATCATTGGGTTTTATGGTACATTCTGCATAGATTTATGACCGTTTTATGGCCGTTCAGGGGTGACTTCGCAGTCAGTACTGCATTGGCCCGGGGTATTTAGTTGTGGTTTTGAGCTGTACCTTTTCCTCAGTGTTGAGAAAATGTGAGACGAATGCCAGATGCAGAACCAGCCTCTGTCCTTGTTTTCTGCCAGCAGTTAAATACTTTTTTGGTTTGTTCGGAATTCCCTCACTAACTCCTATTAGCCCTTCTCTATCTTTGTGTGTGTTTTATGTGCTTGTGTTATATGTTTTATACTTAATTTTTGTAAATATTATGTATGTGTATTTTAACTGCTTGTTGATATTTGAAATGTTTTTTTTTTTGGTAAACAAATTTTTTATTTTCAGGAATACAACATGTAAAATTAAATCATTTCATTCTTTCAATTGTCTACCCCATTCCCAGTTCCTCCCCTCCCTCCATTGGCTTCCCACAATGCTTCCACCCCTGCTCCAAATTGCTTCATATCATCAACAATATCCGTTTCTTATCATTACAATCTAAAGATAACATCATTTGACTTAATATTGGTCTAAACATATTAAGTTTTGTTTCACATCCCAGTTCTTTTCCAGATATATTTTAAAGTCACTCCATTCTTGAAAAAACACGTCATCTTCTTTGTTGTTCAATTTCTTCAATTTTGTCCATCTCTGCCATGAACAGAACTTTTTGTATCCAGTCCTCAATTTCTGGTACTTTCTCTGTTTTCCAAAATTGTGCATAAATCATTCTCGCTGTTGTGATTAAGTACCAGAATAAAGTCTTTTTAGTTGTATTGACTTCTTCCATTTTCAATCCTAAAAGCAGAATTTCCGGTGCCTTTTTAAAAGAGCATTTCAAAATTTTTTGCATTTCATTGTGGACTTTTGTCCAAAAGTCAACTGCTTTCTCACAAGTCCACCACATGTGGTAAAATGAGCCTTCATGGCTTTTACATTTCCAACACTTATTTGACATATTCTGGTTCATATTTGCAATTTTTTTCGGAGTCATGTACCACCTATACATCATTTTATAACAATTCTCTCTAACATTGGTACAAGGCGATATCTTAATAGAATTTTTCCACAAATATTCCCAGGTTTCAATAGCCACTTCCGTATTCATATTTATCGCCCATTTTATCATTTGCCCTTTTACAGTCTCATCTTCAGTATACCATTTTAGTAACACTTTATACATTTTAGAGATATTTTTTCCCCCTTCACTCTCCCAAATCATTTCAATCTCATTTTTTTCCTCTCTAAAACCATAGTTTCTTTTGTCTGATCTAAAAAGGTCAAAAATCTGCATATATTTCAGCCATTCATAATCATATTCAATTTCATTCTGCTTTTTCATTACCCATTCTGTTCCCACTTTTTTAATTAGATCTTTATATGGCAACCAATCTTTATCTCTATGTCTTGAGTAAGATGTTAACACTTCCACTGGTACAATCCACAATGGTCTTACATCACAAAAGTATTTTTTATACCTCATCCATACCACAAATAGTGCTTTTCTTACCACATGAAGCTTAAAAAAGCTATCCATTTTTGTTTTGTCATACCATAAATATGCATGCCAACCAAATCTACAATCATGGCCTTCTAACCCCAGTAACTTATCATTTTCTAATTTCACCCATTGTTCCATCCAGGTTAGACAGACCGCTTCATAATATAGTCTAAGATTTGGTAATTGTAACCCACCTCTATCTTTGGCATCACAAAGAATTTTCATCTTGATTCGCGGTTTCTTGCCTGCCCAAACAAACTTTGATAGTTCTTGTTGCCACTTAAGTAGCAAATCTGTCTTACTAAGTATTGGTATTGTTTGGAACAGGAACATCAAACGTGGTAGGACATTCATTTTTATGACTGATATTCTTCCCATCAGTGACAAATTCATTTTGTCCCATTTCTTAAAGTCTTGAGTTAACTTAGTCCATAGTTTTTCATAATTGTTCTTATATAAGTCTATATTTCTTGCAGTTAACTCAATACCAAGATATTTAGTCTTTTTTACTACTTCACATTGTACCAGGTCTTGCAGTTCCATTTGTTTTTGTTTCGTCATGTTTTTGCAAATAAGCTTCGTCTTGTTCTTATTGACATAAAATCCGGCCAATTCTCCAAAGTCCTTTATTTTTTGGAATAGTAACGGTAATTTGTCTGTCGGGTTTTGCACAATGAACATTACATCGTCAGCAAATGCTCGATATTTGTATTTAAGTCCTTTGTGTGTCAATCCCGTTATCTCTTGATCTTGCTGTATTTTTTGTAGAAGTATCTCCAACACCCAGATAAATAATAACGGTGATAGGGGACAACCCTGTCTGGTGCCTTTCTGTACCTTGAAGCTATCTGTCAGTTCTTTGTTTACATTCAGTTTAGCTCTTTGTTCAGAATAGATAGCTTCAATGCAATTTCTGAAGTGTTGTCCCACTTCTATTTTTTCCATCATTTGCAGCATAAACTTCCAGTTAAGATTGTCAAATGCCTTTTCGGCATCGATAAATAAAAAAGCTACTTCTTGTTCAGGGTGTTTCTCATAATATTCAATTGCGTCCATTACTATTCTTACATTGTCTCTGATCTGTCTCTTTGGTAAAAAACCAGCTTGGTCTTCTGAAATCACTGTTTGTAAATAGTTTTTCACCCTCTCTGCAATAATTTTTGCAAAAATCTTGTAATCATTATTCAAAAGAGAAATTGGCCTATAGTTTTTCACATTCGTTGGTTCTTGTCCTTCCTTTGGTATTAATGAAATAATTGCTTCTTTCCAAGAGTCTGGCACCTTCTTACTCTCACGTATATCGTTGGATAAAGCTTCCATGACCGGAACAATTTCTTCTTTCATTTTTTTATAAAACTTTGCGGTAAATCCGTCCGGTCCTGGCGCCTTCCCCAACTTCGCTTCTTCAATTGCCTTCCTCACTTCTTCTTTTTGAATTTGGCCATTCAGTAATTCCTGAAATTCGTTGCTTATTTTAAGTAACGGAACCTTGTCCAAATATTTTTTAATCTTCTCAAGATCTGTTCTATTTGCTTGGAATAATTTAGCATAATACTTGAAGAAACTTCTCTTTATGCCAGTAGGGTCAACGAATTCTTTTCCTTCTTCTATTATTTTGGTTATCATTCTTCTTTCTTTTCTAGCCTTAAGTTGCCACGCTAAAAATTTCCCCGGTTTATTTGCCCCTTCAAAAGATTTTTGCTGTAGCCTCTTTAAATTCCAATAGAGCTCCTGGTTTAAAGTTTCATTCAGTTGTTCTTTCAACAACTGTAATTCTCGAATAATCTTCTTTTTCCCTGGTTTCTTCTTTAATTCTTTTTCTTTTTGTGATATTTTTTCCAACACTACTGTTTGTTTTTGAAATTTTTCCTTCTTTTGCTTCGCATTTTGAGAGATGAGAATCCCTCTCATCACTGCTTTATACGCATCCCACACCACCTGAATTGGGGTCTCTTTATTCAGATTTTGTTGGAAAAATTGCTTTGTTTCTTCCTTTAACATTTCAGTTACATCTTTTTTATCCAACAAATCTTCATTAATTCTCCAAAGAAAGGATTTGTTCCTTTCTATAGAAGTCCACAAAACAGGGTTGTGGTCGGAATTACATCTTGGCAAAATTTCAATTTTATGTGTTTTCATTGACAATTCTTCTGACATCCAAATCATATCAATTCTGGAAAAAGAGCAATGTCTATTGGAATAAAAAGTAAAATCCTTCTGCGTCGGGTTCCATTTCCTCCATACATCCTCTAGTTTTTCCTGCTTGACTATTTCAAAAAAGTTCTTTGGCAATTTTCCACTAATTTCGTTGCCTTTTTGTGATCTTCTATCCAAACGGTCCACAGTTCCGTTAAAATCTCCGACCAAAATGACTTGTTCATAGGTTTGTCCTTGTAGATGTTCAGTTAAGTCCTTAAAGAATTTTTCTTTTGCTCCATTGGGTGCGTATAGATTGATCACCAATGTCTTTTTCTGTTGGATCAAAACTTCCACACCCACATATCTTCCATCCAAGTCTTTAAAAATTTCTTTAGGTTGTAAATCCTTTTTCACATATGTCACAACTCCTTTTTTCTTGTTTGAGGCCGAAGAATAAAATTCTAATCCAAATTTGACATTTTTTAAATATTTAGTATCGGAATTTCTAATATGAGTTTCTTGCAAGCATATCACATTACAGTTTTGTTTTTGTATCCAATGATTGATTCTTTTTCTCTTATTTGGTGAATTTAGTCCATTCACATTCCATGACAACAATTTGTAATCCATTGTAAATTTTAAGTTAAATTTCTCCAAAGGCATCTAAATTGTCTGCCTTAAATTTATATAAGTCCGTCACCGATCTGATCTGGACCCTCCCACTTTTGTAAGTAAAGGATAAGCCTTGTGGAATCTCCCATCTGTATCTGATATTCAAGGTCTTCAGTTTGTCAGCCAGAGGTTTATACCTTTTTCTATCTTGCAATACTGCTCGTGGGAGCTCTCTCATCACCATGATCTTGTTCCCTTCAATTTCGAACGGGACGGTAAATTGTTTCTTAAAGATGTCTTCTGTTGTTGCTCTTGTTACAAATTGTACAATTACATCCCTTGGTAAATTTTTCTTTTCCGCAATTCTGGAGTTCACTCTGTATATCAAATCAAAATCTGCTTCCATTGTTCCCTCTTCCTCTTCCAAGTACAAAGTGATCGCTTTTATCATTTCCTCTCTTATGTTTTCATTCTCTTTTTCTTTGATACCTCTAAATCTCAAATGAGTTTGCATTCTTCTGAACTCCATCATTGTTTCAGATCTCCTAAATTGCTGAGTCAAAGAATCCTGTTTCTCTTCCAATTGTTGCATTTTTTCCTCTGTCTCTGTAGTTTTGGTTGCACTAGCCTGTATTTCTTTTCTGACTCCATCTAATTCTTGCTTGATTGAAGTAATTTCTGTTGTAACCAATTCTTTTAATGCTGCTACATTTTTCTCCTGGGCTTCTTCAATTTGTTTCAAGTGTATCTGAGTTTGCTTTGCCATTTGCTCTTCCAGTTGCTGCTCCATATGTTTTTCTTGCACCCCCAACCTTTTCTCAATCTGCTCACCCATGGCCTGAATCGCCTCCATCATTCTTTTCTCCATCAATTCCATGGCTGCATACAATTCTTTCTTATCCTTCTCCCTCTCTTTTGACATTTTAGGGGTTGATGTTGAGCCTGTCCTTGGTCTCACAACTGGTTGAACGTCAGGGTCAGAATTGGTTCGTTTCGGTGCCCTTCTGGTCTTCGTTTTGGCGATTTCTCTGCGGTGCGCAAACTTACACAACAAGTTGTTTCTTCTAGAAGATAAGCTTTCGATTGTCCAAATGCGTCTATTTGCGCTTTCAAAAATCTTCTAAAAGGTCTTTAAAAATCAAATTAAGTTAAAGTCCTCCTCAAAATGTCGGGCGCAACTTCTCTATGGTAATTAGGGATAGAGTAGGTCGGTTTGGCGTTCTGCAGGTCCCGTCTGTTCGCATACACTCACATCCGGTCCTGCAGTTTGAAGAGTCCGAGTTTCTTCCTGTTGATTGTTACCCTTCTAGGATATCTTCTCACTGCTCAACCTACTCGGAGTACTTTGCCGGTTACACCAACCTACATCTTCCCGCGATACTGTTCGTCAGTTTCGGTTTTTTCTGCTGCGCGCTCAGCTCCGTCCTCACCGCAGGAATGTTAAACAAAATGCTTTTTTGCTGTTTTATAGCCTTCAATCAACTATTTCTTTGCCGGAATCAGAGTTCTGGGAATATTAATTCTTTATCCGCTCATCCGCTTGATTCAAATTATTTTTTAACGCAGTTCAGGTAAGCGGCACGTTTATTGTTATCTACGCGATCAAAACGGGTTTCGCATTGCTTCTTTTCACTCACTGTTGTTGCCCATCTTCAAGAGGTCGGCTGATGGAGAATTTAAACCGGTACACCGGCCCGAACGGCTGCTGGAGAGTTGCTCGGCAATTGCCTTCTTCGCGGGAGGAGATCAAAGCCTGTTTCCGCTTCTTCCGAAGCGGAATCACGCCAACCTAACACTCCCTCTTAGGCGCTGCTGCCTGCTTGTCCCCCCCCCTCGCTGGGGAGCGATGCGCTGGGCTAGAAACTGCCCAAACTGTCAAAAGCAGCTGTCGCCCACTTCGCACAAAAGTGAAAGTGCGTCAGTCCTCCATCTTGGCTCGACCGGAAGCCCGATATTTGAAATGTTTTAATGTTCACAATCTTGGGGACCCTGAATTGGGTGAGAAGATGGCATAGAAATATTTTTAATTAATTAATTAATCAATTAATGGAACTTAAAATGAACATCAGTTTTGGCCTGGGAGATTCAGCTCACAAAAAATGAAGGAGGGGGAAACAGTCTGGGAATGCATACTAAGCTGAAGGGCTGCAACTGATTAGTATATCTTTATATTTAACCCAATATGCATGTTGTAGGCGTCAGATTATAGCTGATGGAAGTGTTATACTTTCAGCTGGATAACACTGAGTCCTGTAGCATTTGACTCTGTGCTTCCTAGTGTAGTATTTTACTTTCAAAGGCAATTTAAGCACATTGGCAGCCTAAGTTGTCTTCCCTTCACCATCTAGACCTTCCGGCCTACTAGAGACCCCTGCTTTCACATGTCCAAAAATCACAAGGCAATGCCTCAAAGTCATGGAGTGAAGGTGAAATAATGTTACCTTCTGAATTTTCAGGCTTTGGGGAATTTTGCAGTTTTGGGGATGGAGTAGCTCTGGGAAATGAAAGGAAAGAGGAAGTTGTTCAGAAAGTTAACTTTATAGAAGAAAGAGTGGTACTATGAATATCTTCATGATTTTCTTTTGCTGTGAAAAGCAGCTGTGAAGTGTGGGACAAGAAAGGGCCTGTTTAAACTGTGCCACCTGTTTGTCATCTCAGGAGTCTCTCTCTCTCTCTCTCACACACACACATACACACACACACCCCTTTCAAATGGGATATGGGAGCCACAACTTCTATTGTTCTGGTAGAAAAGCAACAGAAAGGGACTTTTAAAGGTCAAATGGTGCACTTTTCATGACAAAAGAAAGCCCTGTGAGTAAGGAATAGTTGTGGAAGAATACATAGCAAGTCATTTTGCTCCCAGGGTAAGGGTCAGGTTAATTGAAGTTAGGGTCTTTTCTATGTTATTGTATGATTCAAATACACATATTTGTTTATTTTATTAATTAAATGTAGTAAATAAAATAAATTAATCTAATGCATTTAATTTCCCTGAGGGAGTTTTCATCCAAAAGTAGAAAATATAACTCAATGTATTACTTAACTATAAAAGTATATTACTCACCTTAAAAACCTGTTTTTCTGCATCCACAGAAGCTGTTCAAGAAATAGTATGGTATTACCTGTACTGTATCTTTACAGAAAGTAGTCATTTTTGTTAACAAGTGTCAAAACAGAGTAGCTACATTTATTATAGGGTCCCCCTTGACAAGTAATTCTGGGTTGCCTGTAGTGTGAAGCCTATGGAGCAGAAAGTAGTCACAGTAGGGTAAAAGGCAATAAAATGAAGGTATTTATGCACAACCTACAGGTTGTGGGTATTTGTCAAGGATTTAATGGGTTCAGCTGAATAAAGGCAAAGTTCCATTTCTTCCCATACTGTGCCCTTTGGGGACTACTGAGCTAGATTGTTTCTGCCTGCGCTCTCTTTAACTACAGAATTATGTTTTGTATTTCAGGGTGGTGGAAATAAGCACACAATGAACGAACACCTGCATGTCGCCAGCCATGGGTTTGAAGACAATAGCAACAAAAGGACGGTTCTAACCACACAACCCAATGGGCTTACAACAGTAGCAAAATCAGGATTGCCAGTGGTCCAAGACAGACAACTGGACAGTGCACACAGGCGGCAAGGGAGCTCCAGTTCTTTGAAGTCTACGGAAGGGACAGGGAAGGTGAAAGCCTCTGTTATGACACCAGAGCAAGCCATGAAGCAATACATGCAAAAGCTAACAGCCTTTGAGCATCATGAGATTTTCAGTTATTCTGAAATATATTTTTGGGGTCCAAATGCAAAGAAGAGACAAGGTGTAATTGGTGGTCCAAACAACAGTGGGTATGATGATGATCAGGGATCGTATGTGCAAGTACCCCATGATCATATATCATACAGATATGAGGTCCTGAAGGTTATAGGGAAAGGAAGTTTTGGGCAAGTGGTGAAGGCCTATGATCACAAGATGCATCAGCACATTGCCCTGAAGATGGTGAGAAATGAGAAGCGCTTTCACCGCCAAGCTGCAGAAGAAATCCGAATTCTGGAGCACTTAAAAAAACAGGATAAGGACAACAATATGAACGTTATACACATGCTGGAAAACTTCACATTCCGCAACCATATCTGTATGACATTTGAGTTGCTGAGCATGAACCTTTACGAGCTCATTAAAAAAAACAAATTTCAAGGCTTCAGCCTGCCGTTAGTTCGCAAATTTGCCCATTCAATTTTGCAATGCTTGGATGCTTTGCACAAAAACAGAATCATTCACTGTGACCTTAAACCAGAGAACATTCTGTTGAAGCAACAGGGTCGGAGTGGTATTAAAGTTATTGATTTTGGCTCTAGCTGTTATGAGCATCAGCGTGTCTACACTTATATTCAGTCACGTTTTTACCGTGCTCCAGAAGTAATCCTTGGTGCTCGCTATGGGATGCCCATAGACATGTGGAGCTTGGGCTGCATTCTGGCAGAGCTCTTAACCGGTTATCCTCTCTTACCAGGAGAAGATGAAGGGGATCAGCTGGCTTGTATGATAGAATTATTGGGCATGCCTTCCCAGAAACTATTAGATTCATCCAAAAGAGCAAAAAATTTTGTGAGCTCTAAGGGTTATCCCCGATACTGTACCATTACTACCTTGTCAGATGGTTCTGTAGTGCTCAATGGTGGTCGTTCCCGGCGGGGCAAATTACGTGGCCCTCCAGAGAGTAGAGAGTGGGGGACTGCATTAAAGGGATGCGATGATCCCCTTTTCCTTGACTTCTTAAAACAGTGTTTAGAGTGGGATCCTGCTCTGCGCATGACACCAAGTCAGGCTTTACGGCATCCCTGGCTAAGGAGACGTTTGCCAAAGCCTCCAACTGGGGAGAAGACGTCGGCAAAAAGAATAACAGAAAGTGCTGGTGCTATCACATCAATTTCTAAGTTACCTCCGACTTCAAACTCAGCATCAAAACTGAGGACTAATTTGGCACAAATGACAGATGCCAATGGGAATATTCAGCAAAGGACAGTGTTGCCAAAACTTGTAAGCTGAGTTTGAATAATCCAATGCTGATTTTAAATAGAGAGAGATACTATGTCACTGAGCCTTATTCTCATGAAAAAGTAGCTCAGATTTCTATTTTTATTTGCTCAGTAACTTTAAATGTTTGTATTTTTTCAACACTCACTTTAAATGTATAAGAAAAAATTGTTTTGATTTTATAAAAAACATGGGGACAATGCTTTAAGTTTTTATACTTTTTTAAAAAAGAAATGTTTTTCTTCTGAACAGTAGCTAGCCTTACTATGGAACTAGTGTGGCACAATAATGGGTCAGTGGCAGGCCACTGGTTACAGCATAACCACCATGCATTATAACCTGATAGGGGGAGTGTGTTTTCTCACCCCACCCCATTGTTCATATTGGCATTTCACTGGAGTGAACTTTCCATACTTTTCTGTTTCTGGTTTTTCTTTTTCTTTTAGCAGTGGATCCTAATCTTGCAAACACTTCCCTACATTCTTCTCTTTATGATATAGAAAATATTCAGGGGGTATGAGTGAGGTCTGCATGACTGTTGGTAAAATGTGCATCAATATTCTGGCTCATTAACCAATTAATACTTGCTATTAATATTTATTATGATGCTTTTATTGTTTTGAAAAATTGCATCCATAGAGAACTTCCAGGAAATGCAGTAGGCACATGCGCCCCTGTGCTTGCATCAAACCCCACTCCACTGTTCCCTGTCAAGTGTCTAAACTTTTGAAAACTGCAGATCTTAGGGTAGCCTAATATCACTCTGATATTCAACAGTTTCAGTGCCTGGCCCCAGTATTAGCTTTTACTGAGTTTGTGTTGCCCAGTTAACTGGTAAGCTTGGAGTCTCAAGAAGCCTTGCTTGAACCTCCATCCCTTTCTCCCTACCTTTATCGAGGTGAGCTTTGATACAGGTAGACAGCATGGGTTGATGTATGCCCTCTGTGCTCTGCAAATCCCAATGCCATGTCTGGTTGCGTTACTTAAATTGCATTCCTGTGCACAGTTACCAGGGAATAAACATGTTGAACAGATTTGGGCTTACTTAGTAAACGTGCATAGCAGTGCACTGTTTAAGATTGAAAAGACTGTTGTAAAAGATTCACATTCTTCAGGAGCTGTGCACGAGTATAATATAGAATTTATTGGATTATATTCTTGGGCTGAAAAACATGAGCCAGAACAACTGTGTTTAATTCAGTTTTATCTCCTTAATTTAAAACCTAACTTGTGGGCTTTGTGATTAAATATGATAAGGGATGGGAAAACTGCACTGGTTTGGTTCTAGTGCAGAAACAATAAAGATCTATTAGATTATTCCCTGCTAGATTAGTTCCCTTGCTAAACCTGCCTGTTTTGCTGGCTAGGCTTAATTAGCAGAGGAATCCTAAAGAGAATTACACCATCTATGCCCACTGAAGTCAGCGGTCTCAGAAAGATGTAACTCTGCTTAGGATTGTACTGCTAGTCACTAACACCAGCTCCCCAGTCCTTGGCTCTGAACTCTTGAGCCTGGCATAGAGGGAAGATGATTTCCAAACACACACATTCAAGGCTGTTCTTCTACAAATCTGCAGAATTAAATACCAGAATCCATGACTGGAATCTCTTCTTTTATTTCTACAGCAGCCCTAAAGGTGATAAATCCCCCCCCCCAAAAAAAATTATTTAACATTCATGCTGCATTTAAAACAGACAATGTAATAAGTAAAGCATAAGGAAGTGCATTTCTGTAACAATAGATGAGCTATTCTCTGAAGACAAATTATGAGAAACAAACCATGGCCCCATTCACACAGCAAATTTGCCGCGGGAGAGCCACGTTTGGATGGCGGATTTTCCGGGCGCGATCACACCACAACATCTGGCAAGTGGAGCGCACCGTGGCCAACCCATGGCATGCTGCCGAAAATGCGCAATTAAAAAATACCTCCTTGAAGGTAGTAGCAAATGGTTTGCCATGGGCTGCCTCCAGCCTCCCTTGGTGTGATCTCGCTGGCACGGCTTTTCCCTCCAGCCGTCTTCGTTGCAGCGTGCACGCCGAGGGCCGGAACCATGGGATGCCACCGACGCGTCTGATCGCGTTGTTGCATAGCTAGTTGCAGTGCCACAAATAGCCACGCCTCCCACCCCGCATTTTCCGGCCTGTGTGACCGGGGTCCATTTTATGCTAAATGTTAAGAATTCAAACCCACAAGTACACATTTGGGTCCCTCCCCATTCTGCTTTCTTCAGTTTATTCCTTAAAGCAGTTGGAGCTCTTTCCACTGTGTATTCAGTCCTTGGGAACAATCCACCTGCATAAGCCCTGTTAAATTAAAGAGGAATGATAGGAGAGCAGTACAGTGTTGAGTCATTTCAGTGTGGCTTGCACGGGAGAATGCCCTGCTGGAATGTGCTGTGGTCTGTCTGATGGATTATGATTTCACTGCCACATTTAGCTCTTTGTATTGGGCAGGACTATGTTATGATTATAGAGGAAAACATTGTTAAATATCCATATAATACAAATCAGATTTCTCACATGTACACTAGAATTCAGACATGAATACACATGTGTATTTCTATTTCCATATTTTATGTGTTTGCTGAAGAAAACAGCAGTGGAACACACATGTTTGCTGCAACAATTATATATTATTGGTGTCTTGGATTCTTCAAGTATAACTTAGACACTTACTTAACTGCCCCAGATACCACCTTAATCTGTGGAATCACATCTGTTCTTGTGTCCTTACTTATGAGTACATCTCAGATTTGTCAAAGACCTTGTTCAAATTAAAACAGATGATTTTTATTTGCAGAACCTATTAAGAGGTTAAATAACTTTGAAATGAACCCAGGGTAGGATCCTACACTGAAGAACTTGTAGATGTTAATGTAGATTTTTCTGTTTTTTATGCTCTAATTTACATGGCTTTGATAGGTAAAATGGTTGTTTTCAAGCAAGGACATTTGGGCATACTCCCTTGTTACTTCTGCTCCATCTTCGAGCAGATAGTCAGGGTGATACTCTATTTATACGGAGTAAACACAGCAACACAGCCTGTTTTGCTCTTCACTTTTCCTCTATGGGGAGGAACAGCATATGTCAGTGGCAAAATCTGCACCAGGCTAAGGCTGCAGTCACACACACTAAATAATCCACTTTCAGTGCAGTTTCCAACTGGATTTTGCCAGTTCACACAGTAAAATCCAGTCGGAAAGTGCACTGAAAGTGGATTATTTAGTGTGTGTGACTGTAGCCTGAGATTTCTCATCAGGAGAGTAACCAGTTAGCAGAATATAATTTAGGTCGGAGTTACTGGGCACTGTAAAGCTATTTTTAAACCAATCAGATGTTGTTAAAATCAGTGTTACATCATATATACACTGATGATTACATTTTTAAAATTCTGAAGAAGACAGGGTGCTAGAAGAAGGAAGGGTCAATTACATAATAACAAAACCTTGTAAGTATGCACAGATTTAATTCAAATACCTTTAGAAATTCCTTTGAAATAACAACTTAAAGCATGGTCCCCTGAGAAGCCAAGAAAGTTTCCGGTCAACTTCTTTTTTAAAAATTCAGGATTATTTTCATTTCAAAAGTGAAAATTAGTTTCCCCCCCAATTTTTTGCATTTTGAAAATGGGCATAAACAAGAAATGATGAATTCTCAGGAAAAAAAAATACTTGCCAAAAAACTGAATAGACCATTCTTTTCCCCATCCCACACGAGTAATTTGTGATCAAAATAAGATGTTTATTAATGTTTAACAACTTTAGTTGTTGGCTAATATTTGACCATCCTTTATTTGCAACTCCCTGCCTTGAATGATATTAAAATATTTGTAGTTTAAAATACACAGTATTTTTGTACCAACACACTCAAGTAGTGATGTGTGGCTATCCTGGATGTACAATAACGTGTGGCTATCCTGGATGTACAAATGTGAGTAATAGAGGTGTAGGGATCTGAGTATCCATATCTTTGCATTAGTTATTCATGATGGTCTTGATCTCTATCTTCATTGGCCACCAGTGTCTGCAGGAAGGTCCGTGTGTTTGCAGGCTTCATTTGCTTAAATAGTGAACCAGTTCTAAAGCATGGAGTGAGAATGGCATCTTTAATTGATGTGAACAGAGAAGCCATTGCATGCATTGGAGTGCTGAGTGAGCAAGAGAGTGCCTGCATGGCCAAGGAGTTGCTGGATGGAACTTCAGTCCCCCCACCAAAAAAAAGCCCATTCATTTTTTGAAATACATTGATGCATCCGTTACCATGAAGCTGAACTGAAAAGATCAACAATATCCCTAGATCATTTGTGATCTAAAAACCATTAATATATGCTTTTTCATATATCTATAGGTTAAATGCCAATAGTGTATTTGTAACTGACCATGTTTCATAGATGCTACCGGAAACTTTTAGGCCAAAATACCGTGTGCAGAGCTTTTTTTTTTTATTCTAATGTGATGAAACCTCCTATATATTTAACAAAAGAGTCAGCCATCCTACAATTTTCAGTAATTTGACTGCCTTTTTATTGTGGCTTATTTATAATTGGAAAGGTGGGAGGAGGGGAGGAGGGAAGAAAAAATATTTTAAAGGATGTTGCCTCTTGCTTTGGTGTGATTTTGTTTCTAAGGGCTCTAATTAGTTGGGCTGATAGATGTTGGCTTGGAAACATTGCTTAGCCTCACATGTTACCACTGTCTGGGGACATCTGAGCTTCTTTTAAAGAGTAGTAATAGTACAGCATTGTCTTGTCTTTGGTTGCAGTCTCAGTTTGTCTGGTTCTTGCACTATTGGAGTGCTACTTTCACTACTTGAGTGTGTCGGTACAAAAAAAGGAGTGCAAGATTTGTAGAAGAACAGTGGAGGATAAAAACTGTGCCCTTGGTGTTAACAATGTGCCTTTCGTTATGAACAATGCCATGTTGTGAAGTATGTAACACTATTTCTTTAACCCTTTGAATAAGGTGTTATGTAGTCAGGTCGAAAATCTATTTTAATGACTATGTCTGTCTTAAATATATCCTCAATGAGCACAGTCTGCCAGGCAGTTTTCCTGTGCATACCCCAGTGAAATGCATGGTAGTTCTACAAGAGCACTTTAGTGTTTTTGGCTGCCTTTCAGGCATATCACCTGGGCATGAGCAGAAGACCATTCTGGTAGATTTTGTTCCATGTTTTCAAGGCCTTAACATAAACCATAAGGCAATCATACTACTTCAGTGAAGGGGGACAGGATACTCTTTTGTAGGAATTTGCAGGCTTCTTCAAGGGTTAAAGATGGCACTTCATAGTAGTTAGTTGTAACCTTAATGTCAGACTGATTTTTTAAAGAAATATTTTTTTGTTATGTCAGCACTAGACAGAATCAACTGTATTTGTAAAAAGGAAAAAAAATTACCTCAGAAACTGTTTAATTTTATAGTGCAAATAATCCCAGGGCATTTGGTATGATCCAAAGTGCATTCCTTTTCTACGTGCCTGGCTCCAGTAAATGAAGCCAGGGATTTTTACAATTTGGGTGCAAGGCACTTACTGCCACTTTTATCCTGGTGGGTGGTTTGGGGTCATGAAGGATTTCTGAAGAATTAAAAAAAGAAAAAAACAGAAAAATGCTTCAGATGTAAGGCACAGCCCTTGAATGGCTAGTGCCAAGCAGCTTCCATTGATTAGAATGGGGCTTGCGAATACCACTGAAACCATATGCAAGTACCATTGAGCTGAATGGGCACTGCTCGGCAACAGTGCTGGGGCATTATGCCTGTTAGTAGCAACATGCTCTGTTAGAATCTTTAGGCAAGTGTCAGATCTCTTCGATTCTGTCTGTTTTTCATAAGAATCTTTTTTTTCTACCAGAGACAGATGGTAAATACAAAGTGAAAATTATAAATAAAAGATTTTTATGTCAGTAAAGGCTTTAATATGGCCCACTTGAAATGCATTGAAATAAAGAAAACATTTGTGAATTACATTGTTTCTAGGACCTTGTTTGTCTGTGCTACAAAATACAAGGTAATATGAAAAGTCATTGCATTTACCCAGTTCAACTGCTACAATTATGTCTAAGGTATACCTTGGTTTGTTTTGGTTTGTTTTTTAAATGAGCAACAACTTAGACACGTGACTATAATATGCTGCAACTGTGTGTACTGAAAACATGTGAAAAAATGACTGAATGTGGATTGTGTATATATGTATGTGAAACTTTATGTGAGATGCTGCTGTCACAGCCACTTCACATTAAATATGTTGTAGTGGGCTTTAATCCTAGTGGCCAGTTCTATGATACCGAAGTATTGTACAGCTGATGGCAGGGGTTAAGACTGTTTTAGTGAATATTCGTTACATTTATTGTTGTGGCCAGAGATCATTTCAGAATAAAATTTTATGTCCTATATTCACTTCTTTCTTGTGGATTTTGGAGGGTTTTTTAAAACCCTTATTGAAAGTAGTGTCGATACTTAATAAAACCCATATGTTTTAGATACTCTGAACTATTAAAATAATATTATAACTGATGGTTTTACAGTGCCATCCTAGGCAGAGATACACCCTCTTAAGACCATTGACTCCATGAGACTTAGAAGGGCTTAACTGCTTAGGGTGGCACTGTCAGTTTTGTGTTAATTGTACCAATACCAAAGTTTTGAATGAAATTGACCTTTTTGTGCGAAATTAATCATATAACTGTTAGTGGTTAACATTCACAGTATCATAGGAGATGACTTCATGAGATAGGATTTCTTTAAAAAATTGTCCAGCTCATCATTTTAGAGAACTATTTAAAAACACAGCTACTGATTGTGGAAATAAAGCATTCAGGAAACAATGTGGGAGGAGTTGTTAAAGGAATGGCACTTCTGCCATGCACAGATCACTGCTGATCTGTACCCTTGCAGCCGCTGACTGAGAGTGCAGTCCGAAACAGAGTTACACCCTTCTAAGCTCTTTGAAGGTTTTTAACTCTGCTTTAGGTTTGCTGACAATGGACCATTATTGACCATTATTACATTCTGTAAAACCAATAAATGACATAGTATTTATCAACATGGTGTGAGGCCCCTTCTCCACTCACACAGAGTGACTACCACACTCCACAACCTCTTTTTGTCAGATTCAGTGTTTGAAGTAGGTCAGGCCATCACACATCATCAGTACCCCTCTTGTCTCTTCTAAAATGTATAGAGGGCCATGTCTATTTCACCTTTCAGGTCCTCTCTCAACAGACAGGGTAGCCCGGCCCCCTTTAACACTCTCCCCTCAAACACTTGATTGAGTTATTGGGGTTGGGGACTCAAACACTGTTCCATTAACATGCTGCTGCCATTTATTCATTTCCAAAAATACAGAGAGACTCAGATCTTAAGTTGTGTATGTGCGTGTTTCTGTCCCTGAGACAAACAGCTCACAGGGTTTAACAAAGAGTTAACTTTTACTTCTGGTTTGAACATAACACTGAGGAAAGTAAAGTAGAGGTTACAATTTTTCTTTTCCATTGAACTTTTGAACTCTTTCCTTTTTTTTCCCTATTCCAGCATTTGGGATCGTTTGTTACAAATTGACTTTTCTTTCCAGTTAGATTTAAAATGCTCTTTGCCATAGCTTCACTCAGCCAGACATACCCTCTCCTCTCTCCCACTCCCCAGCTGCCAACTCCCTTCCAACCATCTTTTACTAACATTCCATTAGCTCTTATTGGTCACCCTTAGGGAGAGGTGGAACCTAACCTGCCTGTCACACGTGGCAACAAGCAATCTGACTTTGGTAGATGCTTCAGTCAGTCATGAGTTTGTTGGTGAAGGAGACAAGCAAAATGGTGTCTTTGCAATTTGTTAACTGTTGGTGAAAATCTAGAATATCACAATTAATGCTGTGTTCTACAGGATTATATGCGAAGGACATGATTTCAGTAATTAAATTCATGCTGTCTTCTACAGAATCATATAGTAATATGGCAGCATATGCTTTTTCCATATACAATGGATGACACAGAAGATATACACAAGCCCAGGTTAAATACCTGTAAATATGGTTGATGAGAAGGTTGAGCATCTATTTCCTATATCAATCTCGGTAGGAATGGTAGGTGCTGCACCCTACCCAGAGTAAATCTGCAAGAAACAAAGATACTTGATTTTTTTATTTTTAAAATTGAGACAGAGTACTCATTTGAAAGGAAATTTGCTGTTGGAACAATAAGCATTGGTTCTAATGGGGTTTATTTGCCAATAAGGATTGTACCCTCAGGGTCCTTTTGTTTTTGTTAACAGAGACCAAATATTTGCCATTTTCTCCCATCACTAGCCCAACACTTTATTTATTTATTTATTTATCTATTTATTTATCTATTTATTTAATTTGGATTGCGCCCTCCCTGCCAGGCAGGCTCAGGCCAAATAGTGCCTGTTTGTTGTCAGATTTTAAGGCTTCCCTTCTTTCACCTCCAGTCATTTCTCCTTTTTCTTAATTTCACTGTTGTCTCTCAGTCCAGTCTCCCTTTATACAAACTCCTTGCTTGCCTCCGTCTTCTGCTCCTTCATTAGCATGTGTCAGAAAGTGTTGAGTAGCCTTATTAATACAAACAAGTGGCAAGAAGAGGTGGGGGAAGGAGAATTAAATGCCATCCATACTGTTATTTTTGTCTTAAGCAGTTTACTTGCTCAAATGATTTGAATTATTTCCCACTTTGTTTTTACTATAATATGGCAGAAGAGTAACTAACATGGATTATAATTCATAATTTTATCAGACAGCTTTTAAAGAGAGAAAAGAGAAATGTCCCGGAGGTCAGAGATAAGATGATTTATGTACTTTATCTTGATGGAGAAATAAGATGTATCTTGGCTGCGGTCACACGCAACATTAGCCACGCAAGAGATACGGAAGACAAGCGGAGTTTCCGGTCGCGATCTCACCAGCACATCTGGGAAGCGTAGCGCTTCCGTGGCACAACTGAGGCTTCCTGCCGAAAAAGCGCAGCAAAAAACTAGTACCTTGGAGGTACTAGTTTCCAGAAACTGCGGGGCAAGGGCGGGCGTCTGATCGCGTTTCCGGTGGTATCCGGCGCCCGCCCATGTCCCCTTGCGGAAAAGGGTTTTTTTTCCCCCACGTCTCCGTGGATGCGCACACGCACCCAACGGAGCATGCGCATTCGTAGTGTACACAAAAAAAGAAAACCAGTTCGCCGCGCCGCGCGCTTCTTCATTGCGTGCAGGCGTGTGTTGTGATCGGCACCTCTCCCTTGCCATGGAACCTCCACAGTACCTCCACAGAACCTCCACAGTAGGTCTGATCGCTTTACTGCATGTTAGTTTGACCCGGGGCAAACAGCCACACTTCTCCTCTGCAGTTTCCTGCCCGTGTGGCAGGGGCCTTAGTCAGTTTTAATACAACCTAGAAGTAACCCCAAGACATTTGCTGTTGGGTGGCGGGGCTCTACTATTTAAAAGGAATGGTTGGGAGTTTTCAATTGCCCATGTTTCTAATCTTGTCATTTTGTGAAATTTCAAATACTAGACTTTATTAAAGATGGGTTGGATTTTTAGGCTTTTATATATTGAAACCTGTAGAGGATACTTCTTTACACACACACATATACACCACTTTTAATAGTCAAAGAACTTTGCAGTATTTCAGATGTCTTCTCTTCCCTGTCTTCCCTAATAGCCTAACCCTTAAGATGTGTATTTGGAAATAAATGGTGTTTAGTTTTAGCAGTACATTAACAGAAGTACAAGCTGGGTTTTGAAGAAGTAGAGGAACTAGAGATCAAATTGCCAACACTCGCTGGATTATGGAGAAAGCAAGGGAGTACCAGAAAAACATCTACTCCTGCTTCATTGACTATGCTAAAGCCTTTAATTGTGTGGATCACAGCAAACTATGGCAAGTCCTTAAAGAGATGGGAGTACCAGACCATCTCACATGTCTCCTGAGAAACCTGTATAAGGGTCAAGAAGCAACAGTTAGAACTGGATATGAAACAACTGATTGGTTTAGCATAGGAAAAGGAATACGAAAAGACTGTATATTGGCCCCGGTCACACGGGCCGGATATCGCGGGGGGGGGAGGCGTGGCTAATTGCCCCGGCGCAGTTTGATCCGCAATTACACAATCGGATGTGCCAGTGGCACACCACAGGTCCTTCCCTCGGCGCCGGCAGGTAAACGAGGGACCGGAGGGGAATGCCTCCCGCCGGCACAATCACACCACGGAAGTCTGGAGGCAGCCCATGGCAAATGTTTACTAGTACCTTGGAGGTACTACTTTTTTAACACGCATTTTCAGTGGTAAGCCACGGGTGCGCTCCACTTCCCAGATGTTGGGGTGTGATCGCGCCCAGATAATCCGCCCACCATCCGTGCCTCTCCCGCGGCAACTTTGCCGTGTGACCGGGGCCATTGTTACCCTGCTTATTTAATTTATATGAAGGGAGCAAGAGAAGAGAGATTGGATTTATACCCTGCCCTTCACTACCCGAAGGAGTCTCAGAGCGGCTTACAATCTTTCCTTTCTCCTCCCCACAACAGATACCCTGTGAGAGGCTGAGAGAACTTTTTTGAGAACTGCTCTTGAGAGAACAGCTCTGACAGAACTCTGGCTTGCCCAAGGTCATCCAGCAGGTGCAAGTGGAGGAGTGGGGAATCAAACCCGGTTCTCCCAGATTAGATGAATCACTAGCCAGAATTAAGATTGCTGGGAAAAACATCAACAGCCTCAGATATGCAGCCGATACCAATCTAATGGCAGAAAGTGAAGAGGACCTAAAGAGCCTCTTGCTGAAAGTGAAAGAGGAAAGTGCAAAAGTTGGCTTGAAACTCAACACCAAAAAAACTAAAATCATGGTATCTGCCCCATCACTCCTTGGCAAACAGAAGGGGAGGTCATGGAAGCAGTAACAGACTTCAGGTTTCTGGGATCTTAAGATCACTGCAGACGGTGACTGCAGCCATAAAATTAAAAGATGCCTGCTCCTTGGGAGGAAAGCGATGGCAAACCTTGACAGCATAACAAAAAGGAGAGACATCACCCTGCCAACAAAGTCAAAGCAATGGTATTCTCAGTAGTAATGTATGGCTACAAGAGTTGGACCATAAGGAAAGCCAAGCGCCAAAGAATAGATTCTTTTGAATTATGGTGCTGGAGACGACTTTTGGGAGTTCCTTGGACTGCAAGGAGATCAAATCAGTCAATCCTAAAAGAAATCAACCCTGACTGTTCCCTGGAAGGCCAGATACTGAAGCTGAAGCTCAAATACTTTGAGCATGCTAAAAGCCTCATTGCTGTGGTGGTGTGCCTATGTGCATGTCGCCAGAGTGGAAAAAAGCCACTTACAGCCGTGCCTCCGCCGGGGCAGGCCAACAGTGCGAACACTCCCTTGTGCCTCCTCCCCAGTATGTTCCCACATCAGTAGGTACAGTGCGACCGGGAATCCCCGGCACAACTTGGTCCAGGTGTTTTTGCCCCACCTCCCTCACGCTTCATACTGCTAGTCTGTCCTCAGCCAGTGTTATCGATGCAATGAACATGAAATTAAGCAAACTCCAGAGGACGACGGAAGACAGGAGGGTTCATGGGGTGATGTGGTCGATGGGGTCGTGAAGAATTGGATTTGATTGTGCAACTGAACAACAACAAGTTTAATGGGAGGGGACGCAGTGGCTCAGAGGTTATGACGCTGAGCTGCAGACCGAAAGGTCTGTAGTTCGACAGTTCAAGACCCTAGTGCTGCATGATGGAGTGAGCTCCCGTCTCTGGCCCCAGCTCCTGCCAATCCGCAGTTTGAAAACAAGAAATTGTAAGTAGATAAATAGGTACTGCTTTGGTGGGAAGGTAAGAGCATTCCATGCACCTTGGCATTTAGTCATGCTGGCCACATGACCACGAAAAGTCTTTGGAGAGCGCTGGCTCTTCAGCTTGGAAACAGAGATGAGCACTGCCCCCTAGAGTCGGATTCAACTAGCTTTCGAGCAAGGGAAACCTTTACCTTTACTAGTTTAATAGACCTTACTTCCAAGTATGCATAGGACAGCAGCCTGAAAAAGATTATTCCCATTTAACAGATTTATCAATACATTCTTGTTTGGTTCTTTCTTCACTAAGCTCAGGTAGTGCCTAGGTCTTCCATTTTGTTCAGTCCTGTGAGGTTCTGTGTGTATGATCATCCTAAAGTTACTCAGCTTCGGGGGCTGTATATTTATACCCTGCTTTTCAGTCTTACTAGTCACCAAAGTGATTTACAATTTGAATCAATTACATTTAAAAATAAATAAATCAGTCACTGAGATGCACTATTCTATTTTTGCTACTGTTTTACAAACTTAAAAAACTTTGTAAAATGATACAGCACCTGTTGGGACCAGGCAGAACACTGAGAAGATGTGGCTGTCAGCTGGTAGAGATAAAATGATGGGGGAAGCATCCCAGATGTTAGTCCTCCACTTCCACTCCCTCTTCTCTGCTACTGATGTCTTCAGTAGCTGGGCCCTAATTGCAACTTCAGGTCTGACACTTATTGTGTAAGGTATCAACCTTACTCGAACAAGCTAGCACATTTCTTATGCATGCTTATTTCAAGAGTACAACATATTTCAGACAACTATAATAAGTAATAACATGTATTTGGTTAGCTGATCTGGGATATTTCATGACCTGCCAAAAATACACCTATATGAAATAATGGCACAATTTTCTAAATGAAATTTAACTCAGATTTTAAAATGAAGACATGTAACAAACAGAAGTTTCTGAATATTCCTAAGCTACAGCATGTGTGTGGATTTGCAATGGAACTGGTAGACATGAATGCTGGCAGAAATATATACATGGCTGCTTTTCCCTGGGAGCGCCGCCACCACCATGGCTCTTGCTTCCTGATCTGAGCAGAGAGGAGTCCATAGATTTCGGGGGGGGCAGGGTGCCCTTTATTTATTTTTATTATTTTTGTGACATTGGAAGTGATGTTGTGCCCCCCCGGTGCCCCCCACTGAAAATTTCCTGGCTACAGGCCTGTAGAAACCAGAATACACTGAGAAGACTGGATGCTTCTGACTGATGATACATGCTTCCCTCCTGGAAGTGCACCCCAACCTGGGTAGCACAGCGACCTTCCTCAGGAATTCAGTATGTCTTTTAATATAACCCAGGACTAGAGGCAAAATGTTACAATATTACAATCTCACTGTGGGTCTAATCTTTGCTTTCCTTTTTTGTCAAGTCACAGGCAACTTGTGGTGACCCTGTAGGTTTTTCAAGGCAAGAGACATTCAGAGGTGGTTTGTCATTGCCTGGCTCTGCATCAAGACTCCAGTATTCCTTGGAGGTCTCCCATCCAAATAATGACCAGGGCTGACACTGCTTAGCTTCCAAGATCAGGCTAGCCTGGGCTATCTAGGTCAAGTCTACTGATAATCAATAGTTATTTAAATTTTTTATGTTGGGGAAAATCTTAGAATGCTTCTCAGCTGCTGTGAAAGTATAATTGGCATTTATGTAATTATTACTGTTAGCATACTGTGCACAATGTTTAAACAATAGTGCTGTGGGTGGGGGGAGGCTTCTGAGTTTCAAGAGTAGCCTGTGATGGGAATGTGATAATATCCTCAAACTAGAATGTTTTGTCTTTCATTTTGGGAATTCATAACAGAGATTTTTGCTCTTGTTTGTAAATGCACTGTACAATGTATTAACAATGGAAATGCAATTATTTTGAGCAAGTTTATTATTACAGTGAATAAGCTTCTCTGGCTGTGATTGCCACATTTAACAAGGAAGACATGTTTGGAAGGAACTATTAAGAACATGACCCTACAAACATCTGCTTTTGTAAATCTTTATTTTTCTTTATATACTGCTTAACCAGAGCTATTTCCCACACACATACAAACCAAGATTCCAAACCAGAGTTTAATCCAGGCACAGAATCTCAGTTTTTTGGGGGAGGAGAATTAACACCAGTTAACCTATTCCTGTATTCCTATACCATGGTTAACCGGAATTAGTTCATAACTGGTATTCTCCATGTAAAAAAGGCAGAAGAGCAAGGTACACAGTGGTAATGCCACATGCAGATCCTTGCTTATGGTTGCTTAAAAGTGGTATCTGAATGTAGCCTCTCTGTCTTTCCCATCAGACATGTACTCTCAATAGGTGTATTCTCTAGTCTAGGGCAATGGAACCAACCAGCATTAAGTCATTCCACCTACTCCAGATGCAACCTCATACACCTCTGCTACAGAAGGTCAACATTTTTCTTACCACCCCAAAGACTCAGATCCTACCTGAGCCTGTGAAAAAATTGCTATTGATTTTTCCTCTCTGAAAAGTGCTTCCCATTCTTTTTTATTGGATGAACCCATTCACATTCCATCCTGACACACATAAGGAATGTACACATAATGGAATTTTTGTCATCTTTCAGCAAAATTCTGGCCTGTCTCTTTGGAACAGGATGCACAAATAGCAAGGTCCTTTTTCTTCTGAGACAGTGTTCTGTTTTCCCTTTTTTGTGAGTCTTCTGTATGCTTAAATAAGTTCTAGAACTGGACTAGATTAGGGTTACTATATTTTGGAAAGCAAAAAAGAGGACATATTTCCTGACTGACTACTTCAAACAAGTGATCACTATGACAAATCTCATTTTAAATACTCCTACTATTTAAGCTGTGCTAATTGCTACTAACTAGGAATATTCCTAACCTTCCCACCCAAAAAGAGAACATTTTCATCAGTTTTTTAAAAAGAGCCCAAAAGAGGACGGACATGAAAAATGAACATAAGAACATAAGAGAAGCCAATGCTGGATCAGGCCAATGGCCCATCTAGTCCAACACTCTGTCACACAGTGGCCAAAAATATCAAGTGCCATCAGGAGGTCCAGCAGTGGGGCCAGGACACCAGAAGCCCTCCCACTGTCCCCCCCCCCCCAAGCACCAAGAATACAGAGCATCCCTTGCCCAAGACTGAGAGTTCCTATCTATACCTTGTGGCTAATAGAGGACATGTCCACTAAAAAGAAGACAATTGGTTACCCTAGACTAGATGCTCAACAAAGCAGCTAAGGGGTGAGATCTGCAGCAGATCTGGCATTAAGTTACTAGAAAATATAGGAAGTGGATTATCATGAGACAATGAGAAAAATTGTTGAATCCCTCCAGAGTAGAGTGCTGCTTGATTTATCCTCTGGGGAAAGCTTCCCCACATATAAATTTCCCCTTTTTTTGAAGCCAGCCTCTAGAACTGGTCTGGAGGAAGTAAGTGGGGTCCATCTGTTATTGGTGGATTAAACAATACAATACAAAGAAAACTGACATTTTGTGTGAGGTCTTCTAGACTGCATAGTTGGTATCTGTTTTTCACTTCCAGGCAACAGACAACAACATATTTTCAAATTTCATAAACAGGGATAAGCTTGCACAATATATCAGCTTACTCAAATATGCACTGGATGTACAAAACAAGTAAGGTTTTAAAAGGGATGTGCTTTGATTACTGATAGCTGCCGCATTGCTGATATAAGAGAGTTATAACCTGGGACTAGCTGAAAGTGAGAAATAACTAATTTAAATGCATTGTACTGGAGAGGTTAGAAGCAAAGGAAGCCCATCTGAAATGATAATTGTTCAGTAATTCCAAGACTTCTGCATCAAAGCCAATTTAAAATAATGTGAGTGGGTGTAATGCCACTTTGCCCTCGATGAAAAGGTATGCATAACTGGGCAAAGGCACTGGAGAAATAAGAGCTAGGTCTAAATTTTTAAAAGGGTATAAAAATCTCACAAGAATGGAAATGAAACCTGCTTCTTGAAGGACTGTCTTTCTGCCTATGAGCTTGTATATCATTCAAGATCTAATTAGAGTTCCTTCCTATTGGTGCCCTCCTGGCTGGCCAGTGCTTATGTTTCTTCTTTTTTTGGCAGCAATGCTGGCCCTCTGGCATGGTCTTGCTGAGGGAATAAGACAGGCATCAACATAGGTGTTGTTTCATAACATTTAAGTCTGTGTTGTTCACACATATACAAAGATTATGTAGGGTGTTAGGCAGGCCTGTGGCTACAGTCGGGCATCTTGGAGCTGGGTCCCCTGACTTACTGCCCAAGCCTCCCAACTTTCCATCCAGTCGGTTTATTTTATTTTTTGTGAGCACCACAGCCATGCTGAGCTGTCTCCCTGCCTTGCCTGCCAGCAGTGTACTGCTGGCTGTGGGTGAGGCATGCCATAGGACATATCTGCTTCCCAGCCCTCCCCTTCTTGTTGCTTTAAAAAAACCCCTTTACTCTCCCATTGGTCCCAACAAAGTGCCCCCTGACTTATTTACATGCCCTCCCTACAGTAAAAAAAATCCTGGCTATGGCCCTGGAGTTATGCCAAAGGATATAATTATGCTTTATGGTTGTTCCTGTTTCATTCTAAATTGAGTTATGTGTGGTTTTAATGTCTTCGTGGCTTGCTTGGGTGGCTTTTGTGAGCCACCCTAAGCCACCATAGGTGGTGAGAAAGGCAGGATATAAATGTTTTAATTAAGATACAAAAATACATGTATTTAATCCCATACTAATATCCCAAAATATTTTTAAAAAACAGGCAATCTAAATAGCATGATGGCCAATAATATAATCTTGGCATAGTATATTATTTGCATTTGGTCCTGGAGACTTCATTTCCTGGCCAGCTTCTGTCCCAAACTCTGGACCTTCCATGACAAGGTCACCTGTAGTCTTCTCTGTATATCTGCCTGAAATATACTGGGTTTAGACACGTAGAGTGATCAGCTCATAGTTTATTAGTGATTTCAGCAAGTGGAAAATAAGACTGAAAATCCCTGGCTGAAGCCAGGTATTTATGCATGCAAAAGGTTACACCCCAAACACACACCCACTCCCACGATTGGCTGTTTACACTACATTGTTATTCCATTGGTTTACTCTAGGATCCCTGTCTCCCTACTGGTCCATTCTAGGATCCTAGTCAGCTATTGTTACGTATCCTGAAGTTCTGTTCAAATTGAGCTTCAGCCGAAGTATGGTCTGGGTTCAATACGTGTTTACCTGTAGTTGTAAATATAAGTATCACCAACAAGCATTATCTGTCTTGTTAACTGTCTTGGTAACTGTAGTTGAAGAAGAAGAGAAGAGATTGGATTTATACCCCGCCCTTCCCTACCCAAAGGTGTCTCAGAGTGGCTTACAAACTCCTTTCCCTTCCCCTCCCCACAACAGACACCCTGTGAGCACAATGGTTGGCTTGAGACTAAACATCAAAACAACAAAGATCACGGCATCTGGCCCTATCACTCCTTGGCAAATAGAAGGGGAAGTCATGGAAGCAGTGACAGAATTCATGTTCCTGGGATCCAAGATCACGGTAGACGGTGACTGCAGCCATGAAATTAAAAGAAATTTACTGCTTGGGAGTAAAGCTATGGCAAACCTAGACAGCATAATAAAAAGTAGAGACATCACCCTGCCAACAAAAGTCCCTATGGTCAAAGCAATGGTATTCCCAGTAGGCTGCGAGAGTTGGACCATAAGGTAGTCCAAATGCCAAAGAATAGATCCTTTTGAATTACGGTGCTGGAGAAGACTCGTGAGAGCCCCTTGGACTGCAAGGAGATCAAATCTGTCAATCTTAAAAGAAATCAACCCTGACTGTTCCCTGGAAGGCCAGATACTGAAGCTGAAGCTCAAATATTTTGGCCACCAAATGAGAAGGGAGCACTCACTAGAGAAGACCCTGATGCTGGGAAAGATTGAAGGTAAAAGAAGAAGGGGACGGCAAAGGATGAGATGGTTAGACAGTGTTATCGATGCACTGAACATGAAATTAAGCAAATTCTGGAGGACAGCGGAAGACAGGAGGGCCTGGCGTGATGTGGTCCATGGGGTCATGAAGAGTCGGACTCGACTGTGTGACTGAAGAACTACAACTACTACAGTCTGGAGGCCAAATGAAGTGTTCATCTTATATGGGTCAGTGCAATTCTTTCTGGCTGTCTACTGTAGCTGAAAATGTAAGTCAATCAAAAGCTGTGGGATCTTTTTTTAAAAACATATACTCTGGCCGAAGCCAGGACGTTTTATTATTGTCAGAAAGGAAGAAAAGTTACTACAAGAAATAAAACAACAACAATAACAACAATCACATAACAACAAACAAAAACAAAACACCTACTACAGTAATTTTTAGATCTTTTTATATACCTGTAGTCCATTCTATTTTGTACACTCTGCGAAGGCAGTCATTGTTCTTGCGACAGACTCTTGTTAATTTATTTTGCATAGGATTTCTATAAGAAAGAATATTAATTTAGTTTTTTTCACATAAGAGTCATGGACAGTAAATGCGCTGGTAATTTTTATAGCAGCAGCTGTTTTGTGAAGTTTTCCTGATATTTTCCACTATCATTTCCTTGACTTCGAAAATAAGCTTGGAGCAGAATGCTGATCAGAGATCCATTCATCTAAAATTGCAACGAGGTTTCTCAGTTTGAGCAGTGAAATGGATTAAAACATGCTATAACGTTTTGTTCCTATGAACTGCTATCCATAAAACCCTTTTGCTCATATTGATCATGAAACCTACACATTCCATTTAAACTGAAAGCCACTTCCACTTATTCAAGTTATAATTAATGGTTTAATTTACAAAGGTTCTGAAATTGATTCATTTAAATATGTGTGTCATTTGGGAGATCAATATCAAATAGCCAGGCTTCCTTTGTAATAACTTTACAAGAGCAAGAGTTCCTTGTTAAATGAAGCCTTTAGCCCTGCGGGTGATTTAAATGCAATTCTATTTTAACTGTCAATGAGAACTGAAAGCATATGAAAATTATCTAAATAACTGTAACTTCAGGTCTGACACTTTTCTTTGTACTTACTGTGTAAAGGTATCAGCCTTACTCGAACAGCCTAGCACGTTTCTTTTCTTATGCATGTTTATTTCAAGAGTACACCATATTTCAGACACCTGTAATAACATGACCTGCCAAAAATACACCTATATGAAATAGTGGCAAAATTTTCTACATGAAATTTAACTCAGATTTAAAGATGAAGACATGTAACACAAACAGAACTCTCCGAAAATTCCTAAGCCACGGCATATGTGTGGATTTGCCATGGTACTGGTAGACATGAATGCTGGCAGAAATATATACATGAAGAATTGAATTCTGGTGGAGCCGTTCCCCTCCCCCTCACTATGTTTCAGGTGGGCTGCAAAACTGGAATTTGCCCACCCCTCTGAAAGTATATGAAACACTCTGCTGGATCAAAGGCCCATTTAGCATTCAACAAGCAAGGGAAGACTCTTCCTTCACTTTTGTCCCCTTCCAGCAACAGATGCTTGGAGGTAAAATGTCTGCTACCACCATTGTAGTCTCTGCCTCCTATGACTGGGGGAAGTTAACAGAGCATGCTACAACCACATACACTTTCTTTTTCCTTTATGAGGCCAGCTGGAAAAGGCATGAATGTACCTTGCCACCCATTTTGGTAGAATGCAGAACACCCTGGAAGGACTGGACCTATTACATACTTCCTCCCATCTGCACTGTAGCATGTTGGAAGGTCAGTAGATGATTATTTCATTTCTGTGTCTGCAGGGAGTATTGTTAACCCTAGCAGCCGGGGCAGCAAACAAGTCCATGAAAGACGGCCTGCCTGAAGCATGATGGAAGGAACTAGACTCAGGCCCTGTTCATACGAGGCGGTTTGGGCCAGGAGGGGGACGGAACGGGGGAGGAGCAAACCGGCGCAATCCCACGGCAACATCTGGGAATCATTGCCTGCCCGTCCCAGATCCGTCCCAACCTCCGATACTGCGCACTAAAAAAGAACCACCTACCTAGGTCGTTGTATCCAGTACAGCGCCTCAAGCCGGGCCGTGGGATCGGCCGGTGCGTCCTTGCGCTGGCGGATCCCGGCCCCCAGCCGTACTGCGCATGCTCGAGCATGCGCAGTTCGGCAGCCTCCCCCTCTCATCAGACTCTTCCTCCCCGGCATGTGATCGTGCCGGGGAGCGCCGCGCCGCGGCTAGGGGGATCCGTGGGATCCCGCTGTGGCGTCTCAACTTTGGTGCGGCTCTGATTAGCCGCGGTTCAGTCATCCTTTTCCCTACCGTGTGGCAGGGACCTCAGTTTGCTCATAGCACAGCTGTTAGTTCAGTTGTCCTGCCAGGAGGAAGTGACTGGGAGTCATCTTCTAATATTATGTCAGTCTTTATTCGAAGTCTGCAAGTCTGCTTGGTGGAGGGGGCTTGGGTGGAGGGGGCTGCTTGAGTTTTGTGCAGAAATGTAAGAACTTTCTACAGACTTCCCTCTATCTACCTACAGACTTATTCTGCCTCCACTGTGCCTCTGTTGTCATGCCTCAAACAGCTTTCTAAAAGAACTTGTCCCTGGGAGCAGGTTACCTCATGGCTAAATCATAAGAAGGCGGCAGCCAAGCACCACAGATCCATACTCACTACTGCTACCATATTTTCCCAGTGGCGAAGGGTCTGTTCCTCATATTTTTATTTATATATTTATTTATTTTCATTAGTTATAGTCCATCTTTCTCGCAGGGACTCAAGGCAGATTACACATAGTGATCACAAAAATGGGACATTCAATAACCAATGCATTGGGGCTTTAGAAGTCTGGAACCACCAGAAAGGACTGACACATAACACATCTATTCACATGACATAGAGATTACATAATAGGATCCTACTTAAAATAAGCTAAACACAGCAGTATAGACCACAGCCCTCAATCATTTATCCAAGCAAGTCTGTAAAACTATTTTGTGTTATTCAACCTTAATACCTGTGAAGAAAAGCCCTCTTCGATACTTCAGTTTTGCATAGTTTGCAAAAAGTCTTGAGAGTGGGAGCTTATCTGACCTCCTTGGGCAGTCCATTCCACAAGGCAGGAGCCACAACAGAGAGAGCACATATATGGGCAAATTGATGATTTCGCCTATTTGCAGCTGCAGCAGCCCCTGCTGACTTCAACAAAGTTGTCATGGCAGAACATAGGAACTGAGGTGGTTCCGCAAATAAGAGGGGCCAAGACCATGAAGAGCTTTGTACGTGATAGCCAGTACCTTAGACTGAGTCTGGTAGCAGATGGTCAACCAATGGAGTATCTGCACAATGGGAGTAATATGCATGGGAGTAATATGCATGCTCTATCTAGCTCCTGTTAATAGCCAAACCATGGCATTCTGAATCAGTTGGAGTATCTTGAGTTGATTTAGAGGGGAGAACAATGTACAATGCATTACAGTAGTCTAGTGTTGATGTTACAATGGCATGGATCCAGGTGGCCAGGTGAGCCGTATCAAGGTAAGGGACTGTCTTACAAGCTAGGCTGAGTTGGTAGAAAGCTGTTTTTGTGGCTGCATTAACTTGCTTCTCTAGAAATAAATATGGATCCAATATGCCCCCCCCTGGCTTTTAACTGGGGGTCAGTTGAACTCCATCAAAATAGGGGAGAACAATGTCCTTTAAGACCTCCTCCTTCCCAACCAGAATTACCCCTGTCTTTTCAGGGTTTAGTTTCAATTTGTTCACTTTTAGCCAGTAAACCACTGCAGCTAGGCTGTGACTCAGAACCTCTACTGCATCACCAGGAGATTTGGATAAAGATATACAGCTGAGTATCATCAGCAGATTGATGACAACTGACCCCAAAGCTACAAATGATTTGTTCTAAGGACTTTACATAGAGATTGAAAAGCATGGGGGATAGAATTGTGCTCTGTGGAACAACAGAAGATAGGTCCCATGTTGATGACAACTGGACTTCAATAGCAACCCTTTGAGTCTGATCCATGAGGAATGATTTGAACCAGTTCAATACACATTCTCTGATACCTACTTCTTCCTCCAGGTGCCTCAACAAGATGATATGATCTGCTGAATTGACAGCTGCAGATAATTCCAGTAAGAGCAACAGAGAGGCTTGGCCTTTGTTCTTCATCTTCCTAATCTCTTATGGATCTTGTCCATTAAGAGTTCTTATTCAGGAGATCTGGTTCCGTTTGGATCAATGATGGACAATGACGGGAGATCTCCTGCCTCTCCGCTGAGATACCTTGCCTCCAACCCCCCCACACACACCATTTTGGGGGAGTGGGAGAATCTTCTTTACAAGTCCTCCGGAGAGGGGGCTTGGGCAGGGAGCTTGCACCAATGAGGAAGATGTGGCGGGAAACCTACAGAGGCTTCCGAGAAGAAAAGATTTTCTTTCTCAGAGAAGAAGAAACGCAAATGCAGAACTGAGAGAAATGTGAGTGCTGTAAAATAACACTGGCAAAATTCTAAGTAACGTTACAGACTTCCATGGGCATCACCAGGCAGACATGGAGCCTGTGAATTAAAGAGACAGTGTGGCTTTAACAGTTACACAGATCACCCGGGGCAGAAATTAGAGACATGCAGAGGCTCACAGAAGTTTAAAAAGCTCGCAGAAGTATGGAAAGAAGGCGCGTTGACTTGTTTGGTGGTGAGCTTAGAACAGTTTGACAGAGCTGAAATAGTAAAATATAAATTGTGGTCTAAATAACTCCGGAGCCAGTGAAGCCTATGGAATGAATTGCGTACTCTATTCCCATTTAACCTGAGATTGGTGGAAGTATTTCCATGGTGGTAAAAAAGGGAAATAAAAGCTATTGACTTTAGAAGGTTTAACTGGAAGCTAAAAACTGTGATGTATAACAAGATCTGATAGAGGAAGGAAAGAAGTAAGAAGAAGGAAGAAAGAAGAGAAGAAAGAAGGGGGGGGGGCTTTAGATTAATTACAGAAAGTACAAATGTTTTTTTTTAATGAATTACTGCAGTGCAAATTAATGGTTGTTAATGGGTTAATGAATTGCTAATGAATTAATGAATTATTGGAAGTAAAAGTAGGTAATTAGTTGAATTAATTTGTGTATTCCCTAATACATTTACTTGGTATTAGCTAGAACTAGTAGGTTAAGTAGGATAAGTAAGTGGATAGATCTGATAGAACAAGTAGGGGAACATAAACAAGGAAAAGGCAGATCAGTTTAGAACAGTATAAGGGGAAGGTTAGATCAGCAAAGACTAGACCTAGAAAGTAGTTAGATAGATAAGAAATAAAATTAAGGTATAACTAAGCTGTTGAAATTAGTTAAAACTGAGCTAGGAGCCAGGAGATAAGAGAAATAATAGCTGAGGGAATACAATTAGTTTTTAAAAACCCCACAAATAAACAATAATGGGAAAAGACAAGGATAAGTCCAGTGGTCTAAGATGTCCATCATTTTCATCATCCACAAATGTACCTCAAATGAATTTTAAGGATCTGTAAAGTTTTATCCAAGAATTGGTGATAGCAGCAGTTAATGCAGCAGTTCCATTGGCAGTAAATGAAGCAGTTACAGCAGCAATAAATGTAGCCATAGAAGATGTAGTTGCCAAGGCGATCTTACCTGTTCAATCTAAACTTGATGACTTAGCGAATCAACTAACAACACAAATAGAAGAAATAAATAAACAAATTGAAGAAAATACACAAAGTATGGAAGCTGAGCTACAAGAAGTAGATGTACAAGTTCAAGACTTAAAAGGGAAGCAAGAAGGTATAGAGGATGCTGTGATAAGATTAGAGATGGATAGGGCAGCTTATTTTCTTAGATTTCAAAATATACTGGGAAAAAAAGATGAAAACATAAAAGAAGATTTAACTCTAGCCTTGACTGAATTCATGGGAATACAGATCTCTAAGGACTTATCGAAAGAGATAGATATGACGTATAGGATTAATTCAGCCTATGCAAAATGACACAATGTCCCCAGAGAAGTACATGTTAGATTTAATAAAAGGGAAATGAAGGGAAAAAAATTGAAAAAAAGTTATGAAAACCTCTTTACAATGAAAGAGGCTGAAGTAAGAATCTTAAGAGAAATCCCATGGAGAATTCGTGAAAAGAGACAGGAGTATATAGGTCTAACAAATCTATTAAAAGGGAATGGAATTCAATAACGATGGCTGATTCCAGAAGGAATATTTTTTTATATACAGGAGCAGAAGATATAAGATAAATTCTGTCTTTAAGCTTCAGGACTTTCTAGAATGAAATGGAGAAGATTTGGGATGGAGAGAGGAAGAAGCCAGTGAGGCAGATGAAGATCAAGGAAACCGTGTAATAGAAGCTGGAAAATTATATAAAAAGAAGAAAAACAGAGAAGAGAATTTGGAGAATCATGAATGGTAATGCGACAGAAATTCCTGGCCCTGGCAGGAAAAGGATGATAGATTTCGGGAAAGTTACCGTTGGGTTTAAGATCTACCCCATCTTGAGACAAATGGAACTTAGATTTTGTTACTGTATTTTACTGTTTTATATTATGTGTTTTTATTATTTTAATCTTGACACTTTTTGCCCTTGTTAGCCGCCCTGAGCCTATGGGGTAGGGCAAGATACAAATCTAAGGAGAATTTTAAAAAAGAGAGAAAGAGAAGGAGAAAAAAGGAGGGACAGAGAAAAATGATGGATAGCCACAAATCGAAGATTATTTCAATTAACGTGAACGGTTTGAATGCACCACAAAGAAACCGTATTTTTTTACCAATTAAAGAAATTAAATGTGGAAGTAATATGTCTACAGGAGACCCACATTATTAGAAAGGATCAAAAATATTTAGAAAAAAAGAAACTAGGGAAACTCAGGCCACAGACTTGAAACAAAAAAAGAGGGGAGTAGCTATATATGTTAAGGAGCATTTAAGTCTGGCTCCCTTCAGGCCAAGGTGGCTGACCTGGAGAAGCAGAGACAGTCAGTTAGGTGCACTGAAAAGACTCTCGGGGACTTGATAGATATGTCCCACTCTGGATCTGGCAGACCCGCCGCTGTCAGGGAGCATGAGGGTCTCGGAGTAGCAGGGCGGAGTAGCAGGGTGTTGAGGATAAGGGGAATGTGCCCTCAGAAGGGACCTCTTCTTCAGCTGGTGAGCGGGTATCCTTTCGCACCAAGGAACCATCCCTGGGCAGGGTGGGAGGGGGGCTCTTGGTAGTGGGTGATTCGATTCTTAGGCAGGTAGATAGCTGGGTGGCAAACCTGCGAAATGACTGTATGGTGACTTGCCTGCCTGGTGCGAAGGTAGCGGACATTACGCGTGTTTTAGATAGGCTGTAGATAGTGCTGGGGAGAAGCCAGTGGTCGTAGTGCATGTTGGCACCAACGATGTGGGGAAATGCAGTTGTGAGGTCCTGGAAGAGAAATTTAGGCTGCTGGGCAGGAAACTCAAGGCCAGGACCTCCAAGATAGCCTTCTCAGAAGTGCTACCTGTTCCACGCGCAGGGCTAGAGAGACAGGCACAGATCAGGAGTCTCAATGCGTGGATGAGACAATGGTGTAGGGGGGAAGGGTTCGAGTTTGTTACGCACTGGGATGCTTTTTGGAACAAGAGGGAGCTGTACAAAAGAGACGGTGTCCACTTGTCCCGAGAAGGAACCAGGCTGCTGGCGCTTAATATCAAAAAGGTGGCAGAGCAGTTTTTAAACTGAATATTGGGGGAAAGCCGACAGGAGATGAAAAGTCTCTGGTTCGGGTTGGCTCATCTCAGAGAGATGAGGGGGTACCTGTTGCTTTTCTACAGGGAGGTGGATTGAAATTGTCCACTGAGACCATGGCTAGTGACATGGACTGCCTGACAAGGTCTCGAGATTGCAAGAGGAAGGTGGCAGGCTTAACCAGTATGGGAAATTACAGCTGTTTCTATACAAATGCTCGAAGTGTCCGAGGTAAAATCGGGGAGTTGGAGTGCTTGGTGTCAGAGGGAAAAATAGACATTGTGGGTATTTCAGAAACTTGGTGGGATGAGGAAAATCAGTGGGATACGGTGATTCCCGGTTATATATTATATCGGAAGGATAGGGGGGGAAGGGTTGGAGGTGGGGTGGCTCTGTATGTCAGAGAGGGTATAAAGTCCAGAAAGATCGAGAGGCTAAGAGAATTGGATTCGCTTCTTGAAGTTCTGTGGGTTGAAATAGGGGGGCCAAAAGGAAACTTAACACTGGGAGTTTGTTATCGCCCACCGGATCAAAAGATAGAGGAGGATTATAAAATGATGAATGAATTAAAGATAGCAGCTAGACAAAAACACTGTGTCGTAATAGGTGATTTTAACTACCCACACATTGATTGGGTCAATATGTGTTCTAGTCGAGAGAAAGAGATTGAGTTTCTAGACACTCTAAATGACTGTGCTATGGAGCAGATGGTCATGGAACCTACCAGGGGAGAGGCGATCCTTGATTTGGTCCTAAGTAACACTCAAGACCTGGTGAGAGATGTAAAAGTGATTGCACCGCTTGGGAACAGTGATCATAATGTTGTTGAGTTCAACATTTGTACAAATAGGGAATTGGCCAAAAAGACTCACACAACCACTTTTAACTTTAAAAGGGGTAATTTTTCTGATATGAGGGGACATGTGGGGAGGAAACTGAAGGGAAAAGTAGAAAGGGTCAAAACCATTGGGGAAGCTTGGAAACTGTTTAAAACTACAATTCTAGAAGCTCAAATAAAATATATTCCGCAGGTTAGGAAAGGCACAAACAGGTATAAGAAAAAGCCTACATGGTTAACAAACAAAGTAATGGAAGCTGTAAAAGGTAAAAAGGATTCCTTTAAGCGGTGGAAAGCTAGTCACAGTGAGGCTGATAAAACAGAACACAGGCTATGGCAAATAAAATGCAAGTCTGTGGTCAGGCATGCAAAAAGGGAATATGAGGAGCATATAGCAAAAAATGTAAAGACCAACAATAAAACTTTCTTCAAATACATTAGAAACAGGAAACCAGCCAGGGAGGCAGTGGGGCCCTTGGATGACCAAGGGGTAAAAGGAGTACTGAAGGATGATAGGGAAATGGCTGAGAAGCTAAATGCATTTTTTGCCTCCGTCTTCACTGTGGAAGATGAGAGGTGCTTGCCCACTCCAGAGCCGCTGAGTTCGGGAGGGGTGTTGAAAGACCTGAGTCAGATTGAGGTGACGAGAGAGGAGGTCCTAAAACTGATAAACAACTTAAAAACTGATAAATCACCAGGCCCAGATGGCATACATCCAAGAGTTCTGAAAGAACTCAATTGTGAACTTGTGGATCTCCTGACAAAAATATGTAATCTCTCCTTAAAATCAGCCTCCATTCCTGAGGACTGGAAGGTAGCTAATGTCACTCCCATCTTTAAAAAGGGTTCCAGAGGAGATCCGGGAAATTACAGGCCTGTCAGTCTGACGTCGATACCGGGTAAATTGGTGGAAACCATTATTAAGGAAAGAATTAGTAGGCACATAGATGAACAAAACCTATTGAGGCAGACTCAACATGGGTTCTGTAAGGGAAGATCTTGTCTCACTAACCTGTTAATGTTCTTTGAGGGGGTGAACAAACATGTGGACAAGGGGGATCCAATAGATATTGTTTACCTTGACTTCCAGAAAGCTTTTGATAAAGTTCCTCATCAAAGGCTCCTAAGCAAGCTCAAAAATCATGGGATAAAAGGACAAGTCCTTTTATGGATCAAAAACTGGCTAATTAATAGAAAACAGAGAGTGAGTATAAATGGGCAGTTCTCCCAGTGGAGGGGTGTAAGCAGTGGGGTACCACAGGGATCAGTACTTGGTCCACTGCTTTTTAACTTGTTCATTAATGATTTGGAGTTGGGAGTAAGCAGTGAAGTGGCTAAATTTGCGGATGATACGAAGTTGTTCAGGGTGGTGAAAACCAGTGAGGATTGTGAGGCACTCCAAAGGGATCTGTCAAAGTTGGGCGAGTGGGCGTCAACATGGCAAATGGGGTTCAATGTGGCCAAGTGCAAGGTGATGCACATTGGAGCCAAAAATCCTAACTATAAATACACGTTGATGGGGTCTGAACTGGCAGAGACAGATCAAGAGAGAGATCTTGGAGTTGTAGTAGATAACTCACTGAAAATGTCGAGACAGTGTGTGACTGCAATAAAGAAGGCCAATGCTATGCTGGGGATTATTAGGAAGGGTATTGTAAACAGATCAGCCAATATCATAATGCCGCTATATAAATCAATGGTGCGACCTCATCTGGAATACTGTGTGCAATTCTGGTCACCACACCTTAAAAAGGATATTATAGCTTTGGAAAAAGTGCAGAAAAGAGCAACTCGAATGATAAAAGGGTTGGAACACTTTCCCTATGAGGAAAGGTTAAAGTGCTTAGGGCCCTTTAGCTTGGAGAAACGACGACTGAGGGGTGACATGATTGAGGTTTATAAGATTATGCATGGGAAAGAGCAGGTAGAGAAAGAGGTACTTTTCTCCCTTTCTCACAATACAAGAACTCGTGGGCACTCCATGAAATTGCTGAGCGGTCGGGTTAGAACGGATAAAGGAAGTACTTCTTCACCCAAAGAGTGATTAACACATGGAATTCACTGCCACAGGAAGTGGTGGCGGCTACAAGCATGGACGGCTTCAAAAGGGAATTAGATAAGCATATGGAGCAGAGGTCCATCAGTGGCTATTAGCCACAAGGTATAGATAGGGGCTCTGGGGCAAGTGATGCTCTGTCTTCTTGGTGCTTGGGGGGGGGTCAACAGTGGGAGGGCTTCTAATGTCCTGGCCCCACTGGTGGACCTCCTGATGGCACCTGGTATTTCTGGCCACTGTGTGACACAGAGTGTTGGACTGGATGGGCCTTTGGCCTGATCCAACATTGTTCTTATGTTCTTATGTTCTTAAATGGTATACAAATCAGAAGATGGTAGACTGTTAATGGTGCGAATAATTAGAAGAAACAAAACCTTTTTGATTGTCAACATATATGCTCCTAATCAATGCCAAAATGAATTCTATGAAAAAGTTAGAGAAATTATAACCTGCCATTCATTTGATGAACTTTGTTTAGTAGGGGATTTTAATGCGGTCTTTGACAATTCAATGGTTAGGAAAAAAGAACCGGGAAGATCTAAACAAAGGAATGAATTGCCACACTCTTTTTTTAAAGTGGTAGAACTAGCTTTAGTAGACTCATGGAGAGTAAAAAACATAAATAAAAAGGATTTCACTTTTTATTCGGCCAGACATAAGTCTTGGTCGCGACTTGATATGGTTTGGACATCGGCATCAATCTCAAATGATATTTTGGACATAATTTTTTTTAAAAAAGACTTCTTGTTCATATGAAATCTACTAAGTGGAATATAATTGATTCAAGCACACAGGGAGGTAAGGGGAATATCCTGTCTGCTTTCCAGAGAACCTTCCTATTCCTCCGTGACCTGAATGTGAGCCTTGTCTCTTCCACGGAAAACCCTCCATGTACCACAGTACATAATCTAGTGCATGCAGCCACTCTTGGGGCACAGAAATTAGATGAATTCAGCATTTGTTCTGTTAAAACCTCTGTGCAAACAAGGAGAAAATAATAATTTGAGAGTGCATGTACAGATGTTCTCAATTTAACAATTTAGTAACTGGCTAAAGGCTTATATTGTGAGAGTTGTCCATAAACTGCTTTTCCTAAAAAATATTTTCTCTTTCCAAGAACATTTTTCTAGTAATTCCCACAAGCTATGCTAGGATGACAAGACTGAAATAGAAAGAGCAGGTGAAATAGCAGTGACATTAGAAAGTCAGGCTCTATATATCCCATAGAGGTTATTTTTATTCAGCAAGGGAAGGCAAAACCTGAAGACCCGCAGTGAAAGCATTCTTCATGTTTCTTTAAAGGGATGCAGCTGCTTCACCAATATTAAAAATATCAAAGTTATCCACTGCAAGAGGTGTCTACATCCAAAAAGGGCCTTAGGTTAGTCTAATGAAAGGCTGACTAGTTTCATTCCTCGTGTAATGATTAATCAAGCATGCTGAATGACACTGATGATGAAGTTCAGAGGTGTGCGTAATTGTTCTGAAAAATCCGGTGTGGGGGGATGCTCAAAGCTGATCTCTAGAACATAAGTAAACGCCTGAATAATTGGAAATTATCGGTGTCCTCCCCATGCAAAAAAATCCCTGTTCTGTGAAGAAAAATAGGTAGGCAACAGAATGAAACATCCATGGATTTTCTGTCTCTTATCTGGCTTTTTGACTGTGGTTTGACCTCTGTTATGAAAGTGTTTAGAGTGTATATTCTGATAACAGAAGGTACGCATGAGGTTGTAAATATCCTCCCCCTTGTGTCTTGTGTGCTATCAGACCTGATAAACTTTATCCATACCAGCAAAACTTAAGAGTTCTTGAGAACACAAAAACTTATTTTGTGACATTTTGGTTGGTCTTAATAAATCCTGCTGGTTTGGGATTTGTTCTTTTTTAAAAAAATATTTATTGAGTTTTAAATGTAATATACACCTTCACTAAGACAAACACACCAACAAAATTACACAAGCACACAAAAAGTATTTTCCATTACAGTAACACAGTCAAGCAATGAAAAAGCAAGAATTTAACAAAATTTATACTTTTCCTATACCTTAGCCACTAGAACAATTCACAACTGAGCAAAACCTACTCTGAATTTTGACTATAATTTGGGTAGTCTTTTTGTTCAAAATAAATCTTTAAAAATTACGTTTTCAGATCATAATTCCATGTTATATCTCTCCAGGCTAGGTACTAAGAAAATTTCTTTCCCCAAACAAAAACCTGCAATTTTCTCACTCTAATACATATATAAGTTTTAAATATCTTCTGGCAAAATTCTTATAGTATTCAACTTTGAAATATTTACTAATTATTGCACATAAAGAAGATATTCTTTTGCCATCAAACAGAAGAAAGAGAGATATTATGGCCCATGCTTCTATTAGAACTTAGCTACTTACTTCAACATTTAACGTTAGACTCTTAATGCAATCGTCTTGTATCTTTCAATATTACCATACAATTACAGTACTATCCAGTTGTTCTCTATTAAATCTTTATACATAAAGGGGTTCTGCTCTTACACACCTAATCTATCTTTACCAACACTTAAGGTAAAGGTTCCCTTGCTCGAAAGCCAGTCGAATCCAACTCTAGGGTTGCGGTGCTCATCTTCATTTCAAAGCCAAAGAGCCAAAGAGCCAGCGCTGTCTGAAGACATTTCCGTGGTCATATGGCCGGCATGACTAAACACCAAGGTGCACGGAATGCTGTTACCTTCCCACTGAAGTGGTACCTATTTATCTACTTGCAATTTCTTGCTTTCGAACTGCTAGGTTGGCAGGACCTCGAACTAGAGACGGGAGCTCACTCCGTCATGCGGCACACTCGGGTTTTGAACTGCTGAACTACCGACCTTCCACAGCCTGCAGTTCAGTGTCTTAACCACTTGAGCCACCGCAGCTCCCTTTACCAACACTTATTTTCCTCTATACCCATAATGTCCCTCTAAACAAAATTTTTAAAGGAACTAACCACTCAAACTATACTATTAACTTATATACCTTCCCCCTATAAACAGAATATTAACTACAGCTTGTTACAACTTATCTCAAACCCAATCACACCTCTCAACAAATCAGTTATTCTCCACTACTATAACACCTCATAACCAATGTTCCCTCTAAGCTGTGCAGTCTTGTGAGCAAAAATTTGACTTTGTGAGCTCCTGGCATTAAAGTTGTGAGCGAGCAGTTTGGCTACAGCATAAATCAGTTTGCTCTGGAGCCATCCTTCCTGAGCGAAGACAAAAATGTGTGAGCCGGAGGCTAAAAAACTGTGAGCTGGCTCATACTAACTCAGCTTAGAGGGAACACTGCTCATAACCTACCACCCATTATATTATTTAAACTTATTGCAGATTCCTAACAAAAAAAAAATTAAGGTCATTTATCAGCTGGCTATACATCAATAAACAAGACATTTCAAACCCTTTCACATAACTTATTTTTTTTCTATGTATCAGTAATTTACTTTCCTGCATCACCATTTCCACATGTCTTCCATCTTTAAATGTACAAACGATTCCTTCAGCCCTCCTCCCTCTGAGTTTCAAGAGCTGTAACACCAATAATTCATTGTCAGTTTTAAATTTCCATATGCGACGTTTTGATCTCTTTCCCCCCGATTTTTTCCTTTCTTTAAAGAAAAGCCTTTGCCCATTCTTTTTTTGAAAACTTTGTCTTTAAATGGAGTAATCTCTTTGATTTCTTTTCCTTTCTTTCATTAAGAGGTTTCACCTGGTTGTTCTTGATAGCACTCTAATTTCTCCAAAGAGTTCTGGTTACTTAGTCTCATCTCTTCCTCAGTCTCTAGTCTATTTTCATCTGTGTGTTATGCAATTTTTCCATTATCTTGACACTAGCTTCTTTAAACCCTTTTTGTAATTCTTCTCTGAGAATTCTCATGAACTGTTTGATAGTCAAATCTCCCACCTTCATATTCTCATCTAAGTCTTCCTCCTCTCGTTCTACTGCCTCCATTTTTGCTACGCAGTTCAATTCCCACTACTCGTAGTCAGATCATCACAGATATCCAATTATCAAGCTCAGTCATTCTATCATATTACAAGACCTTGCCCGGGAGCCAAAACATACATTTCCCCCCAGAAAAGCAAAAACACTGTAACATTGCTCCTGTTCTTTCTCTGGCTGCTATTCACCGTCATTTGGAGCCAAAGAATTCAGGGATATTTTATTACATATCTCTTATTCTTAAGATTTAGAGTAGGCGTACTCACTATGTTCCTTCTTCTGTGTTACTGTTCACGATGTAATCCATATAAATAATTTAAAAACCGGAAGGTCACAGCTAAGTGGAGATATGTTGCCATATCCCTCTTCACCAGTCATCTCTGCTTCAGGGCAGTAATGCCCACCCACCCCCGTCTTTGCCAAAAATGAAAGGTGGGCAAAAACAAAGCCCCCTGCACCAGACCTCCCCCTGAGAAGTCTGGCGGACTCCATCCCGAACCGGGGGGGGGGCTCCTAGAAAAGGGTTCGTGCGGCTCAAGAGCGACCCAAAAACCGCCCATCGCTGGCCGTACTGGAACTGGATCTCTGGGACTATCATGACTCTACAATTTTTGATGGTAATTAAGTAGCTACTAACTACTCCAAAAATGCCACTGCTTATTCTCTCCTATGCCCCTTGTTCTTCAAGCCACAATCTTTTCACTTTTTAAAAAATCTTTAGAGAAAATACATTCTGTATTACATTTAAGACTGACTACAAATTATAAACTAGAGGAATTTTCTGTCAAGTCTTGAAAGACTTTTCTCTCCTTCACCACCATCTGGTCCTTTTTTGTACTGAACCTCTAGGCTGAAGATGAACTAGAGAACTCAACCATTTGCTCACTGCCTTGAGATAGTTTAGATGGCCTTGCTAAAAATGTTATTCTGTACAGATTCTTTCAGATTTTCATAATGGACCAGTGCAATAACCTGCAGTTTCTTGAGGAACTGAGCTTTAGTTACTGCTTTTCTCTATGCAGCAAAACAATTGCTCGTTCTTTTCTTTTTATTATTGTAGTTGAATGATTATGAAATTGTGTTATTAATAAGGGAAAAAAATAAACTATCTGCATATATACACACACATAACACCCTTCCCTGGAAACAAGAGCCGATAATCCTTATTGATTTAGGTATATCACAGCTCCTACAAATGAACATGAAGCAACTAATTAGTGGCTTAGTAAAGCTGCTGTAAAATAGAACAGCAAAATTTAAATACATAGCCACAAGGAGGTATGGGACTTTTACTGAACATAATTTATTGCCAAGTAAATTTGCCAAGTAAGATCCTGACTGCAGGGATGGGCATTTCCAAACTTTATAGGGAATGTAGCACCTTATTAAATGGGTGTAGAACCACAATTTTAATTCTGCTTGCAGCTGATTACACAAAAAAGAAATGTCTGAGCAGAACAAAAGTGTCCTAGAGTGAACGTTACCACATTCTCATCTGATGAAAACCTTGTCTACTCTGTTGTAAGGTTGTTACAAAGTGCAGACAATGCAGCTGTATCATTCTATGTACTATCCCTCTTTTTTATTGAATATCTATCCAAAAGAAGAGTCTTGGGTAATTTGAAAGCTTGCTCACTACTTGATGGCATTTTACATAGTCCTAACAACAGATATTACACTACCTTTGCTTTTGGTATTATAGGGAGAGTTGGCGCTCTTTCTTTGACATTTCTCTACTGATCCTCTGGGACATTAGGCACATATTTATTGTTACAAAGTGGAAATTTGTGAATGGTTCTGTTCTATTGGCATGCCTTTATGGGCAGGCATAGGCTATGACCGAACAATGTCAACATTTGCTAATGCTCACAAATATCCCCTAATGTGTCTTAAATGCTACGAAAAGGTACTGTCGAAGCACCCAAAATGGGGAGGGAGCAGGTGTGTGTCTGCGTGAAAAGTGCAGTTTAATTTCTGGAACAGACAGAAAATGATGCAGACACAGCTATAAACTGGCTGAAGCACTTTAGGGTGTTAGGATACACACACACTGGCACACACACAAACTTCCCTCCCTCTCACTGGAGAAATTATTTGGGGCAGAACAGGACTACCTCTGTTCCTCCAGTGTTCCACCTACTGGCATATTTGTGAATAAATCAAGTACTACAAAAAAAGTCATAAGTCTCTGTGTGCCCTCACATTGAAAGGGAACCAACTCAGATAAGTGCACTCCCTGGAATTTCCCACCACTTAAAGAAATGGGGTGTGATTAACAATATGATGCACCAACAGGCATTGTGCTTTGTTATACTGAAACACAGTACATTGTCTTGGCTGATTTATAGATACTGTAGTGACTACCCTATCTTAGACATCTCTCTAAAATTTGAACTTGCTCAAAGTAAAAACATCTAACGAATATACATAGACTCAGAGCAAGATTGTTCTTGGCTGATGCACACATGTAATGTTGGCTAGACATGATGGATGTGGCAAATTACTCTGGACTCCACACAACAATTTTGAAACATTGTTGTAACAAGGTTTTTGAATCTGAACAGAGAAACCTCTGAATCCATGCTTTGAGTGTGTGAAAGTAGCCACTGTGATGCACTTATAGTGTCGTTTTTATATTGATGATATACTACCAGGCCTTATTCCGGGCCAGAGCTCACTGGAGCGATGCTGTGGTAGAGAGGAGGCCAGAGGGTGGGGACATGTAGCAAGCCCCACCCCCTGCTCCCAGCAGCCCTCCCCTCAGTCGGGGTATGAGGAGAAAGAAGAAGGAAGGTAAATTGTGTTCCCCCCGCCTTTCCAGGCCCGGAAAAGGCCTCTGCAACCCCACTGCCTTAAGCTAAAATGGATTGCCACTAGCAAAGAAACTGTCCGCGACTGCAACTGTGGATCCAAACTGCTCCTTACCCGGGGTGATGGAGTGCTGAAACCACAATCAAGATTACAGGCAAGTTTCAAGATTCCAGTATTGCTGGCTGGATCAAACTATCTAAGTTATTATATTTGCAACAACGGCTAAACAGATCTTTCCAAGAAGCCCAAGAGCACAGCATGAAACCAACAGTGTGTGCATGTGGGGTGGGGGTGGGGGGGTCCATTTGTCAACAAAAACAGAGCAAAGAACCTGCCCTCTCTTTCACCTTTCCACACTATGCTCTGTTTCTCTACACAGCTCTGATTCTAGATGTATGCCAGTCTAGGAGAAAAATGCTGAGCTCACTGGAATACAGCCTTGACAAGGGATGGTAGAGTCTAGCTCTATAACCTGCATTTTCATTTAAATGCAGATTTACTGTTTTAGATATGAATGGGAAGATTTATGTATAAATACAAATGGATTCTCCCATGGAGGAATTATCACAGAATGGGCAGAAAGGTTGGGTGGCGGCCGTACACTGTCCTCCCCAAATCATTCTATGGCTTATGCAGAGATGGCCCCGACTAAATATGGCATCTAATGGCATGTTATTTATAATTTATATGGGACTTGTATCTACTCTGTCATGCAACTCGGTTTCCCAAGTTGCCAAATGCCTTCTCAATTCCGGTTTCTACAGGGTCATTTCTTTTGGGTGAGGGATACAGTCCTTGTGGATTTCCTCTGGGAGGACAGACCTGCATGTCCCCCCCCCATAGCTAGCAATGCAAAAGAGTCCAGTGGCCCCTTTAAGACCAAGGTTTTTTCAGGTACAAGCCCTCCCTCCTCTGTGAGAGCAGATTGGCATGCCCCCCCCATAGCTAGCAATCCAAAAGAGTCCAGTGGCACCTTTAAGACCAAGGTTTTTTCAGGTACAAGCCCTCCCTCCTCTGTGAGAGCAGATTGGCATGCCCCCCCCATAGCTAGCAATCCAAAAGAGTCCAGTGGCACCTTTAAGACCAAGGTTTTTTCAGGTACAAGCCCTCCCTCCTCTGTGAGAGCAGATTGGCATGCCCCCCCCATAGCTAGCAATCCAAAAGAGTCCAGTGGCACCTTTAAGACCAAGGTTTTTTCAGGTACAAGCCCTCCCTCCTCTGTGAGAGCAGATCTGCATGTGCCCCCCCCATACTTAGCAATCCAAAAGAGTCCAGTGGCACCTTTAAGACCAAGGTTTTTTCAGGTACAAGCCCTCCCTCCTCTGTGAGAGCAGATTGGCATGCCCCCCCCATAGCTAGCAATCCAAAAGAGTCCAGTGACACCATTAAAACCAAGTTTTTTTCAGGTACAAGCTCTCCCTCCTCTGTGAGGGCAGATCTGTCTGTTCCCCCTCAATAGCTAGCAATCCAAAAGAGTCCAGTGGCACCTTTAAGACCAAGGCTTATTCAGGTACAAGCTCTCCCTCCTCCATGAGGGCAGATCTGCATGTTCCCCCCCATAGCTAGCAATCCAAAAGACTCCAGTGGCACCTTTAAGACCAAGGTTTTTTCAGGTACAAGCTCTCCCTCCTCTCTGAGGGCAGATCTCTGCATTCCCCCACCCCATAGCTAGCAATCCAAAAGAGTCCAGTGGCACCTTTAAGACCAAGACTTATTCAGGTACAAGCTCTCCCTCCTCTGTGAGGGCAGATCTGCGTGTCTCCCCCCCCCATAGCTAGCAATCCAAAAGAGTCCAGTGGCACCTTTAAGTCCAAGGCTTATTTAGGAAAAGCTCTCCCTCTTCTGTTTGGGCAGATCTGCGTGTGTCCTCCCCCATAGCTAGCAATTCAAAAGAGTTCAGTGGCATCTTTAAGACCAAGGCTTATTCAGGTACAAGCTCTCCCTTCTCTGTGGGGGCAGATCTGCATGTTTCTCCCCCCCCCCAGCTAGCAATTCAAAAGAGTCCAGTGACACCTTTAAGACCAAGGTTTATTCAAGGTACAGGCTCTCCCACCTTCTGATACACTTCCGGTGATGTCAGGGGGTGTGACATATGCAAATAAGTTATGCTAATGCGCTTCTGCTCCTCTTTTTGTACAAAATGACCCCTGTATACTACCATTGGTGAATTGTACATTTGCATAGACAACACATCCCATAGACATTGCTTCCATCCCTCTTCCTTAATTTTCTGTCAAAATGGTATTTGGTGTAGTGTTTAAGTGCACCAGGTTTGATTCCCCATTCCTCCACTTGCAGTTGCTGGATGACCTTGGGCAAGCCATAGTTCTGTCAGAGCTGCTCTTGAAAGAGCTCTTTCAGCCCCACCTACCTCACAGGGTGTCTGTTGTGGGGAGGGGAAGGGAAAGATGTTTGTAAGCTGCTCTGAAACTCCAAGTGAAGGGCGGGGTATAAATCCAATCTCTCTCTCTTCTCTATTTTTTTTTAATTTAGAAAGACAGTGGGGATACAGAAAAGGGAAAAGGAAAAGTGGGGTTATACAACATAATTTCACTTCTCAAGGACAATGATGTAGTACAAAATGTATAACACAAAAAATATTTTCCTTTATAACCCCTTCATTATAATTAAGGTATTATCTTTTTACACAATAGTTCTTACTTCTGTTAGGATATGATTGTATTCAACATTTTAAGCTTAAGTTTCAAACTTCATAACTAATCTATTTTGACTACATCATAAGTATACTCATTAGTATATATTTAATATCACATATTTTTGCCACTTCTATATATGCATTAGAACCTTTAACAGATAAATAATATTTCAAGGTGCGAGGGAATATCTATCATATATTTCATATGAAGAACCCATTTGTATTCAAGATGTTACATTTAAAACAGATTTTAATTCTACTTCTATTTCATTACCATACATTTGTATATAATATTGTAGACAGCTTCTCATTCTAAGTTTGTCTCCCGCTACCATAGTACAAATAATATTATTATTTAATTTATACCCCACCCTATCCCATGAGTGGGTTTAGGGTGGTTTAAAACATAAGATTTATAGAGCAATAAAACCAATAAAACAACAGATGGCACAATAAACAATAACAAAAAAGAACCCATGCCTTATGTCAGGTGAATAAAAAGCTCTAGTGCCCAATAATACACACTCCATCTCTCCTCAAATTTTGTAATAGACCTGTTTCTCAAATAGGTTATTAATTTTGCCATTACTACATATTCAGCAAGTTTATTTTCTTATTCTTCTAAATGTGGTCAGACATCTAGTTTCCATTTTGCTGCGTAAATAGTTCTAGCAGCTGTCACCATGTATCTTCTAAATTTTTTGATAATTTGTTAGGCAGAACACCTAATAGCACGCTCTTAGCTTCCATTGGGAACTTAAACTTTAATATGTTCTGCATTGTTTGGTGTATTGATTTTCAATATCTTTTTGCTTTTTTACAAGTCCAGCGCATATGAAAGAAGGATCCATCTATGTCTTGACATCCAGCATTTTTCTTTGTAGTTTTTATCTGCTGTCTCAATGTCCTTTGGAGTTATATACCATCTAAAAAACATTTTGTACCCATTTTCTCTTAACCTCCGGCTGACTGTAAATTTAATGTCTTTTCCCCATAGTCATTCCCACTATTGCATAGATTTCTTTAAAGTTTTGCATCCACTTAATCATACATTTTCCACTTGTTCATCTTCTGTTTCTACTTGGAGCAAAATCATATATATCTTCGATGTGGTCTCTGTGCTTCACACCAATGGGATCTAGTGTGTACACGCTGGATCGATCGGTGCTGTAGCAAGCTCTTCTAACGGATTTTCGCGCCCAGTCTTAATATAGTTTAATTTGGTGTAGAACTGTAATAAGCCTTTGAGTGAGCCTCTGAAAGGCCATAAGTTTTTTGAAGTCATATTAAAGTCAATGCATTAAATGATGAAGAGAAACATTTGTTTAAAACAGTGCAAGAATATAGTAATTTCCTTTCATTAGTGGAACATTTTGTAATGCCCACCACAAGTGTTTAGTAGTCTAAATTTGGGACTAAGTGAACCTAAGGTGCTGCTTCATTGGCACAGTAGTAGCTCCTCCAAGAGAATGGCTTTTCTGTCTGCAGAGGAGTGTAGGGAGATTTTTGTAGATTCTCCTGCCCTGCTGAAGACTCCCAGTTTATTACCCACAGTGTTCCTTGGGGTCCACTAACCCACAGAAGAACAGATGGGAGGGTACAGAAGGCAGCAGTGCGGAGGGTACACCTCCTAATTCTGGGAAATTCCTAGAGATTTAGTTGAGGTGCGTAGGTAAGGTGGAATTTGGGGAATGGGGTGCTCAGCAGGGATGTGATATCATTCTAGGAATTCAGTTTCTCTTAGACTACACTATGTCAGAGAGTCCATCCTCCAAAATGGTGTTTTGCTCCAAGGAAACTGTTGTCTGGAGATCAGTTGCAACCCCTCCTTTCCACACTGACCCAGTCCATTTTAGTTGTTGACCTGTCTGACCAGATATACAGTGCAGGTTGCAGCAATACAAAAATTTATTCATATGATAACACAATATACTGTACAAACTAAGCTTTTCACCCTTTTCCCAACTTTGTGGTGCCCCCTTTGGCCCATGTGCTTAGTCTGCTTAATGGTTAATCTGCCCCTGGTTGCAATGCTAGGTGAACTTCAGGCCCTACATGAGTTTGGTAACCCACGAGGGGAAAATTGTTCTTGTGTGACTGCACTGGCATCGCAATATTTGTAGGTTTTCACTAATGCTAGACAATAACAGAGCTGCACTGCATGTTCAAGATTTTTCTGATTTTATGTTGGAATTTGCACTTTTTTATGGAGTTGAGGCCTTTGTTAAATGCAACAAACTGCTTTACACTCCTGTTTTTATATTCCATTACACTCTCTTTTCTAAATGGCATCACATCATACCAGATTTATCAGAGGAATCCTTGCTGAGAATGTAGGCTATTCAAAAGTAATGCCAAGAATTGCCCTCTGCCTCCCCCAATCTATTTTTTGTTGTTCACATTCTGTGAGTTAGCCACTGTTTTAACCCATGCTATGGCGCAGATACTTCAACAGGAGTCATCCAAAACAGACCATCTATGTGACTGCCCCCTCCTAAGCATAAAAAATTGCAGTACTTCTGAGATGAGTTGTTCAGTTTGGATAGATGCTTTGTGGCAGAGGGTATTTTCAACAAATGTTGGATATCATCTTTTCGTATATTTAATGAGTAGAGCCTAGTACAGAAATATGCTGCAATGTAAAGGGAAGGATCCTGAATATAGGCTGGGTGTGTGAGCAGATAAACCCACATTATTTGACTTTCCCCTTGATTTCTGTTCATTGCAGTCTACAGTATTTTGTGTACTTGCTAGCAATATGAAAAGGCTGTGCAACGAAGGCATCTAAAACTGTACAGATGCAGGTTCATTTTCTTCATTCATCTAATTGCTGAATATTTTACTTATTAATATTTTTGTCGTGTTGGGCACATTCAAGGCAATCCAGAAACATCAGCTGGTCCAGAATGTGACTGCCCTGTTGTTGTCTGGGGCTAGCTGATTAGGGCTGCCAAGTCCCCCCGGGGGGCGGGTAAACCCCCGCTTTGGAGGCCCGATTTCCACCGTCGTGGAATCAGGCCCCGGGGGGAACCCGGAATCAGGCCCCATGGCGGGGGGCTCCCGGATGGCGTCTTGAGTGCGCGCGCACAAAGCACTGGCGCGCCGCATGCACGTCAGCCAGAGGTGACATGATGACGCTGGGCACGCTGGGGGCAGGGTGATGTCAATGCCTCTGGCTGATGGGCACGCTGGGGTGTGGTATTTCTCCAAAACCTGTGGTAAGCATTTCTCCAAAAGGAAAAAAAATTGGCAAAATTAGCCTCTCCACTCTGATGTGATGTCAATGCTACTGTATTTGTATCTCATGATGTGTGCATGCAGTCATCCTGGTACGACAAGATCTGGGATCAATTCGTGATGAATAAAATCTCTAATACTTTGGATCGGATGCAAAATGGTTCCAGTGAAACTTACGATAAATTTGTACTTACCTGGCAACCAGTACTCGGCTTCATGGCAGAACATGACTTGCTTCTCTCTAGGATGGACTACCATGCCTGCCTTCATTTTTGATCTCACCCTGACCTCTGCCTTACTGTCAAGACTCCTTGTGTGGTTCAGAGCTGCAGACTCCCAAATATGTTGTATTTTACTTGGATCAATTCATTAGGATTTACAGCTCAAATATCACTTGTAAATGTGTGTACTGACCTGATACTGACTTACTATTTCTGACTATTGCTTAATGTTGAAATTTTGTTGATGACTATTCAGCTGGTTTGTAACATTGGATTCTCAGGAAGTTTGCATACCGTTTTGCAGTTATTGTATGTTATACTTACTCAAACACTTAAAAAAATTTTTTTTAAATGATGTGTGCGTGCACATGAAAGCTTATACCCAGAATTAAACTTTGGCCCCTGCCACACGGCAGGGAAAACACCCGGCAAAGCGCGGCTAAAAAGAGCCGCATCAAAAAGAGACGCGCGGGAGGGATCCCACAGATCCTGTGCAACGTGCGCCATTGCTCCCCGGCACGATCACATGCCAGGGAGGAAGGGAGGATCGGGAGGGGGAGGCTGCCGAACTGCGCATGCTCATGCCTGCGCAGTTTGGCTGGGGGCCGGGGATGAGCTGGCGGCAAGACGCGCCGCCGATCCCACGGCCAGGGTGATGCGGAGCAAACGGATGAACCACCGAAGGTAGGTGGTTCACTTTTGAAGCATGTCAATGGGGGAAGGGCCGGATTGGAGACGGGAGCGCAATGCCAGCCAGATGTTGGCGTGAGATCGTGCCCGTTTGCTGCGCTTCCAATCCGGCCCACTCCGGCCCAAACTGCTTTGTATGAACAGGGCCTTTGTTGGTCTTAAAGGTGCCAACTGGACTCAAACTTTGGCCTGTATTTGTGTGTTAGCAAGCCAACGATCTGCACTGTAGCCTTATTGCACAAATATCTATATACAGCAAGCAGAACATGAGGGTTTCAACAACTGAGTGATGTGTGCTGTAGTCATACAACTGACTACAGAAAAAGTTCTACCTTGTTGGGTTACTTTTATCACAAAGCACTTCATTACTTATTTCTTCCTTTTTCTACCAATAATATTAAATTTGAGAGGCAAAACAGATGATGATTCCAATTTAATGAACTTAAGCTGCACAGCAGCTCTGTTACTAGCAATATAAGTACTGAAGGACACAATACTATATGCACACTTAAATGTAAGTAAGCCCTATTGAACACAGTGGGATTTACTTCTGAGTAGAGCAGTTTAAGAATATTCCCTGAACATTGTTAATTTGTTAGTAATCTACTTCATCCAGCATAAAATTGTGCAAATGAAATGGGGTTTTCTTACTGTGGTATAAAGATCTTTGCTAGAATTGCTGTAAATATTTGAATGCCAGGCCTGGGTGTTGGCAATGGACTACTACCATGGAACTGACTGCAGCTGCTGACATTTTCCCATGGAGCTGTCACAATATTACTTGCTCTCCCTCAAATCTGAGAGCTAGAAAAGGGAGGAACAAAAAAACCAAACCCAGATGCACAAGATGGGGGATTGCTTCTTATAAGAGTGCTAGCATATGCTTCTTATTCCCCATTCCCATCTATGGACAATCAGAGTAGGGTTTTTTAAGGAAAGAAAAGCTCTGGTAGGGATAGTTCAGCAGAAGAATGAATGACAGCATGAAAGGTTAACTGGTACAAACATTTTGCCGCTGGTGCAAAATGCCGTGGCCAGGCTATTGATGGGACTCCCTATTCAGGAGCACATCCAACCTGTGCTAAAGACATTGCACTGGCTGCCTATACAACAGCGGATTCATTTCAAGGTGCTAGTTATTACCTTTAGAGCCCTTTATGGCCAGGGACCTACATACATGAGGGGCCGCCTTTCCCCATATGTACCCCAGAGAGCGCTGCGATCAGGGACCCAGAATCGGCTTCCCCCCCCCCCGAGTATCAAGCAGGCCAGGCTAGTGACAACCAGGGCCAGGGCTTTCTTGGTGGCAGCTCCACTCCGGTGGAATGAGCTCCTGAAGGAGACCAGGGCCCTGCAGGACCTTTTGCAGTTCTGCAGGGCCTGTAAAGCGGAGCTCTTCCACCAGGCCTTTGGAGCCAACACCACTATTGACAACTGACAGCCTGTGATGAGAAAGCCCTGATCCCCTGGGTCTTCTAATTACTGCCCGTGCTAATCACCCAGGATAACTGAAGAAGAACATTTTGCCGCTGGTGCAAAATGCCGTGGCCAGGCTATTGATGGGACTCCCTATTCAGGAGCACATCCAACCTGTGCTAAAGACATTGCACTGGCTGCCTATACAACAGCGGATTCATTTCAAGGTGCTAGTTATTACCTTTAGAGCCCTTTATGGCCAGGGACCTACATACATGAGGGGCCGCCTTTCCCCATATGTACCCCAGAGAGCGCTGCGATCAGGGACCCAGAATCGGCTTCCCCCCCCCCCGAGTATCAAGCAGGCCAGGCTAGTGACAACCAGGGCCAGGGCTTTCTTGGTGGCAGCTCCACTCCGGTGGAATGAGCTCCTGAAGGAGACCAGGGCCCTGCAGGACCTTTTGCAGTTCTGCAGGGCCTGTAAAGCGGAGCTCTTCCACCAGGCCTTTGGAGCCAACACCACTATTGACAACTGACAGCCTGTGATGAGAAAGCCCTGATCCCCTGGGTCTTCTAATTACTGCCCGTGCTAATCACCCAGGATAACTGAAGAAGACCAATGAGCTGACTGTAAGTTGAGGAAATAAGTACTAGCACTTTACTATATTACTACATTTATGGTTTTAAAGAATTGTTATTGTATTAACAGATGTTATACTTTTATAATATACTTTTGGAATTTTATTCTGTTTTTATGTAAGCTGCCCTGAGCCAGCCTCAGGCGGAAGGGCGGGGTAAAAATCAAATAAATAAATAAATAAAATTTACTAAAAGTTAATTTTATATGAAGGGTTTGCTTACAACTAAGATTAAAATTAACTTTAAAATGATAGTATAAACTGACCTGGCATTTAACTTGTATAGAAACTGATGAGACTGTCTTGCACACTCCTTTTTGAACTATGTCCACGTGCTTCCTATACTATTAAAGTAGTCTTGAACATTAATAGTGTTAGTTCACATTAATATCGTGTCAGTGTGAGTGATGTTGGGAGGAGCTCAGATGTATATAGCTGAACACATAACAGGTTAGCATAGGCTCCCCAACTCGCATGCCAAGCATTTTATTTGTTCTGGTATCTGGTAGGGTATGTGGCCTAACATGCAAAAAGCCCTGGGTTTTGACAACAAACAAGGTAAAGAGAATAAGAAGCAATAGGTGGGTTTGGCTGGATGACCACACTTCTGGTAACATGGAGGCGTGGCCTAATATGCGAATGATTTGTGCTGTCAGGGTGTGGCCTATTATGCTAATGAGTTCCTGCTGTTGGGTATGGCCTATTATGCTAATGAGTTCCTGCTGGGCTTTTTCTACAAAAAAAGCCCTGGAGCTGTACAAAAAGAAAAATGTGAAAATGACACAAAAAGGTGTACCCTCACAAAAATGTGATTGCAAAGTCCCAGCTTGATGTAACATGCAGTTGCATGTACATTTTTCCAACGTTTGTTTTTTTTTAAAATGAAAACAATCAGCAGGGGCTGCATTCAGGAGTGGATGTTTAACTCTTCCCTCACTGGTAATTTCCAATTCAAAATTGCTCCATAGCTGTTTTCCCTAGAAGAATGAAAGGAGCTGGAGAAGAGTAGCGAAATGGTTTGGGGAAAGGGTTGAGCACAGAGACACATATCCAGTGGCATGCTTCTGATCATCATTATAGGTTTCTGAGTCTGCTCTTCAGTTTAGAAAATTGTGTGCGCGCAGATGCATATAAAGTCTTTCTTGGCCTTGACAAATGAGCATCTGAAAATACATGTGTCATAGAGGTAGGTACGCTTGTCAGAGAGCTGAAATTAGTAGCACTTCCCTACTGAATATATGCTTGGTGGCAAATCCAATTCATATCCGTGCTATGTGGGAAAGAGCTCTGACTTTAGCTTCAGTATACAAACTTGTGAACATGCTTCTCTTTTTTTAATTGCAACCCCCTTCCTCGTATTGTGTTTATTATTGAGAGCTATTTTCTTGAGCAAAAAATTGAACAGATTTGATAGCAGCTGTGTGGAGTACACAGCTAGCTGTTCCAGGGTGGGGGAGGATATGCAACTTGATAAACAGCCCTAGAAATCCAGTCACCCACAGTGGAAAAGAATATTAAATGCCAGCAGGAAAATATGCATAATACGTGATTTTTAAACACCGCTTGTTGAGGTGGTTGTGACTTGCACCATTATGAGTAAGATGTACAAAAAGAACCAATAATTTTCTGTCGTGTGTTGCATCAGAGAATATCTGTGGAGAAGTCTGGTAACTGGCTGTGTTATTCAGGCGCTGCCAGATAGCATCCGTATGGGTGGAGATGGACCTGGCTTTTGCAATTGTTAATGTCAGGAGCAGAAACCACCTTCCATATAAGAGTGTAGAATGAAAGCTGTTATATAAATATCAATGGAGAAATGCAATACATTACATCACTCCAGTGATTTAATATTTAACCTTAGCACTGCAGGGTGGCTCCACTGGAAATTACCTTCCTCTGCTTAAAAAGATGTACCTTTATGATGGAACACATCATACACACAAGGGAAGGCTCAATCTCTTAAACTATTTGAATATCTTTGTGACAGGTGCTTTCTTAGCTCCCCACCCTTCCCATCACAGCTTCCAAGAGCAGTGATCAAGTTGATTTTAGTTGTGGGAGAACCGGGTTTGATTCCCCACTCCTCCGCTTGAACCTGCTGGATGACCTTGGGCAAGCCATAGTTCTGACACAGCTGTTCTCTTGAAAAAGAGCAGTTTCTGTCAGAGCTCTCTCAGCCCCACCTACCACACAGGGTGTCTGTTGTGGGGAGGGGGAAGGGAAAGGAGTTTGTAAGCCGCTCTGAGATTCCCTTGGGTAGTGAAGGGCTGGGTAGAAATCCAATCTCCTCCTCCTCCTCCTCTTCTTCTTCTAGAAGATATGGATTTAATATAAATTTAATAGAAGAAGAAGAGATTGGATTTATACTCCGCCCTTCACTACCCAAAGGTGTCTCAGAGTGGCTCACAAACTCCTTTCCCTTCCCCTTCCCACAACAGACACCCTGTGAGGTAGGTGGGGCTGAGGGAGCTCTTGACAGAAAATGCTCTTTTTCAAGGACAGCTGTGCCAGAACTATGGCATTCTCCAAGGTCACCCAGCAGCTGCAAGTGGAGGAGTGGGGAATCCAACCCGGTTCTCCCAGATTAGAGTCCGCGCACTTAACCACTACACCAAACTGGCTCTGAAGAAGAGATTGGATTTATACCCGGCCCTTTTTTTTTTTCTTCTTCTTCTTCTTCTTCTTCTTCTTCTTCTTCTTCTTCTTCTTCTTCTTCTTCTTCTTCTTCTTCTTCTTCTTCTTCTTCTGTGGTATGGAACTGTAAGTGGCCAAATAACTGTGCTGGAATGTGTGCTGGTATTATAGTGGAAGCCTGAGGAGGTGAAATAGGAATCAGAGATAATTTATGCTTCTTCCCTCTCCTGGGGTGCTTCACACCAACACCTTCTTTCACAACACAAAGAATAAGTTTATTGTCTCTTCTTTAGAGGGACTCAGTGCTTCGTGGTTTGGTGGATAAGAGAAGGAATGTATCAAGTACAGCAAAGAACAGGAGAACTCTGCTTTAAAACAGTTACAGTTTCACACACCTACATCTTTGCTGAACTGACAAGGTATTGCTGTCAGAGATAGAGAATTATTTCTTTTGGAAACTCCTCCTTAAACCCAAGAATCTCAGCCTAGTGAAACAGTCCCCTCATAAACCTTTGTTGGTCTTAAAGGTGCCACTGGACTCTAATTTTGTATTAGTCCCCACACAAGTCACTAACCCATTATTTCCCTAAGGTGACACATGATACCTGCTCTGTTCCTCTCAATCTTCCGTTACCCAGCACCTCTGTAAACTCCGACACCGACTTTGAATCTTCAGATTATTTTAGTCAGTTGGCTCCGCCCCAAGTGTAGTTAGGTAATTTTTAATCTCTGGGCTCAGCCTGGGTTTTATGTGATTGTGATTATGCACCTTGTCATATGTTATGTTTATTTTATGTACTTATTTTATCCCCCTTTTGCATCTTCTTTTGGTCAAGACTTCGGTCATATAGACCTGTAATAAATTTAATAACCAGGATTCCATATATTAGTCACCGAACCCAAGCCCTAATGTGCATTTTAATTTCCATGTGTTGTTAGTGTCAGAGATGTAGAAGCAGAATGAGAACAGCTTTTTTAAAAGTTGGCTTTTACTTATTTATAAGGGAATATTTTCCTTACATAAACCACCTATCCCTTTTAGCATAAAGTTATAGCACCTAAAGGGTCAGGGATCATGTAAGCATAATAAGGATGAAAAACCCATTCTCAGTCAGGATGAATATCAGTGGTCAAAGCTGGCTAGGCAGGTAAAGTTTGGGGAGGCTCCAACTACCAATATATAAAACCCAGATATTTTCCTGTTGTGAAAACAGGTTCTCAGTTTTCAAATGGAAACTGTCACATCAGAAATTGAAATACTGTTGTTGTTTTTTAACATCCTTAGACAGCACAAACCATTGCTGTAGGATGGCTAGTGCACTCACTGATCTCACCTTGGCGATGACCCTGATGCTTCTTGGCAATGGCTGGCAAGTGACACATGGAAACAACACTGACTGTATGCAGAAGGTCTTACTGTTCAGACAAGATGGCGCTACAGCTAGAAGCTTGAGTGAGTTTAGGTAGTACGGGCAGGGGTCATTTCATAGAAAAAGAGAAAAAGAGCTAGGGGAACTCATTAGCATAACTCATTAGCATATGCCACACCCCCTGACATCAGGGGCCCGGCGGTGGACCTGCAGGGCCAGCGGGAGTGCGAGGAAGCCCTGCCAAGGCCCTCCCTGGCCCCAGGCAGGCAGGGGTGGGGAGAGGCGGGGAGGAAGCAACTTACCCTCCCTCTTCTCCTGCCTCCTCCTGGCTGAATGAGGGCTGGAAGCGGGGCGGCCGGAAGCAGGGGGAGGGGCTTTGTCATGTGCCCCGCCCCCTGCACCTCACCCGGGGGAACTGTGTTCCCCCGCGTTCCCCCCCGAAATGACCTCTGAGTACAGGCAAGTTGTTCTGCAGCTGAGACTGGATCAGAAGTGAGTGTGTATTACTGGCATTCTTGGCATTAACCTCATTTGTTAAGACAATGCGAAGGAAAACATTAATCTGAGTGTATATAATGCCCTAGGCACAAGAAGTTCTTCGGCCTACTTCCCTAAAGCCACTACAGTGGACTGTTTGAAAGTTTTAATGCTATGGCAAAACACACTGATGCCAATTACTGTATTATTTTTTAAAGTTATTGCCACAATATCAGATATATGTACCATCAAACATGCAGCCCTTGAGATGCCTTTTAAAACTTCAGGATATGTGCTTCATATTATGCACGTATAAAGTGCATCAGGTTCTCATTGCTTTAATTCCTCTTTTACTATTCAGCACTTGCTCTCTAACCCCTTCATCCTTCCTAACAATGCAGTGCTCCTGAGGAAAAAAGAGAGAACTGTCTCCATCTCACTTTTCCTGTTCTTTTATCCTTGACTCTGACTACCAAATAATTGGCTCTTTACCTTCACTACAACCTCATTCTGTTTTAGCATAGATGATGCCACATGGCTGAAAGCTGTTCTCTAATCCTCCTGTCATTTTCTGACTTAATTGTCAACAAACTAACCATCTTTGATTTACAGACTGCATCTTCAGATACTTCACATCTATGTTGCTTTCCCCACCCTTTCACCATATCTGGCAGCAGAGTGACGTAAAAGGATGGTAATGGGGATGCACTCAGATTTGAAATACCATAGTACTGACTAAGTTGATTAGTTGACTTTTACAGGTTTGCCACTTTCTAATCATTTTAAAGCCCATCTAGCAGAAACTGTAGATGACTTAATATCTCTCACAGTGCAATTCCAAGTAGAGTTACTCCCTTCTCAGTGCATTGAGGTCAATATGGATTTCACACATGGTGCCGTTACTGTGAGCTGCCCTGAGCCCGTTCTCGGGGAGGGCTGGATACAAATCCTCCGGTATATATAATTCTATTTTGGTCATGGACTCCCCTGAACATTCCAACACGCTCCAAAATCAGTTCGCTCCCTGATCTGTCATTCAGAGGGTCTCCCTATCCACTGGCTGCTTTGCCTGAGTCCTGCCTCCAATATTCTAAACAGTTTGCTCTTCCTCTCCCCCCCACAGCCAGTCAGAACACAGAGGTCATTTGCATATGTGGCCTGATTCATCTTTGCCTTGGAACACAGAGGTGGTTTGCATATGTGGCCTCACTGGCCTTCCCCTCTAACATTCTAAACAGTTTGCTGTTGATGTTCTGAGGTAAAATAAATTTCCCCTTAGTGTCTATTGGGGGAAACCATGGTTGCAAATCTCCAGGTGAGGGCTAAAGATCACTCAGAATTACAACTGCTTTCCAGATGGCAGAGATCAGTTCCCCTGGAGAAAATGGTGGACTCTGTGTCCTTATATCCTGCTGAGATGGCCCCTGTATGACAGCCAATGTGACGTAGCAGTCAGGGCTTCAGCTATTAAAACTGATGTTCAGATGACCCAAATCAGTTCTCTTGGAGACAATGGCTGCTTTGGGCAGTAGATTCTATGGCATTATACCCTGCTGAGGTCCCTCCCCACCCCAAACCCTGCCCTCCCCAGGCTCTACCCCTCAAATCTATTTCCCAACCCAGAGTTGGCAACCATGTAATCAGCTATGGAACTACTTTCCAGACCCTTGGAACCCAGAAAACATGGCACAGGAGGAGGTGCTTTTCTACCTTAGCTGCCACTGCATAACACCCCCCTCCCCCTCAAAAATTAAGTCAGAGGTGGAGAGAACCATATCTGTTACCATGAGGCTGTCCTCCCATTCTACCCACTTGGGGCAGCAAAATGACTTGAGACAGCCCTGCCTTATAGCTAAGCAGAAGGAAAGAAACATGGCTTGCCTCCATCCATTTTCCGCTTCCCTCTGCCGCCCCACCAGCCATCGTCGGGACACTCATCTGGAGCTTCCTTCTAGATCTCGTTGTATTTCTTCCCACAATGGGCATTACTCCTAGTATAATAATAAATAAAAAATAAAAAGGTTTGGAATGGAACAGCTCTATTTAGGATTACACCACAAGCCTATAGTTTATTTATTTATTTTGACGTATATTCCCCCCTCCTCACGTGGGCTCAGAGCAGATAACATCAGTAAGAGTTAATTCCACAGTAGGAGTTAAAACATAAAATAAGAATGATTCAACAATAGTCAAAACAGATTATAACAGAACTATAAGCTAAACAGATGGCACGGTATGCAGTGTAGTGGTCTCAGAGCTGGAGCGGCTAGGCCATTGACCAAATTGTTGATCTTCACTTGATGAACTGATTGCAGATGTAAGATTCAGCAGGGGAAGGCCAATAGATGGAACAACTGGATGCCCGCTGCCTCAACCAAAGGCCTGGTGGAACAGCTCCATTTTACAGGCCCTGCAGAACTGTAATAAGTTAAGATATAACCCTGTTCTCAAAACTCAGAAACTCCCCCAAGGGTAAATAGTCAACGATGTGGCAGCTTGATACACTACAGCAGGCTATGAATTTCATCCTTTTTTAACTAACCAAACATATTCATTGGTTGTCTTTTGAGTTTTGCTTCTGCAACCACACAGGGTTGTTGTTTTTAATTTGCACCACCTCAGTGCTGTACAATGGGGGGGGGTCATACATTCTGTAAACTGAGATATGTAAATTTGCATAGAGCTACAGAAATTCTAGGAGTAGTACCCAAGCCAGATCAGTACAATGATAGATGGGATATAGCCTCTTGGTTATGACTAATTTATATCTCATTATTTTCAAGGGGATGGGACAGGAGTAGGCTTGCCAAATCCCTCCGGGGGTAGGGAAACCCCCGCCCGAGAGGCCCGTTACCCGCCGCCAGTGGATCGGGCCCCAGGGAGAACCCCACCCCCAAAACACGCGACATGCCCGGTGTCAGCACGTCACCTGGAAGTGACACAATCACATTGGGCACGTTGGGGGCAGGACCACAATCATCCGAGGGAAAACTCTATGGTTTCCCCTCAGATGATTGTGCCCCACCCCCAATGTCCCCGACGTGATTGCATCACTTCCATGTGACGTAATTGCGGTGCACGTGCACTTTGCGCGTGCACATGGACTCCCAGACCAGCACTGGACTCCCCGCTCTTCATGAGGTGAGGACTTGGCAACCCTAGACAGGAGTCATGGCTAATTTTAGCTGGTCTGTGCCTCTAGATATAGATACCTAACTCCCTTCGGTATCAGTATGATATAGAAATATATTAAATAAATATCCTAATGCAATAAATTGTATCCATAGGGTTTCTGATAACCCTGGATTCCTCTTTCACCAAAAAGGCTTCCCCATTTACTTCAGTGGAAGCAGCAGATCTGTACCTATAAAATGTTACCATTTTGGAGATATCCTTGCCATTGGAATGAATGGGAAAATTCACCTGTGCTGCCAACTGATTCTACAGATAGACAGCATCACAGTTTTCTGCATATTTTGGATGGGTGGATATATGAGATTTAATCTTTAATATTTGGTTGGTAATCCTGTATGTATTCTTATGGACATATAGCTAGGCAGCTTGAAAAAGGTATTTCTTAGGCCAAAGCCAGCATGTTTTGTACTGTGTGGTGTCATATATTCAAGTGTGTATATTTCCATAGGATCCTTTTCATCTTACCTTTAAGCACCTCAGTAGAAAGTATCAGAAACATCTTGTTTTAGGTTATTTATATCCTGCCTGTCTAGAATCAGCTCATCGTGGCTAACAAAAGGGGGGGAAAACATACTACAGATACATTGAAAACAATTAAAAAATATAACAGTTTAAAAACAATTCAGAAACATTTCTCTCCAGTAGTGAAAGTGTCCAGTATAAATGTTAATACCAGCAGTCAACAAAATCAGCAAAAATGAAACAGTCCTAGATATAGAAGGCATAAGAAATATGCTTTGTGTGGATTTTTACATTCGGTAAGGAAATAACACCTCTAGTACCACCACAAGGATGCAGTGGTAACACATCTGTATGGAAGTAAGCTCCATTGTACTGAGTAGGCCATACTTCCAGACTAGGCTTGCCAGCCTCCAGGTGGCACCCGGAGATCTCCCACTATGACAGTTGGTCTCCAGACAACCAAGATCAGTTCCCCTGGAGAAAATGGCTGCTTTGGAGGGTGGACCGTACGGCATTTAGGGTTGCCAAGTCCTATCTTCACCCCCAGTGGGGAACTTTGGGGGGCGTTCCTGGAGGGGGTGGGACATCCCCAACATGATGATGTCATGTTGGGGACGTCTCCTCCGTCTGCCCGACAGGGGCACCAGCTCCCTGCAGTTAAAGGGGCCCCTTTAACTGCAGGGAGCCGGTGTTTCTGCACGCCCGATCTCTGAGTAGAGATCAGGCGCGTGGCTGGCCCACAGCCACTCCTCTTCCTCCTCTCACTCAAGAGAGAAGGGAGAGGGATGGCAGCGGGTGTTGGGGCTTGGCTGCAAGGTAGCTGGCGGGAAGAAGCCCCAAAAAAGGGGTGGACCCCTGCCAAACTGAGGGGTTTGGCAACCCTAATGGCATTATGCCCTGCTGAGGTCCCTTTCCTTTCCAAACCCTACTCTCCCCAGCCTCTACCCCCAAAATCTCCAGGCATTTCCCAACCCAGACCTGGCAACCCTATTCCAGATAGATGTACTGTGGATTATGGGGTCAGTTCCTGCTTCTGTCCATTGCCATCTGCGGAGGGTTTAAGAAATATGAACTCAGAAGAAGACAGGACTCCTGGAAGCAGCTCTGACTGAAATGTACACTGCATTCTTCTTCATAGCTATGATTGTTCAGACATGTTGTCTTCCTTTCCTTTGGGCGAAATATAATCACACTAGTCACTTTTATCAAATCTGAAACTAGAATTTATGGGAACTTCATAAACTCAGCTGGCTAGAAAGGGTACATTTTTCTCTCATTCAGTGCACAAGTGAATGAATAGTCCCCTGGGCAAGACAAACATTTTTGTTCTCAGATGTTGACTTCAGAAGTACTGTTTGTATCTATTAGCATTCCTGGGTATTGCTGGAATACTGATACTTCTATTTCCAGACTATTTCCTGCAGAAACAATTTAATGACAATCTGATTTCAAAATGTTCATTTTGAACTATATTGAGCAAAACATTTTGGTCAACATAGTTATATCTAGCTAGCTAGCTATCAAGTCACAGCTAACATGGTAATCCTGTAGGGTTTTCAAGCCAAGAGATGTTCAGAGGTTGTTTGCCATTGCTTGCCTCTGGTCCCGTTCACACAGAGAAGTTGCCACACTAAAGACATGAATAATAGGTGGTTTTTTGGTGCGCGATCACACCGCAACATCAGGGAAGTGTAGTACACCCGTGGCTTCTCGCTGAAGATGCGGAGTAAAAAACTACCACATGCAATGTACTAGTTTCTGGAAAACCCGGGGCAAGGGCTTGAATGCCGTGGCATCTGGTGCCTGTCTGTGTCCTGTCGCACACCAGATGGGGTTTTTTTGTAAGTCTCCCCAGGATGCACACAAATGATCATGCGCATGCACAAACTTTGGTGTGAAAAAAATCCAGTTTGCCACGGAAGCGGTGACTAACGATTGCCGACGTGATCGCGCCGCACTGCTTCTTTGCCGCGCTGCAGGATAGCCGTGTGATCGGCACCTAACGGCCTAACCACGGGACCTTGACGGGACATGTTATTGGGCTGCCATGCATTACTTTGCTCTGGGGCAAACAGCCATTCTCCCCCCTCGCGCATTTTCCGGCCCGTGTGACCGGGACCTCTGTATTACAACTCTGGTATTCCTTGGTAGCCTCCCGTGCAAATACTAGACAGGGTCAACTTTGTCTAGTATTTGCTTTCAAGCTCTGACTAGCCTGAGCTATCCAGGTCAGGGCATGTGTGTGTGTGTGTGTGCGTGCGTGTGCTACAACTTTAGTCTTTTGCAAGGTGTTATATCTAATTAATAATACAGTTCCATGACTGTCTCCAACTGTCTGCTTTCTAAAGGACTTGTACTCCTTTTGCAACATCTATAAAATACAGTAATTCTTTGTTGTTGTTCAGCCACACAGTCGAGTCCAACTCTTTGTGAGTGACCCCATGGACCTCATCATGCCAGACCCTCTTGTCTTTCATCGTGCTCCGGAGTTTGCTTAATTTCATGTTCATTGCATTGATAACACTGTCTAACCATCTCATCTGTTGCCTTCCTCTTCTTCTTTGACCTTCAATCTTTCCCAGCATCAGGGTCTTCTCCAGTGAGTGCTCCCTTCTCATTTGGTGGCCAAAGTATTTGAGCTTCAGCTTCAGTATCTGGCCTTCCAGGGAACAGTCAGGGTCGATTTCTTTTAGGATTGACTGATTTGATCTCCTTGCAGTCCAAGAAACTCCAAAGAGTCTTCTCCAGCACCATAATTCAAAAGAATCTATTCTTTGGCGCTCGGCCTTCCTTATGGTCCAACTCTTGCAGCCATACATTACTACTGGAAATACCATTGCTTTGACTTTGTTGGTAGGGTGATGTCTCTACTTTTTGTTATGCTGTCTAGGTTTGCCATCTCTTCCCTCCCAAGAAGCAGGCATCTTTTAATTTCATGGCTGCAGTCACCATCTGCAGTGATCTTGGATCCCAGGAATGTGAAGTTTGTCACTGCTTCCATGACTTCCCCTTCTATTTGCCAAGGAGTGATGAGGCCAGATGCCATGATCCTAGTTTTTTGGATGTTGAGTTTCAAGCCAACATTTGCTCTCTCCTCTTTCACTTTCAGCAAGAAGCTCTTTAGGTCCTCTTCACTTTCTGCCCTTAAAGTGGTATCGTCTGTATGTTTTTCCTGGCAATCTTAATTCTGGTTTGTGATTAATCCAGGCTGGCATTTCACATGATGTACTCTGCATATAAATTAAATAAGCAAGGTGACAATATACATCCTTGCCGTACTCCTTTTCCTATGCTAAACAATTCAGTTGTTCCATATCTGGTTCTATCTGTCGCTTCTTGACCCTTATACAGGTTTCTCAAGAGACATGTGAGGTGGTCTGGTACCCATCTCAGTAATTCTAGGCATAAGCATAGAATGCACTGTATTTATTTATTTATTTGAAACAGAATGCACACAAATACCAAAAATGAAGACTTGGGTGTTTCAAAGCAGCAAAAGGTTTCTGACAGTGAAACTGGTTTCTTTGTGAAAAGTGGCTCGTATCTCTCCTCTAAGTATGGAAGCAGAGCACAGGCAAGCCTGCACAAAGCTGAATGTTTAGAAGAATGGCAATGCTACCTGGGCTTCGTATATGCCTGGTGGAGGAAGAAGGGGAGCCATTATTCTAAAAGTTAAACAAAATTCCCTTTCCTTTGAAAGGAACTTACTTTAGATTGTCTTCCTGCACCTTCAGAAAAATGTGGGCACATCTGTAAGGAGAGGGATCAGGTGTGCTTGCTCATTACATCTGGCCTGTGCCAGTCACATGGCACCCTCACATGAGCCGCTACTGGTTCCCTGTGCTTTTGTATGGCATAAAAACAATGATAAGGCATAGTATCACCCAGGCCCCCCCCTTTTTTTGTATAAGAGGTGCCAGAACTCTCAAGAGAGAAATTAAATTTTCAATAGGTATACTGAAAACCTTTCCCCCAGGAAAAAAGCCCTGGTATCACCCAAGGCACAATGCTAGGTTGCTTTGTTTTCTCCAAGCTACATTATATCTATCTCCTCTGTGCTGCCAGTTTAGTGCTAAATCATGGCCAGTACAGGGTTAGGGTTAAGAAAATCCCTAAGAAGAAGGGCATTCCTGTACCTGTGAGGGGTTCATATTGAGCACCCTTTGTCAACCCATCTCACATCAGCCACTGTTGGGCAGCATGCTTTGATAACATCTGTGTGTATAAAGGGACATGATGCAGTGGGCAACAACCCAGTACCAGCCCAAATCCTGACAATGAACAGATCCCAGTGTTGCAGTTCAAGAGCAGACTGTACCCTTCTAAGCAGTTAATTGTGAGGGTCACTTGCACATACAACATGAACCCAGAACAGAACATACTGCATGGCAGTTGCACATCACTGTACATCCTATCTGCAGTTGATTGTTGGCCTTGTCTTAGCACTGAATTCATCTGGAGAGTCATTTACAGTCTCTCAAATTCACACACTTGGGAGAAAACCCTGTTATGCCAGCTGATGATCTGTTGGCCCAACAAAATACGATTAACACCACTGCAGAGGCTCAGAATCTTTCTGTTGGCTGCTGCTGTTGTGTTTCCTGTGGAGTGCTTAATCTAAAAGCTGGGAGGAGGGGGTGGTACAGAACAGCAAGCCATTTACCCGCTAGAGTAATCACCCAGACTCCGATTGGCTGTAGCTCCCTACCATATTAGGAGTGTGTAAAGTAGAGATTAGTTAGGAGCCCAGACCAGGCAGCAGGAACTCTCCTGCCAACCTGCTCTATATTTAGCAACAACACACAGGGAATAAGCAGTTGAAATGTGGGCAGTGCTGGCAGGATGCAGACAGGCACTCCGTCTCCCGGATGCTAGATAATGCAAGCCATAAGGCAACACTAAGACAACGTATGGGGAATTCTCCCAAGCTGGCCTTGTACTAATTCATTTTTGTTGCTTATCTTGTGGTGTGGTGGTTAGAGTGTTGCACTAGCTCTGGGACACCCATGTTTAAATCTCCCATGGAAGCTCACTGTGGTGACCATGGGTCAGTTGCTCTCTTTCAAGTCTCAATCAAAGCTACCTCACAGGGTTGTTGCGGGGATAAAAAGAGGAAGAATAAGGAATGATTCTTGGAGTTCCTTGGAAAGAATTTTTAGAGTGATAATAATTATAATCACTTTGGTAGAGCTTTACATCCTTCTTTCAAGTGTGTACAAGCTTGTGAAGCAAACTTCTCCCATAAATGTTTTGTGTGTATGTGCTTTTTTCCTACAAGTTTAGAATTGCTCACAAATATGGGAATATTGGGGAGGTATGTGCAGAACTCCTGGCATGTCTTATTTTGTTGAACCAGCTGGATTTGTCTTTCTCAACTCATTCCTTTGACCTAATTCTGGCATAGGATACTGGTTCCGTTCTGCCTTTCATTTTGTGTGGCACCCTACAACCAGGCATGCCCACAGCACATAGTTAAGTTACTTTACAAAGTGCACAAGCAAAAAGTACTCTCCTGGTTCCTTTGCTCTGCCCGTTTTTTGGGAGAAAGCATTGATAAGAGGCAGAGCATAGCTAAATCTCACCCTTGCTTGCACCCCTCAGTTCAATATCATATTCTTCAGTTAAATTCACCACTTACTATGCTCAACAGATGAACAAAACAACAACAAAAAACCCCACCCAACCCCAGTCATTATTCTGCTTCTCTGAGTTCCTCTCTTGGAAATATGTATCATACTAACCCTTCTTTCAGTTTGGTGTAGTAGTTAAGTGTGTGGACTCTAATCCGGGAAAACTGGGTTTGATTCCCCACTCCTCCACTTGCACCTGGCTGGATGACCTTGGGCAAGCTGTAGTTCTAATAAGAGCTGTTCTTGAAAAAGAGCAGTTTCAGTCAAGAGCTCTCTCAGCCCCACCTACCTCACAGGTTTCTGTTGTGGGGAGGGGAAGGGAAAGGAGTTTGTAAGCCGCTCTGAGACACCTTTGGGTAGTGAAGGGCGGGGTATAAATCCAATCTCTTCTTCTTCTTCTTCTTCTTCTTCATTTTCGGCAGTATTTCCTTATTTTGTGTTAATGGAGTTCTACCTTCATTTTTAATTTGACTTCTTTTCAGATCTGTAGATGTTCCAATTTCTGGTGTTATATGTTCTCTGGTAGTTGTGATACTGAATAATCTCCCCACATACACAGAGAGAAGAGAGAATTTTTATAAAGCTTCAGACTGGAAATTTTAACAACAAAATCTAGAGAGAGAATTATCTGACAAGCCCTTTCAAACGCTCTCCCTCTCCACCCAGCCTCAGAGCCACTGAAGGGGTTAAAGAGGACGAATGAGAGGCTAGGGGAAAGACTCACATCTATGTGATCCTGAAGTAGAACAGATTCAAGATACAGACCTTACCTTCCTGTCTTTATATGTGGATATAAGCAGGAATTCTGCCATATCTGTGGCCTTTCTTTTGACTTGGAGCCAATTCACACAACTGCATTGGTGTGCTGGAAATGAGCCTGGTGTGCAACTAAAGTCAGGTATTTTTACCCCCGCAAATGTATTTTGTAGTTCAAATTACATTTACCCATTGTTGGTAGTGAAATATTCACAGTGTGGGGATCTGGACACTTATTGACCCAATAACATGATTTACCATGCATCAGGGTATTTATAGGCCTTTCTGCTAATAAAATAGAATCCAGTCACTTCATTCGCTAGATGAGAATTGCTAGGGTCTTAGTTTAGGGAGGGTCTCCGTGACAAAGATTGAAAACTCCTGTTGCATCCTATTCAAATAAAATATACTTAATACACCTTCACAGTGAAATGCATTAGAAGCCTAAACATTGAAAAGATTATGATGCCCCCCTATGTAATTCAAAATAATAAAAAAAAAATATTAAACCATAAACATAAATTTTAATTTTTGAAATGAGATAAACTTTACATGTGTGCTTAAATTAAAATTAATTTGAAATATCAAATTCTTTCAAAAAGTTCTCTTTTGGGGGTGGCGGCCCTGCCTTGCTACAGCCCTAGCATGTGCTTAGTCTGCCTCTTGGATAATCCAGTGCTGTTCCTACTAGGGTTGCCAGGTCCCTCTGAGCAGCTGGCAGGGGATGGGGGTGCGCTTAGCTGGAGTAGGGAGGAATGCCCAGCATTTCAGTGACATGTCTACATGACCCAGAAGTGATGTAGGCACATCATGGATGTCGGGGACAATGCTCTGGCTCTTTGCTTCTACCGTATAGTTTTTGCCCAAAAACCAGAGCATTGTCCCCAATGTGCCTACCTCACATCCGGGTCATGTTGGCACATCACTGAAATGTGAGGTGTTCCTCCACTTTTGGAGGGTTAATTCACACCAACAACCAGCTGGCCAGCGGCGGAGAGGTGGGGCCTGGCAGCAGGACACCCCCACCAGGGGGGTTGGCATCCCTAGTTCCTAGCTGTGTTGAGTTTCCTGGCTTATTCCTCCGGTATGATTTTATGTACTTCCCATGCTACAGAGACTCCTGACCAGAGAGGCTCAAAATCGTAAGCTCTCCTGCCTTGAACTGCCTCTTGCTATTCTGACCACTACAACCAGCATTCATCAATCAGATTCCTAGATTGTTTTTAATGAACTTTCCCCTTCCACTCTAGATTGGCCCCAGCAACTAAGTAGGAACATAGGCAGGCCCTGTTAGTCCCAAAGGAGCTCTGGTGCAGCAAAAGCTGTTTCTGCCTTCCAGAAACTTCAGCCTTTTCTGGCCAACATCCTCTGACCAACTTGAAACCACACAATTAGTACCTGTCAGGCCCTTTCCTAAGCAGAGAGATGTGACATATTCCAGTACACCACCAGAGCTATTGAATCTATAGTTCATCACCAAAGCCAGGCTATATAGAAACATAGACAGAATAGGCTACTTTCCATATCAGACAGGCATATTTGCTGTAATGGAAACAGGCAGTCAGAATGCCTGTGGTCACTGGAAGAAGCAGCACAACATAACATCTTCCAGGCTGAAATCTCATGAGACTGCACTGTATACATTGATAGATAATTTGTATCTTCTCTGTTAATCTACCAAAACCAAAACCTCTGGAATCACAATACCATCCTTGATGAAAACTGAAAGTGGAGATCAATTATTTGAGACTGGTGCAGACTCCAGAGGCTTATCTCTGTGATGTCTCACATGCATCCACCATGTTTGTAACCATAAGGGTTGCATTCACACAGTGGGAATTTCCTTTTCATCACCACCACAAATTCTTCTGCATTTGTACCAGCAACAAAGTGTCCACATGAGAGTTTTTTGTGCACATTCCTCCATCAGTCACTACTTCCCCTGTATTTGGCCCTTACTGTACCCCAACAAGCATTTTTCAGACTTTTAAAGAAATTGTTAATTACTATATCACTATAGTGCAATATATTACCCATTGCCACAATCTTTGCATTCCTTTGAATTCCCAGCTTTCATTTTTAAAAAGTAAGTCTTAGGGCTCTTTTTGTAGCAGGAGCTCCTTTGCATATTAGGCGACACACCCCTAATGTAGCCAATCCTCCAAGAGCTTACAGAGCTCTTCTTACGGAGGCTACTGTAAGCTCTTGGAGGATTGGCTACATTAGGGGTGTGTCACTTAATATGCAAATGAGTACCTGCTACAAAAAATGAGGCTTTTAAAAAAATTAAGCTTGGACATTCAGAAAAACTAGCTGATCATGGCAGTAGGTAGTCATAATGCTACCGCAGAACAGCAATTACCACTTTTTAAAAAACCCTCTGGTGGTACCTTCCCCTCCAGATGGCTTGCTAACATGCTTGGACTGCATCCTCTGTGGAAGGATGATACCAAACCAGGTGTGAGAAAAGTCTGAGTCCAGTGGCACCCTTAAGACCAACAAAGTTTAATTATGGGTATAAGCTTTCATGTGCATGCACACTTCTTCAGGTTTGAGAAGGTACGTGCTAAGGGTGGGCAAAGCCTGGAACATGGACAATTAGAGGATGAAGTTGAATGGATGCTAAAAAAAAAAAACCTCACAAACACGGCAGTTTGGAAACCAAGGCAGAGAAAAACGTCTGTGAGGATGCTGCCTAAGTTCAAAAAGGACAGCTAGGTGGGGGTCTGTTTTGTTTTGGGCAACCTAGAAACATTAAGCTCTGATTCTAACATGAAAATAAAGCTGCGAGGATTGGACATGTGTGACCAAGTGGTCTAACTTAGAGCCTTTGAGCTGCAGTACATAAAATAATCAGTACCAGATTTATCTATGTGGTTGTCACATAAATACACATGTATTTGAAGACAGGTGCAGTCTCTGTCACAATACAGCAGACACAACTAGCTTACTCAAAGGTTCTGAGATTCAGGATATCAGTGAGTGGTTTAAGCTGTGTCTCTTTTTAGGCCAGTGTGTACACACTATGGATTAGTGCTGCTATTTTTAGTGAAGTGAAGTACGTTGGCCTAAATGTAGAAACTGAAGGCATGATCCTCCTGCCAGAGTTAAACCTTTTAACGGAATCACAGCTAAGCACCCTACTGTGCACATGGATCCCAATCCAGGAACAGGATTTGTTTTGTATGCCTTTTTCATGCACAGCTCTCCCACACTGGATCAGGGCCACCGCTGTTACCTTGCCATCATACAAAGTTGTATGTGGGAGAGACCCAGAGAGACTTCACTGAAGGTTCAATTGCAGCCACTTGCCACCGCAGAATGGCCAAGCTGCTTGTCGATTAGAAATCGGCATGCTTCTTCAGACGTGCCAGGAGTTGCACGGACATCTTTGTAGGATTGCAGCTCTAAGCACTTTGCACTTGTCCAGTACTATGCAAACCCCCACCCCCATTTCAGAAGACTCAAAGAGTTTAATCATTTCCTTTCTTCTTCAGCAACTTATAACTGACCCTCAATCAGATGTCAGGTGCTATATGAGATTTTGGGACAGCAGTGATCTGTTTATCTATTTCATTTGTAGCCACTCTTCCTTCACGAGTGGGGTATGTGATTCATTTTATCCTTACAACATCCCTGTGAAGTACGTCAGACTGAAAAATAGTGACTGCCCAAAGTCACCCAGTAGCTTCATGGCAGAGTAGAGATTTGAACCTGAGTCTCCTAGATCCTGGTACAGCACTATAGTCACCATGCCACATTGGTTCAATGACAATGGAGGCAGGGAGTGAAGTGAAGCCCCTGAAATCCTTTGGCTAAGGTGCTTTAAATATACAACAAAATCCTTGCAAAGGCCTTCCCTACTTACTTTGGAGGGGAAGGAAGGCAGCATGGTGCAGCCCAATCTCATCAGATGTCAGAAGCTGAGCAGGGTCGATACTCGGAAGCAGGGCTCTTTTTGTAGAAAAAGCCCAGCAGGAACTCATTAGCATAATAGGCCACACCCAATAGCAGGAACTCATTAGCATATTGGACCACACCCCTGACAGCACAGCTCATTGGCACATTAGGCCACACCCCCATGTTACCAGAAGTGTGGTCATCCAGCCACACCCACCTTTTGCTTGTTATTCTGTTTACCTTGTTCGTTGTCAAAACCCAGGGCCTTTTTTTTGTAGCAGGAACTCCTTTGCATGTTAGGCCACACACCCCTAATGTAGCCAATCCTAATGAGTTCCTGCTGTTGGGTGTGGTCTGTTATGCTAATGAGTTCCTGCTGGGCGTGGCCAACTTGGGAGCCAGCCGGAACTCCGTTCCTGTGCGTTCCTGCCCAGAAATAGCCCTGCTCGGAAAGAAGACCACAAAGAAAGACTCTGCAGAGGAAAGCAATGGCAAACCACCCGTGCTTCTCACTTGCCTTGGAAAGCCCTTGCTCAGGTTGCCATACATTAGCTGTGAATTGATGACACTCCACACTCGCATAATTACTTTGGAGACACGGAGCCTACAGACGTGCTCATGAAGGAAGAGTGCAATCCTAAGCAGGGATCTGACGAGACTGAGCTAGCACTCTTCTAAGTACAGTGCACTGTTAGGCTTTCCCCGTGCCTTTTAATTCAAATGCCATCTGCCTCTTTATGATATTCTGACATCTGCTAACTCTGGTTAGGATTGTTTGTATTTACTGAACGTTGTGGGGATCCATAGATCATTGTGTGGACAGTGACTGAGATGTTGATATTTGGTTCATGGACAATTGTGTTAGGAGTTAAAAGCTCTAGTGTTGCATGTGCTTTTGAAAGGGGGCAATTATCTCAATAAATACAAAATATTGTATCATTGTCAGCTCATACAAACACTCTCCCTCTCTGTCTGTCATAGCACAATTATAGCTTTTTCCCTGGTTCCCTTAGCAACACCCAGTACGATGGTGGTGCCTGAAAGCATTTTTGTTTTGTTTGTGGGACAGGATGCTCTTAAGGACTCTGAGTTTCATTTATAGTAAACCACTTAGGGCTTGTACAGACACCCACCCACCCCCAGTAATGGAGACAACTTTCCCCAGGATGCTATGGCCCCAGAGACTGGATCATGTAGCAGTGGTGTTTTCACTGTCAAATGTAATATTGGAGTGGGGGTACCCCTTCTATCCTCCACTTACTTGCCAAGAGCATGCACAAGAGTCTGTTGCTGACATCGGTGATTGTAGAATTCAAATGACAAGTCAAATGATATTTTTCCCTGGGGGTCAGTCCTGTTGAATAACAGGAACCTACCTCTGGGTAGCCTTGCTTAGGATTGCTCCCCAAGTGTACCACAAGCTCTGCAGTCTCACTAGTTCAGGGAGGAGATTGCAGAGAGGGTTTCAGGAGGGGTGGGAAATGGAAGTCAAGCAGCATCCTTGGAGTTACAGGATGTAGAAGAGGGGATTTCTCAGGCAGGTAATAGAATAGGGATCCTGGTACAGGTGTTCAAACTAAGGCTGCCACCTTTTGTTTCATGGATAGGCCACTACTGAAGCAGAACCAGTAGGATGTCAAGGAAGCAGGTGCGGATTAACGATTAAGCAGACTAAGCACATGCTTCGGGCCCCAGGGCCAAAGGGGGTACCACAAAGATGGGAAAAGGGCGAAAAGAAAAAAAATGATAACATCAGTGCAAATTGATCATGGTGCACCCTAGGGTTATTTTGGATGCAAATCAGTTTGCCATTTATGTACCCTGTGCAGCTCATTCACTAAATTTAGTTGGACAAAGTGCTGTGGATTGCTGTCAAGTTGCAGTAGATTTCTTTTCCACTGTACAACTGCTCTACACATTCTTTTCAGCCTCAACTGCTCGGTGGAGAATTCTCAAAGATTGCATTGGAAATGAAAAAGTGTTGAAATCACTTTCAGACACCAGATGGGAAGCGCATGCTGTGGCAACTGCAGCAATTATCAACTCTTTCTTCAAGATTCTGGAAGCTTTGGAAGATTTATCAGATGACCAGTTGCAAAAAGGTGACACTAGAAGGGAGGCAAAGAACATTGCAAACAAGATGCAAGAACTGGAATTTGTGTTCATGCTGAATTTTTGGAATGAAACTTTAGAAAAGTTTCATAGAACAAGTCAACTTCTTCAAAGTGAAAATGTGAACTTGCAAACGTGTTCAGATTTGTATTCATCGTTGGCAGACCAGTTGCACACATCAAGATATGAGTTTGAGAGATTTGAATCACTTGCAAAGGACATGCTCCCTGATGTAGAATACAAAGCAACTCAAACGCGTAAGCATATAAGAAAGAGAATGCCCAACAATGGAAATGCATCAGAGGTCATTCTCAGTGCCAGAGACAAATTCCGTATCTTCACTTTTTATGTAATTGTTGAAAAGTTAGAAACAGAAATGAGGAGGAGACAAAAGGTGTACACTGAAATAGCAGACAGATTTTCTTGTCTGACAGATGTTCCTAATGCCACCCAACAAGGTGCTAATTCCCAATTATCAGAAAGTGAAAGGTACTCAAAGACTTGTCAGACACTCATTGATGCTTATCCAGATGACATGAACAACACTTTGTCTACAGAGCTTCAGCAGTTCCATTCATATGTTCTTCATAAGTTTAAAACAACCAAGAAAACATCTTTCACTCACGTGGAACTTTACAACACAATTACAGAAGACAAACTAGAGAGTGCCTTTCCAAATGTTGAAATTGCCTTAAGAATATTTTTAACATTAATGGTCACCAACTGCACAACAGAGAGGTCTTTCTCACAACTGAAACGTGTAAAAAACCCAAATAGATCAGTTATGCTTCAAGAAAGACTCAACTCACTGTGTATATTAACAATTGAAGCAGACATTCTGGGAGGTATTAATTTCAAGGATGTTATCAGTGATTTTGCGAAAATGAAATGTAGAAAAATGTCTTTCAGGTCATAAATATTGGAACTTTGATACATTTAACTTGTGAAATATTAAAATAGATGTTGTATTGAATTTTTGTAGAACTTTATGTAGCCCAAGCTTGGCTTAGTTTGTACAGTACATTGTGTTATCATATGAATAAATGTTTGTATTGCTGCAACCTGCATTGTATATCTGGTCAGACAGGTCAACAACTAAAATGGACTTGGGTCAGTGTGGAAAGGAGGAGAGCACCAAGACTGGTCAGTGCATAGGGCACCAATGAGCCTTAATCCGCCTCTGCAAGGAAGTAATTGTGATCATAGTGAGATCACAAGCATCTAGTCTCTTTTTAAATATATGGAGTGACAGTGTTTGCAAACACATGTCCAAGCAGCAAATATACTCAGCTTGACCACTTGCAGAAGAGCAGAGGTTAATGAGTAAATAAAACAAAATAAACATGTAATTTTCACAGAGGATGTGGTTCACCAATATACACAATTTTCATATTGACTGGTGAATATCCATGCATTAAAAATGTAGCATTGTGGACTTGCGGAGTCATACTTCTCATCATGAGCTTTTCAAAATATATACTATGTACTTATAAACAGTAGGCAGACATCCCAGACTACAGGAAAAGAGCAAATGTTTTTATGAAGCAACACCAGATAAGAATAATTCTGATTAATAAACCAGTGTAGGATCTGGCTTCAGTTCTGGTTTGAGCAGGGCCGCCCATAGCCAGGATTTTTCTTACTTCAGGGGGCATTTAAATAAGTTGGGGGGCACCCCTGCACATACTCCCAAGCTGTGTCAGGAGTGATGAGAGAGTAAAAGGCTTCACCTTATGTCTGAACCCATCCACATCGTGTTTGCTTACAACATCACTTCTTCATTTGACTTTTTTGAAGTTGGCCTGGATCACACTTCTCTCACCAGGCTTCTCCATGCCAAATTTCAAATGGATGAGACAAATTATCTATATTGCATGATGAATGCAAAGTTCAGGCCTTATAATGGTAGAACACTAAAAACATAGCCATTGGAATTAAACAGCTCCTCTTGCTTTTTCTAATCACCTTAACTATTTGTCTTTCTCTTTAGTTATCTGTGATGAATCTGAACTTAAAGACATTATGGATCAGTTCTCCAAAACAATTTGTGGTTTCCTTGTGTACTTTCCTAGGTCTGTGTGGTGTGACAAACACACCTGTGCATTACGACCTGATATGCTTATAATTTATCATCAGTTGAAGGGACAGCCGTGTATTTCCAATCAGCTGGTCCATAAAGTCCAAAGGTTATGATTGCATAGTGTTATAACAGCAGCTAAGAAAAGCTCTAATGTCATGATTCTGTAATAAAGCATCATCTGTTCAAGTTATTTCAGCTTGGCAAAACAGGCAAATGTTTTGTTTCTTAAAGAATGACAACTTCATATAAATTCAATCTCTTACTGAGGCTAAGGAGACATGAATTATTGTTTTCAGATTTCTTAAAGGGTAAATGTGGTGACACAAACATGTACAACAATGCCCTTTTGTTAAGAAAAACACCTTCAAGAGGAGACTACAAATAGAGGAGAGGGAAAGTGTTTAACCAACTTGTCTTCAAAAGGTTGTAATATCTGTGACCCTAAGAATATCCCTTATTTTCAAGTATATAATCTAATTTCTTCAAAATCGGAAACCGTCTTTCAAAATAAACAGAAGGGCCAAAGGAGGAGTTAAAGTTGGATATAATTTCTGATATTCTGTCCATTATTAGGTGGTCCCAAATCTTAAGGTACCAACTTTTAATGGTAGGAATGTCTTTGGTTTTCCAGCACAATGCTATAGTAGTCATCAGTAGGTTCTTCCTAATTTGTGGGATGAACTCCTTGCCATTGATTCAGTAGTATGATTTCTGGTTTTAAAGGAATTCTATACCCTGTCAAGTATACAATTTGGGACAAGATTTCTTGCCAGAATTGTCTTATCATCTTACACTCCCACCAACAATAAATATATGTCCATGTTTTTAATAGGGCTTGTATAAAAATAGTTTCATTTGCTACACTAGAGCACTCATTTTTGTTGGTCCAAATAAACTCATAGTATTTTTTTTGTATTCAAATAGGACTCTTCCATATATACCCATTCTATCTTCTGTGATGGATTTAATCGTCTCACTAGTGAGGACAGCTTTGTTGCTTCATAATACAAAGATATATCAGGTAAGGCTAGTCCTCCTAGTTGAGGGTCTCCGTAGAGTAAAAAACCCTAATTCTTGATTTTATATGTCCCCAGATAAATGGGTTGCAATTTCTTTGCCATTTTTAATGTAGGTCTCAGGATTAGTATTGGAATTGCCCTAAATAAATACATTTTTTTTGGAAATATAAAAGACTTAATAACATTAATTTTCTCCAACCAGGTCAGAAGTTTAAGATTTCATTGGCTACATAAATTGGTGGTTTCCTGTACTGTTTCCAAAAACTTGACTTTAAAGAAAACCTTTAAATCCAGAGGGATCTTAATGCCCAAATAAGTCCAAGGTTTTCTTGCTCATTGATTTTAAAAAAATTGTTGTTTAATAAAGTTATGGGAGGCCTTAGAGAGGCTGATAGGATACAAAATTGTTTTTGTTTGGTTTACTTATAATCCAGAATGAAAACTAAATTCCTTAATAACTGATTCTAAAATTGGGAGTGATTGTTGAGGTTCCAAAACGTAAAGGACAAAGTCGACTACAAAGTGACTTATTTTATAATTGGCCTGATTTATTAAGATTCCTTGAATTGTGTTTGTATTACAGATCATATTGGCTAAGGGTTCAATAGTTATTGCAAAAAGTAGGGGTGATAAAAGGCATCCCTGTCTGGTTCCTCTAGAGAGGGGAAGTCTTGTGAACAAATTCCATTAAGTGCAATTTGCGCTTTTGGTGTGGCATATAACATGTCTATCGCTCTTTGAAATTTCTCCCCAAACTCAATCTCTTTGATTATTGTTTTTTAGAAAATTGGTTCCATATCCAAGGCTAAAATGCATGTATTAAAAAGATATTTTTTACTACACTGGATTATATTTAAAGTTTTCCTAATATCTGTAATATCATAGTCTGGAATGAAGCCAAATTGGTTGATATGTAATCGCCAATAAAATGATTAAGCCAATTTGTTAGCACTGTTGTAAATATTTTTAGTCACAGTTTAGAAGTGAAATAGGTCTGTTTGATTTGTGAGATGAGGGGTCTCTATCTTTTGGGAGGATTGCCACAATTTTTGCTTCATCCCATGTTGGGAGTTTTTAACTCCTATGTAAAAAATGAGATTACATATATCTGTTAATGGAGGAGTTAAGATGTTAATAATTTTTTTATAAAATTCAGCTGGGAAGTCATCTCTGCCTGGTGTTTCGTTTATTTTAAGATGTAAAATTGCATCTCTTACCTCATGAACCATAATTGGGTTCTCCATAGCTTTCCTTTGGGCTTCAGTAATTTATTTATCAACTGGTTCTGGCAGAGATAGTTGTTTATATCAGTTTCTATTGGGTTATCAGATATCTCAACCGTTATCTGAACAGTACTACCTTTGGTAATATTGTAAAAATGTGTGTAGAATGTCTTTTGATGAGGACACTGTCCTTCCACTTTCATCTTTAAGAAAATTGATGTTCTTCTTTGCGTGTACATTTTTTAGTTTCCATGAAAATAATTTCAAAGACTTGGGGTGTCTATACCAATATTTTTTGTTTGAGATATAAGATATTTTTTGCACTTAAGAACATAAAACCTAACAGAAGCCAATGTTGGATCAGGCCAATGGCCCATCTATTCCAACACTCTGTTGCACAGTGGCCAAAAATACCAGGTGTGATCAGGAGGTCCAGCAGTGGGGCCAGGACACTAGAAGCCCTCCCACTGTTGCCTCTCCCAAGCACCAAGAATACAGAGCCTCATTTGCCCCAGACTGAGAGTTCCTATCTATACCTTGTGGCTAATAGCCACTGATGGACTTCTGCTCCATCTGCTTATCTAATTCCCTCTTGAAGCTGTCCATGCTTGTAGCCACCACCACCTCCTGTGGCAGTGAGTTCCATGTGGTAATCACTCTTTCATTGAAGAAGTACTTCCTTTTATCTGTTCTAAACCAACTGCTCAGCAATTTCATTGAGTGCCCATGAGTTCTTGTATTGTGAGAAAGGGAGAAAAGTACTTCTTTCTCAACCTGCTCTACCCCATGCATAATCTTATAAACCTCTATCATGTCACCCCTCAGCCGTCATTTCTCCAAGCTAAAGAGCCCCAAGCGTTTTAACCTTTCTTCATAGAGAAAGTGGTCCAACACTTTTATCATTCTAGTTGACCTTTCCTGCACTTTTTCCAATGGAATAATAATAACTTGAGTTATTTCAGAAACTTCCAATATTTTACACCCCAATAGGAGGCATTTATAATTTTTTCTTATAACTTGAAGTCTTTTTTTGTCTTCCAATTTTTAAATTTTGTCTAAAATATCTTGTTTTAACTGTTTCTTTTTTCTGTTGTAGGAAGAGGCTATGGAAATGACTTTACCTCGTATTACTGCTTTCATGGCGTCCCACACAACTTCTTGGGAAACTCTGCATGAAGAATTTAAAATATTCCTGTAGGTCTAATTCTACTTCTGCACAGATTTCCTGGTTAAGCAAAATGGTTTTATTTAAAGACCATTGTTTTGTAGTTTTTTCTGTCTCTCTATAATTGTGCATTTGGTCCACGCATGGTCCAACAATGTGCATAATCCAATATCTGAATGCATTGTTTGGTTGATTAAAGAGGAAGATAGTAATATATGGTCTATTCTAAGAAATATGTTGTGTTTGAAAGAAAAATATGTAAAATCTTTTACTCCGGGTTTTTGTATTCTCCAGATGTCTTTCGGATTGTATTGAGTAAAGAGATTCTGAAGATTTGAAGTCTTGTTTTTGCCTGCTTTATTTCCACTTTGCTTTTTACTAAAAAAAGGTTCTATCCCACTTAGGATCAGGAATACAATTAAAGTCACCTCCAATGATAATATGCCCCTCTTGAAAATTTTCCAGCTTCACAAACGTGTTCTTAACTAATTGCTCTTGTCCATTATTAGGGGTGTACAGTGAGACCAGTATATATTTTGAACCATTTAACATACCTTTTAAAAATAACCAACAACCATTTGGATCTACTACTTTATCTTGGCATTGAAAGCAGGCGTTGCTTGAAAATAAAATGGCCATGCCTCTCAATTTCGATATCCCCAGCAAGTTCAGACCCCATTAGCCTATACTTGAAGTTGGGATTTTTTTGTCCCAATGGAAAATTGCCAGAGATGTGGGAAATAAAGACAGGAAGAACACAATGGATTCTTTATTCCTTATCTTCATTTCTTTCCCTTACACTGATTCTGTCATTAGGGGAGGGTGGGATGGACTTAGATTAATTCAGAAGTGAGAGCAAAGCCAGGTGCAGAGATAGCTCATCAAAAGGATGCACTGGCATAAGGATAATATGCAATTGCCACTGAATGGTTTGGGGAGAAGGTATGGTCCCATCCCTTGCTATTTTTCTGTAATAAGGGTTCTTCTCTTTAGCATTTCCTCTCTGCATATGCAGAGAGAGAGAGAGAGAGAGAGAGAGAGAGAGAGAGGGAGAGAGAGAGAGAGAGAGAGAGATTATATTGAAAACTGAGATCTGGCTGGCGGTGTTTAAATCTAATTCAGGTCAAAGGCGCTGCCAAATATAGATCAATTCTGACAGTCTATTGACTATAAACAAGAGTACCCAGCTGTTGGTAGTCCTGAAGCTATCCAGAATATGTGTGTTGTCTGGTGTAGCTTATGTCCCTTACCCCACCTCTCAGCACAAGTGAGTGACAGCTGTAGATAAATCTGTGGAAGGACTGAACGCTCCTTCCCCCATTTCCAAAAACAGAAATTGGCTTTCACTGTTACCAGTTGAGGGCTACATTGATTTACATGCAGAACGCTGGGACCAGAAAACCTATTTGATCCCAGACAGCACATAATGAGATACAAGATTAGACCTGATACCTTATACATTTAGATTGCCTTTTTCACTGTAGCACATGTTGCAAATATATATTTAGTTCTCCCCCCACCCCACCCCAAACTGACACACCTGCTGATGAGCAGAATTTGACTTTTATAGTTCAGGGGCTAATTTGGCCAATATGCCATGACAGTGAGAGAAGATGAGCTATTCTGGTATGTGCATGAGTGGGGAGATATGGGCATAAATGTCCCCTTATCATGGAATTATTTGATATTAATGTATGCAAGATGCAGTATTCCCCTGAGAAACATGTTGTTTTTGTTTGTTTTTTTTAAAAAGGCTGGATCTACCACTGATTACTGCTCTATTGTTGCACTATAGCAAACATTTACCTGCATGATTGTCTTGTCCACACAGGAAAATCCTGTGTAGCACAATGATAATGAACTAGCCAGTGATGTGGGCCTGCAGCCTGAGTAAGGTATTTGTGATGGCTTTGCGGAAAATTTCTCAAGCAGACAAAATAAGTTCAGACTCTATCCAAATGTTTGTTTCTCTTCTAAGCCTCACAGTAATAAAGCCCCATACTCAAGCTCTTTCTTTGCAAAATCTTAATCAAAAATCCCATGATTTGTAATTCCCAAAGTGGATCTGAAATGCAAACGGCAGAATTTGTTACAAATAGGGTTGCCATTGCCAGCTTCCAGATCTAGGCAGGGTTTCCCGCTTCTGGGGGCTCCAATCTGCCAGCAGCCAGCTGGCTGGCAGGGGAAACCCCACCCCAAGCCCCTCCCCAAGCCGTGGCCACTCCTCTCCCTCCAATTTAAAGGGCTTCAGCTGCTGGGCCTGACCCACCCCAACTCTGCACAAAGTAGGAGAGGCAATGCCCAACCAGCCTGAGTCGGGGCGAGGGAGACAGAACTCGCTTGCTAAAGTGCCACGTGAGAGGTGAAATTGGGGAGGTGATGATACCTGGGGACCCGACAATCCACGGGTGCCCGGGACGTGCATGATCCAGCGCCGGCATTGAGACGCTCGTCACAGGAATGGTGGCCACCAGCTAACCTCAAAGATTACCAGATTTAGGGGGGTCCAGACCATGGGGGGAGGGATGTTATGTCCGCGTACTGCCACTGGGCGCCTGCGATACAGCGGAGTTTGAGTCCAAAGAACAATGAGGACTAGGCTCCTGCACCCTGCCTCTAGGGGAACCAATGGGACATTGGCAGGAGGTTTGAATGGGCCAATGGGATTCCGCAGGGGTTCCCCAGACTGTATATAAGAGGCCGGTCGGCCATTGGTGGTGGGTTCGTGTTGTGTACCAATAAAGTGTGCCGTGTATTATGTGTGCCTCGGTAGTTCTTCCAGCCAGCTAACCCACTACACAACAGTGGTACCCATCCCAACTGTTGTGTCCGCTGACCACCACCAGGGGCCAGCGAACTCCCCAGAGCTTGACTCTGGGAGAACAATGAGGACTAGGATCCTAGTCCTTCCACTGGGGAACCAATGGGAACCATGGCGGGAGATTCAAACCCACCAACGGGACCCAGGGGTGTGGCCCCAAGGATGTATATAGTTGGCCAGCCAGCCGTTAGTTCTCTCTCTTGTTGTGTACTAATAAAGAGTGCATTGGACCATGCCAGTTCACGTCCTTCATTCATGCTGCTAAACCCACTACATAATAATGGTGATGAGGATGGGATACAGCAGCTAGTCGGGCCGTCAAGGGGGAACGAGAGAACACAATCTGCGCTGACCGATGAGTGACACAGCCGAAGAGGTTGTTTCTGCTCCATCAGCCCCGACGCGCACAATGGCAACCACTTCAGGACCCGGCCTGCTGCCGCCCTTCGACACAGCCCAGTCGCAAGACTGGGGCGCTTGGGTCCGAGGCGTCAAGTCTGCCTTAGCGTTCTATGCGGTCACAGACAACGAGAAAAAGAGAGGGTTCCTCCTGGCCTCCTGCAGCACCGCCGTCGTGTCCCTGGCCGAACATTTGCTGTTTCCGACGGACCTAGACGCCTGCACCTTCGAAAAGATCGTCAAGGCGGTGCAGGACCACTACGCGCTGAAGCCATCAGAGCTGACCTGACGGGTGGCGTTCTACAACCGCAGCCAGCTCGGCAGGGAGACATCCGCAGAGTTCCTGGCGGAGCTGCGCCATCTCGCCACCGACTGCCAGTTCGGGGCACATTTGGACGAGGCCCTCCGCGACCGTTTCATCATGGGCCTGCGCGAGGAGAAGCTCAGACGGCGGATCATGGAAAAGCAGACTGTCACCCTCGCCGTAGCCTTATCCACCGCTATCGCCTGGGAACGATCGCACACCGCCCCAGCCCTGCAGGTCGAGCCAGAGGAGCCGGAGGAACAGGACGTCCACTGAGCCTATGTAGGGCCCTGGCATCGCCCTCAAGCACTGCACTGCACCCCAGCTGCGAACACGAGTGCCGCCCGCCAGCATCCCGGCACTCCCGTGTGCGCCAGCTGCGGGGACCAGCACGATCGGAAGACCTGCAGGTTCCGAAATGTCGCGTGCCGGTCCTGTGGGCACACAGACCACATCACAAGGGCATGCTGCACCAAAGCAACGATCCGGACCGAGCAACCACGTCAGAGAGCGGAAGCACACTTCGAGGACGACGCCGGCACAGAGGACCTCTACCACCTCACGCACACAGCAGAAAAGGTACTGCAACTCCTCGGCAAATCACCCACCCCAATATTCCTAGCCACTGTAAACATCGAGGGGTCCACATGCCTTATGGTAATAGACTCGGGCTCCGTGGTCTCAATAATCTCGGAAGCCACCCTGAAACACCTATGCCCAAAGGGGGGACCCCGCTTGCGCCCAGCCCAGGTGACGCTCATGGACTTTCAGCGGAACCGGGTGCCGATTAAGGGGGTCGGGACTTTCCGGGTGCAATACAAGAACTTGATGAGGAGGCTGGACTTAATCGTGGTTGAAGGGGACCTGGTCAGCTTGCTGGGACGGGAATGGTTCGAGCCCCTGGGAATCACAGTCGAGGGAGTCCAGATGTGTACTACCCAGGACTTCAAAGGGATTTGCCAGGAGTTTCCCACGGTTTTTTATGATTCCCTGGGCCGGTATACGGCCCCCCCGGTGTCCCTGCGTCTCAACCCAAAGGTGGCCCCCATAAGAATGCGCACCAGGACGGTTCCGTTGTCAGTCAAGCCGAAAATCGACGCGGAACTAGATCACCTTGTAGCTCAAGGCATCCTGGAACCAGTCTCCCACGCGGCGTGGGAGACCCCAATAGTCATAGTAAACAAACCAAATGGGAAAGTCCGCATCTGCACGGACTATAAATGCACGTTGAATAAGGCGCTACAGGACCACGCATATCCGGTCCCTGTGGTTAGCCACATACTGGCCACCTTGGGAGGGGCAAAGATCTTCGGAAAACTGGATCTCGCCCAAGCTTACCAGCAGCTACCGGTGGATGAGGCAACCGCTGAGGCGCAAACTATTGTGACCCACCAGGGGGCATTCAGGGTGAAGAGGCTGCAATTCGGGGTGAGCATGGCACCGGGACTATTCCAGCAACTAATGGACTCCCTTCTTAAAGGAATCCCGGGCGTCACCCCGTTCTTTGATGATGTGATGATCGCCACCGCCACGCCGGCCGACTTCGCAGACCGTCTCTGCGCCGTGCTCAGCCGTTTCCAGGACGCAGGGCTTAAAGTCAAACTGGAAAAATGCCGGCTGGGAGTGCCGTCTGTGGATTTCCTGAGGTTCACGTTGGACGCAGAGGGCCTCCACCTGACCCGCAAGAAAGTGAAGGCAATCATGGAGGCACTGCCACCGAAGTCCAAGGTAGAACTGCAGGCCTTCTTAGGAATCCTGAACTTTTACCACGCCTTTCTTCCCCACAAGGTGGCGGTGGCGGAACCCCTCCATCGCTTGTTGGACAAGCAGGCACCTTGGGTGTGGGGGCCTCGCCAGGCTGCCGCGTTTCGGAACGTCAAGGGACTTTTAATTTCCAACGCGGTCCTGGCCCACTTCGACGAGTCGCTGCCGGTGGTGTTGGCATGCGACGCCTCACCCTATGGCATCGGGGCTGTGCTGGCGCATCGCCTACTGGATGGGCGGGAGGTCCTGGTTGCGTATTACTCGCGCACTCTATCTGCGGCAGAGCGTAACTACGCCCAGATAGATCGCAAGGGACTTGCAATTGTGGCCGGGGTCAAAAAATTCCATGACTTCGTTTACGGCTGGCCCTTCACCATCGCCACGGATCACCGCCCGCTCCTCGGCCTGTTCGCGCCTGACCGCAGGACGCCGCAAGTCCTCTCCCCGCGGGTCTTGTGGTGGACCATTTTCCTGGCGGGCTATGACTACTAGATAGAGCACCGTCCTGGAAAAGCCATGGGCCACGCCGACGCCCTTAGCCGCCTTCCCCTGCCAGATGTCGGGGAAGACCCTGCCCTGGTGCACCAGGTCCTTCAGATGGAGGACCTCCCAGATGCGCCACTCCAGGCTGCTGATGTTGCCCGCCGCTCAGCCCGGAACCCCACCGTATCCCGGGTGCTGGGCTGGGTGGTGAGGGGGTGGCCTACAAAGGTGGAGGGGTCAGAGTTCACGGCGTTCACGGCTCGCAGGGATGAGTTGTCGGCGCACAAAGGCTGCCTGCTGTGGGGAGACAGGGTCGTGGTCCCCAGCGCCCTGCGACAAAAGGTTTTACAGGCCCTTCACGAAGCACACCCAGGCATCGTACGGATGAAAGGCCTCGCCCGGAGCTATGTTTGGTGGCCAGGCATTGATGCAGAGGTGGAAGCGTGGGTGAAACGTTGCCCTACCTGCCAAGCCGTGCGACCCAGCCTGCCGGGTGCAGCGTTGCAGTCCTGGGAATCCACGCGCACCCCGTGGTCACGGCTCCACACAGACTTTGCCGGACCCTTCCATGGACTGCTATTCCTTGTGACGGTGGATGCCTACACCAAGTGGTTGGAGGTAAGCCCCGTCTTCGCAATGTCCACTAAGACCACCATCCGCACCCTCCGGCAGATCTTCACCACCCACGGCCTGCCAGACACCATCGTCTCGGACAATGGGACGGCGTTCACGTCGGAAGAGTTCCAGCAGTTCCTCAGAGGCAACCTGATCAAGCACATCAGGTCAGCACCATTCCACCCCGCGACCAATGGCCAAGAGGAATGAATGGTCAGGACGGCGAAAGAAGCACTAAGCCACCTGACGGAGGGAGACTGGGAACGGCGCATCGCCCAGTTCCTCTTAGCGCAGCAAATTACGCCAAATCCCGTAAGCGGGCACTGCCCAGCGGAGCTTCTCATGGGCAGGCGTCCGAGAACCCTATTGGACCGCCTGCATCCTGATCAGGCTCCGGAGCCATGGAATGCGCTCAAGCAGTGGGAAGCGCCTCGCGGGTTCTTCCCTGAGGACCCTGTCTTTGCCCGGAACTTTGGCGGGGGCCCAGAGTGGCTGGTGGGCCACATCATTCGTCCCATGGACACCATCATGTACGAGGTGTCAACCGAGTGTGGGCAGGTACTGCGGAGGCACATAGATTAACTCCGGCGGTGCATGCTTCCTGAACACCCTGGCGCGGAGAGTCCGGAACTACGGTCGGACCTTGAGATGGGTGCACCAGAAATCACCGTGCAAGATTCTTCCCCTGAAGACCGTCCGAAACTCGCCCCAGTTCCTCTGGCGGCCGCAGGAGAGACCCCCGGCAACCGGCGCTGCAGAGCCAGAGGCCCCTCCACCATCACACAGCGGACGGGGCTCCAGAAGTCCCAGTACCAGCTCCCCGATGGTCCACTAGAGAACGGCGGTTCCCGTCTTATTTAAAGGACTATGTGACCTAGGGTTGTTCCGAACTATTGGGGGAGGGATGTTGTGTCCGCTGACCACCACCAGGGGCCAGCGAACTCCCAAGAGCTTGACTCTGGGAGAACAATGAGGACTAGGATCCTAGTCCTTCCACTAGGGAACCAATGGGAACTGTGGCAGGAGATTCAAACCCACCAATGGGATCCAGGGGTGTGGCCCCAAGGATGTATATAGTTGGCCAGCCGACCGTTAGTTCTCTCTCTTGTTGTGTACTAATAAAGCGTGCATTGGACCATGCCGGTTCGCATCCTTCATTCATGCGGCTAAACCCACTACACAATACCAACCAAACCTCGCATGATGAGGGGCTGAGGGCAGCACCTGGCCCAATCTAGACCATGTGAAGCAAGGCAGAGGGCAGTGCCTGGCCCAACCAAACCATGTCCGAGGCAAAGCAGAGGGTAGTGTGCAACCCAGCTGAGCCCCGCACCCAGCCCAGCTGAGCCAGGCCTAGGGTTGCCAGACCCTTGGTCTGGGCAGGGCTCCCCTTCTTTCCAGAGCTCCAGCCTGCTATCGGAGAGCCCCACCCCCAAAGAGGCATGTCGTGTGTCAACATTGTCAGTGTGATGATGTCACACAGGCTGGGGAGAGCCCCCAAACCATAGAGTTTTGGCCAAAATGCTAGATTGTTGCTGCACGACGTCCCTGGCATGATGATGTCACTTCTGTGTGATGTCATTGTGTCGCAGATATCACATGTGGCAATGTCGCTCCACCCCCACTCCTGGAAGGCTCCCTTCCACCCCCCGCTGGCAGAAAAATCTGACCTGGCAGCCATAACCTGCTCTGTGCAAAGCAAGGTAAATGGCAGTACACAGCCCACTGAGCTCCATGCATGGCAAGGCAGAGAGTAGCATTCAACCTGGCCGAGCCCCACATGAGGCAAGGCAGAGGGTAGTGTCTGGCTTGGCCCAGCTGAGCCCCACATGATGTGAGGGAGGCAATGCCCAACCTACATGAAACTAGGAAAGCAGCACCTGAGGCAAAAAAGCAGAACCTGGACAATTAGTTAGGCAGGCTGCCTCTTCTTCCCTCATTCCATTCCCACTTTGAGAGGATTTGACAGACTCCTCCTTCCTCTTTCCCTCTCCTTTAGAGGAGGGGCCAGGGTGGGCTGGAGGAGGAGCCCTTTCTCAGGGTCTCTCACTCCCAGTCCTCTCCTGCTCACAGGGTTGTTATGAGAATAAAATGGAGGCCCCCAGGGGCCCAGCCCCACCACACACCAGCCAGGCCCCACAAAGCCTTCCTAGAAATATTTTTTTAGTTATTGGGGAGTGCTGAGTGGAGCCCCAGCATCCATCCGCTGCACCCACCATGAAGTCCAGCGCCCGGCTAGAGAACCTAAGCCTTCCTGGCGGCGGCAGCAGATGGAGGCCTTGTGGGGCCTGGGGTGCACTTGGCAGGTGGCAGCAGTGGCACAAGGTGAGAAGGGAGGGAGGGAGGGATGAAGCTAAGGAGGGAGGGAGCAAATGAGAGAGGCCGAGGGCACCACCCCTGTTAGATTGTTGCTAACAAAGATCCAGACAGTGATTTCAGCAAAAGTGAACAGCTTTATTGAAGGTACGAACAAGTGCTTGAAAGAAGTCATAATGAGAACAAGTTAACATTGGGAGCTAGGCTCCTTTTAAACATTCCCGGGCTAATGTAGCCACGCCTATTTACAATAAACAACCAATGAGGTTGAGCGGATAAAGTCCAATTAGAGTTCTTCCCTCGCAAGGACTAGGTGCCGTTCTGATTGGTCGCTGTTGAGGAGCGACCAATAGCACGTTAGCTCGGAGGAGCCTTCCTCTGGCTCGAGCTTAACATGGGGAGTCAATGGGGCGATTCACGTAAGCCGTTTCAATACACTACAACCCCCACTGGTCCTGGCGCCTGCCTCCTTCATCCTTCCTCCTCCTCCTCCACACCGGCTTGGGCAGTCATGGCAGCTGAGCTGGATGGAGGGCTGTCTGTCTGGGGAGAGGGCAGAGCAGCTGGCTTCTGAGAAATAGCCCAGCTGGTGGAACCGAGTGGGCTGCACATCCAATGGGGGCGCTTGGTGCCCTGCTGGAGGAAGTGTGGCCGCCGAACCTGCAGATGAAGGAGCGCACCTCTAAGTGCATGCAGAAGGCCCTGTCACCTGGGGCCCAACCAACCTTGGGTTGCCTGGCCTAGTCTCATGCCCCAATGCCAGCTGGATCCCACCCCAGGTGTTATATAAGTGACAGAATCCACATGCTGGGAGGGACCAGCTTGGGGGTTCCAGCAGCGTCTGTTCAGTGGAAACAGGATGGGGTCTTCGATCAAAAGGAGTCTGCTGGTGGCTCCACACTTCACTTGGCTGGTGCCTGTGTGTGGGTGGTGGTGGGGAGAATCCTCCCTCATTTCTGCCCCATAATAGACACTTGTAGGATCAGAGGGGTGCTACAGATAGTGTTAAGGTGCCTAAAAATACAGTTCATGTTTGAAGACCTGCAATTAATTTTTTTAAGAGGAAAAAATGGCTACCCCACAAGCAAAAAAATGTGTTCCACAAATCAAAAAATCCTGGCTATGGGCCTGGAGGAGATGAAAATGAAGTAAGGTGCTTTGAGTCCCCATTGTGGAGAAAGGTGGGCTGTAAATGAAGTAAGTAAAAGGTAAAGGTTCCCTTGCTCAAAAGCCAGTCAAATCCGACTCTAGGGTTGCGGTGCTCATCTCCGTTTCAAAGCCAAAGAACCAGCACTGTCCGAAGATGTTTCTGTGGTCATGTGGCCGGCATGACTAAACACCAAGGCACATGGAACATTGTTACCTTCCCACTGAAGTGGTACCTATTTATCTACTTGCAATTTCTTGCTTTCGAACTGCTAGGTTGGCAGGAGCTGGAACTAGAGACGGGAGCTCACTCCATCATGCAGCACCCGGGTCTCGAACTGCTGAACTACTGACCTTCCACAGCCTGCAGTTCAGCGTCTTAACCACTTGAGCCACTGCAGCTCCTTTAAATGAAGTAAACAAATAATAAATATAGCTGAAGATGGAGGGGCAGATAAAAGGTGGGTTAAGGAGAGAAGGAAGCAGAGAAGGTTGAAAATATGGGGGTTGCCAAGTTGAGGGCAAGATGAAATAGTGTGGGGAAGTTGAGATGGGGAAATGGGTGCCCTTTGCAGGTCCTTGCAAGTTCCTGACTGTACAACTGGCACTGAGCAAATGGGCCACAGTTTTTTTCTGGGGAGAGGATGGCTAGGGGTCAGGTAGTGTGGAACACTGAAGGTGGGGTGAAGATAAAGTTAGTTTGACTGGTTGATGGGGAGGGGTGGAGGCAAGAAAGGG
>NW_015162474.1:2084797-2105596 GCF_001447785.1 Gekko japonicus | reverse complement strand
CAAGTCCTTGCAGGTTCCCACTTGTTCTGCATATTCATGCACTGTGCTGCTTCAAATAAGGCTTCCTGAGCATCAACAAGTTCCTTTTTATTCATATCAGTCAGGAGAACAAGAGCCAGTCAAGATAATCTGGAAACAAAGAAAAAGAAAAGGCCTTTGGGTTTCCTGCCTGCACCAAAACGTATCTTCTGTTTAGGCACAGATTCTTGCCATGTCTATGGTGACTTATCCCTAAATTCCTTAATTCAAATACCAAAGCCCCTGTAACAAGTTAACTGTACAAATATTGTAGCAGGCACTCATTTGCATATTAAGCGACACGCCCCCTAATGTAGCCAATCCTCCGGGAGCTTACAGTAGCTCCTGTAAGAAGAGCTCTGTAAGCTCTTGGAGGATTGGCTACATTAGGGGTGTGTGGCCTAATATGCAAAGGAGTTCCCGCTACAAAAAGAGCCCTTAGAACATTTTTCCTACCCCAAAAATAAAGATTTGGAGGACCATTGGTTGAAGTCATTCAGTGAGGTGTGGGAATCTCCCCCCCCCACACACACACACAATTAATCTGTTCTTCACTGTTTCTTATGATCTGAGATTGCAGGTCTGTTTAGAATCACATATACTGAAGATCTGCTTTGCTGCACTGCACCCTAGAGAGATATACATGGATGGATGGAATGACATATCTACATGGCTATTGCCCTAAACCTTACTATTGTCACAGTAGCAGTGGAAAGGAGGTAGGAGGAGAAATACCAAAAAAAGAAATAGAGAGAAATTCAGATTGAAATTATTACTGTGTGTTTGTCTGTAGTGTTAACAGAGAATGCTTATTGCTGTATCTTTCAAGAGATCAGATGTACAGGGAGGTCCTCGGTCCACCACTACCATGAGTATCTAACGTTCTGTTAGCACCATCAGAACGAATGCAACCCCCTAAAGTATGGCAGGGCTATTTTTGGGCAGGAACGCACAGGAACGGAGTTCCAGCTGGCTTCCAAGCCCAGGGGGTGGGCACATGCAGCAAGCCCCACCCCCTGCTCCCAGCAGCCCTCAGTCAGGCCACGAGGAGCAAGAAGCAGGGAGGTAAGTTGCAGAGCCGCCGGCCCCTGCCATTCCCGGGGTGTTGCCTAATATGCCAATGAACTGTGCTGTCACGGGTGTGGCCTATTACGCTAATGGGTTTCTGTTGTTGGGTGTGGCCTATTATGCTAATGAGTTCCTGCTGGGCTTTTTCTACAAAAAAAGCCCTGAAGTATGGTATTTCTTAGAGGAGGAAGAATGATACATTATCAAATTAGCAACGTGCATCATGCTGCAACCCACTGTGACTGGCGAACAATGGAACCAAAAAGAAGAAAGGTCTAGGCTGGAGTTTCTGGAGAGAGGATAGCATTTGCACTCTTGCAAATGCATGAGTAGAATTCCTTAGCACTTTACTGCTAGCTCTCCCACTGATAATCTAGAGGTAGTATTTAATATATGTGATATTTCCTGAAGTCTTTCAATAAATTATAGTGGCCACACACTTTGAAGAGATATTCCTCTCTCTCGCCACAGACCTCCTTTGCTATTCCTGTGGGTTGGAATTAATAAATGAGAAACCAGAGCTCTTTCAAGCGGCCCACAAGCTTTTCTCCTTCCTTGGATAGACTATATTCGAGCAGTACAGTACCAGGAAAGAAGGAGTGGTTGAGGACTAGAGTTCTATTTTTAAAGCTAAACTTCTCCTAGATGCTATAAAAGAACAAGGACACTGTTAGACGCATTTCAGTAAGCCCTTCTTGAAATTATTACATATATTTAAGACTAGAGTCAGGTCCTTGAATGACTGGTATTCTCATGGAAAGGTCAGCTCCCCAGAATGGATTCATCTTTTAATGTAAAATTACTACAATGCTGGGCAATATTAATGAGAAGCTGGAATTCTGTTGTATACCTTTTTTTATTCTACAGAGTTTTTGTTTTAAAAACTGTACAAGTTCATGGGACATTTTAGTTCTACAATTCATCTGTTTTTCATTTTGTGCTGACTGCACCTATGGACAGGTCATTGGTTTTGTTTGTGGTTTTTCTAAAGGAAGTTTCTTTATATTCCCTTCCTCTGAAGAGGCAGCATATAAATTTTCTAAACAAATAAGGGATGTAGTGTAGTGGTTATACGGCAGCTAGTGTGATATAGTGGTCAGAGTGTCAGATTAATGTAAAATTACTACAATGCTGGGCAATATTAATGAGAAGCTGGAATTCTGTTGTATACCTTTTTTATTCTACAGTGTTTTTGTTTTAAAAACTGTACAAGTTCATGTGACATTTTAGTTCTACAGTTCATCTGTTTTTCATTTTGTGCTGACTGCACCTATGGACAGGTCATTGGTTTTCTAAACAAATAAGGAATGTAGTGTAGTGGTTATACGGCAGCTAGTGTGATATAGTGGTCAGAGTGTCAGATTAGAGTCTGGGAGACCCAAATTTGAACCCCCACTCTGCCATGGAAGCTTGCAGGGTGACCCTAGGACAGTCACACACTATCAGGTTAACCTACCTCACAGGGTAGTTGTGAGAATAAAATGGAGAAGAGGAAAGCGATGTAAGCAGCTTTGGGTCCCCTTTGGGGAGAAAGGTGGGATATAAATGAAGTCAACAAAGTGATACTAGTCTGTTCTATAATTTGTATTTCAGCTTTGTAAAGGACTTCTGCACAGCAAACAGAATAGATCACCTCTGAGTAGTTCCATTCATTTTCGTCATTTTGACCCTGCTTCTCATAACTCTGTTTCTCTATCTGTCTGCTTTGCAAGAAACAAACCAATATGAGACTGCTTCTATAGGTTGTTCACAATAACATGATTGTTAATACTGAAGGTTTGGAGCTCTAAAAGATTTTAAAATGTATTTAGGATTAAATAATCTGAAGATTTACAAGTCTAAATCTAAATATATTATGGCAATATAGCTATATATAGTGTCCTAAACCTGTCTAGTTGCATAAGGAATTTTCCAAAACAAAAAAAAAAAAGAAGGGGGGGGGGGGGGGTGCAGCTAGATGTCACTTATTTCCACTAGATCTGATTTTAAGATATGAACCCATGGTTTCAGGAAAACAATAATCAGGAATTCTCTCTTTCCTCAGTGAGGGAAACAATAATTGTTGACATACCTTGAAGGACTGTGGAAGGCTAATGCCTTCAGGGAGCCTTTGAGTGACATACGACACACAGATTTCATTGGATAGCATCAGTTGAGAAAAAAGAGGTGGGAACTGACTGCTGAAGAGAATTCAGTTTAGCACTAATTGAGGAATGGGAAGGTTGGCAAGGAGGAGTGGGAGGATTGCTGAAGACCCTCATTCAGGCCAGAAAAAGGGATAGATCTTCTAGTTAAGAGACATAATTCCCTGCCCACCTGAAAAGGGAGATAGCTCTAAACAATAGAGTGGCCCCTGGTATGTTTAAGGATTTTGGGTACTTGGTAGTGTATCCCTGCCACCTGAACTCTGAAGAGTCAACTGGAGTGTCTAGTAGACACTGAAACCAAAACCCCTCATCTCAAAGATTCTAAGACTTCCTGAAGAGCTTAAAACTCTTACTTGCTGGAAACATTTTAGCTGGAGTTTGTGAAATTACAGAGTTACCTCAGAATTATTATTGAGTGGTTGCTCAGCCAGAAAGGAAAGACAAACAGAAAGTAACTCCTTTGTGTGAGGGAGGGAAGACGGCGAGATCACTGTAGATGGCTTTGGCTGTAATCCTAAAAACACTTTCCTGGAACTAAGCCCCCACTGAATAAAATGGGATTTACTTTGGAGGAGACCTCCTTGGTTTCCTTTTCTTCCTCTAAAGAGCATGAAGATGATGTAGCTGTGGGAGGGATAAGTAATGTACTCTGGGGCTTCCCTAGAGTTCAGCATTTTCCTTAATGCTCCTGCTAGGAGCCATTATATTATATGACAACCCCTTTGGATTCCCAGGACAAACTGGCATGATAGATTATGTCTATAAAATTAAACAGGAAAGTGGAAGACAAAGTTGAGGCCTCATCTAGAATGTGTGTGATAAGAAACACACTTTACACACTGTAGTGCTCCTGTTCTTTATATTAAACCAATTGCTTATGTCTAGAGGAGCCACAGTAGCCTTTAATATCGTGGGTTATCATGCATTTTGATTCTAAGCACACTGACTTGAAAATAAATCCCACCCCCAAATTAGTTGGGATTTCTTACAGTTTACAATAAAATTAAGTATTGAGATGTTCCAGGAACTTGCAGGTTCTTTTTGATGGATGGTAACTATGTCTGTTTTCCTGACCTGCAAGCATAAAGGTTAATACTGCAGTGCATATCGCTTAATAGTGTACTGCTAAATATCTACCCAGCAGGTGTCTGCATATATCGCTGATGGAATTGTTCCTAAAGATGTCTTGGAATTCACAGAGTGAACTGGCACTGTGAACTAAATTTTCTGCAGCCCTTGAATGTTGTGAATTTAAATAAAGCACTTCAGATCCTAGCCCTTATTTCAACCAGTACATATTATTTACATTAGACAGCACTGTTCCCATTTGAAATATGTCTATAATTTCACATAAATCACGATCTCTATGATAATACGTGATCCCCTGGAATTACAGCTCATCTGCAAAGGTCAGTTTCCCTAGAGAAAATTGATGCTTTGGAGGGTGGACAATATGGCATTGGACCCTACTGAGGCTCCCTGTCCTCCCAAGACTCCACCCCCAAATTTCCAGGAGTTTTCCAACCTGAATGTGGCAACCCTACCCCCCCCCCATCCCCTGCCAGTGAGTGTCACAGAGTGCTGAGAGAGGCACCTTTGATATCTATGTATTACTGTTTTCTGCTACCCTTTCTCCAAGAAGCTCGGGCTTGATATGATTCGCCCCACCCTACAATTTATCTTCACAAAACCCCAGTGAAGCTGAGGGAGAGTGCTAACCCAAAGTTATTTAGTTAACTTCATAACTGAGTGGAGATTTATGTTCGGGCCTCTCTAGCCCTAATCTAGTGCTCTGTTATATTACAAATGATATTTCTAAAATGTTGCCTGTAATAGGAAAAGAAGTACTTTATACCAGTAGTCCAGATATAGCCTGCCATCCCAGTTCTTTCCTCATTTTTACTGTTTTCAGTGGGTCTCTCAGTTTTGATAGGTCATCAAGGAGTCTTGCACATGTCTATCTGAGTCAGAGATAGAAGGTTCATTTTTATTGTTTTTTAAAAAGGGTGTCTAAAGTGTCATCCTCCCATTTCATGTCTGTTTTGTGCAAATTTGAATGAAAGTAGTTGTGATTACAGCCTAAACAGATCAGTTTTTGTTCCCCTGATAGTGGGATAGTCTATATTTTATATTAATCTCTATCAAACCAAAGAAGAAACCAAAACTTTCCAATACTAAACAGAAGATTCCTGCATGCCTCCAACCCTCCCTCTTTCAGCATGACTGCTTCTTTCCCCAGATGCTTCTTCCAGATGTGAAATAGGGCTAGATCATAAAGCTGTGACTCAGCAGGACCAAGCTCCATATCAGAATTTCCTCTTGAGTAGTCTAGCGCCATCATGCTGAAGAAGGACCAAAATATTTCCCAGAAAAGCCTTATACTGTGCAAACATTCACCTTTTCACTTTGGGTTGTGGGCATTATTTCTAGTCTGCTGCCATTTTTTCCTTACTGTCATTTTCATAAGAATGGGTGTTAATGGACTGTTATTTACCAGGTGATATTATTTACCTGCATGTCATGAAAAGCTTCAGTTGCCCATTTCTATAGTGTTATGTACTGAGCCTGAGCCATCCCTGAAGCTGGACCTTGAACTGGGTTAGCTTGCTCCCCAAGAACAATAGCTGACCAGGATCCTGGAATTGGCCAATAGATAAATAGTGTAATGTAAATAGCCTATACTGGGGAGTGGGTGTGTTTGAGGTGTGGTGTTTGCATGCTTTATAAGCAGGGCCCAAGCCTTGCTGGGTGTTCTTGTTGAGTTCCTGAAATCACTAATAAACTAGAGCTGATCACAGCAATGCGTCCAGAACCCAGTATTTAACATATACATTAAAACTTTATTAAACTGGACAAGACATTTTTCTCTAGGGCTGTTGACAACCAATCTGATTTGTGTATATGATGCTGTTGAACGTAAATGAAGTCCAGAGTAAGGGTGATACATCTGGATGCTTTCAAGTATTTTCACAGTAATCATTGAAAAATCAAACCTAAAGAAATCAGTTTTTTACACTGCTGGAAATGATGTATCATAAAAGAAGAAGAAGAGATTGGATTTATACCCTGCCCTTCACTCGGAGTCTCAGAACGGCTTACAAACTCCTTTCCCTTCCCCTCCCCACAATAGACACCCTGTGAGGCAGGTGGGGCTGAGAGAGCTCTTTCAAGGACAGCTCTGGCAGAGCTATGGCTTGCCCAAGGTCATCCAGCAGATACATGTGAAGGAGTCGGGAATTAAACCCAGTTCTCCCAGATTTGAGTCTGCGGACTTAACCACTACACCAAACTGGCTAAGGAGACCACACAGAAAGTGCATAACCAGCTTCATTTAAAGGTTCATCAGAAGCAAGTCTTGAACTGAACTGACTACAAAATGAAAATGCTTTTGCTAACAGGTTGCATTTCAGCATTTCCTAATATAGCAAGCCAGAAAAGACTATAAAAACTAAGTGCCCAGTTTTTTTGGCCCTGGCCCCCACCTGCTGGAACTCTCTGCCAGAAAACATCTGTGCCCTGCAGGAATTACTACCTTTCCGCATGGCATGTAAGGCAGAGCTGTTCCGCCAGGCTTTTGGTTGAGGACAGCGATGGGACAGTATGACATCTGGCACTCTCTCCCCAAAGGCTGGGGAGCTGAATTTTCCCTGCCATCTTGGACTGCATTGTCCCCACATTGCTGTTTTTGGTGATTTATAAAGCAAAAGAAAAACACCTGTCTACCCAGATTAATGTGTTTATGTGTTTTTTAAGCCAGTTGGAACATTTAAAACAGAAGGTGCCTATGCATAATATCAATGAATGAGTACATTGGGTAGGATAAAGCAAAAATAATTTGGCTTCTCTGTTTTGTTTTATAATAATTGAGAATCCCTTTCTAACCTTCTCCTTGCATGCATTGCCTTGAATGGTTTATCCTGACATTTTAGTGAAATTATTTCCATATATTTATGAATCAATGTAACTGATCGGCATGACTAATAACATCATCTGTACTCCCTTCTTTGTGTGTGCAAATACGGAAAGAAAACAGCATTTGAGGTGTTAAATGTTCTTTATGTTCTCAGTATTTCCCCCTTTTGAGTTGAATAGCATCTTTTGTGGGTCTTTCCTCCCCCCACCCCACTTGTCAATTCCCTTCATCTTGTCTTTGAAATGCCTTGCTTACTGCAGTTGATCCCACGCCTTTACCTTCCTAATATTTCCCTGACATGTTTGTGCCAGTGTATTATATTCATCCTCAACAAACTGTCCATCTTTCCACTTCCTTCCTGTCAAGGGTGTAGACTTTCCAATTTCCCGGGGGGGGCTGGGGCTGGGCCAGAGGCATTGCTTTGCTAGGAGCAAGGGTGGCTCCCGGGGGAGGCTGAGCAGCTTCCTGAAAATTTCGGCGGGGGCTGAAGCCCCGCCGCCCCCACGAAGATTACGCCTATGCTTCCTGTAGGCTTCCTGTTTGCCTTTAAGTTTTCTGAGATGTTGCCATGATGGCCTTTGAAATCCTTTTCTATCCTTTCTCCTCATGCATAGAGAAAGCAATTATGAACCCACTATTATGTCTTTCATAATCTGCCAACCTTCTCCAATTGCCTTTCTTCACCTAACTGTGGAGTGCAGATTACTGATTCATAGAGTTTATTGATGTATATTTTTCTAAAATGTATGTTGGTTGATAGCTACTGTCTTGCTTTCCTTTGGAATAATAGATATTTCATTAAAATGCTGAGATTCTTTAAAATGCTAATGCTTTGGTAAGTCTCCAGTGGAAGAAAGGTTGACATGGACTACTGAGAACTGGCCCTGTAGTCTGCATAGATGTTGAGATGGCCCAAACCAATTTTTTAAAATACATATATGAAAAAACAATTTAAAACACTTAAACATAATACAAATAAGGAGGAGGAGGGTCATTGTCGTTATTCAGTCGCACAGTTGAGTCCGACTCTTCACGACCCCATGGACCACATCACGCCAGGCCCTCCTGTCTTCTATTGTCTTCCCGAGTTTGCTTAATTTCATGTTCGCTGCATCAAGGAGTAGGGTCAGGGAACACCTAACAAACAGAAAAGTCTTCACCTGCCAGACAATGCTAGAGGGGACAGATGAATCTCCCCGGGGAGGTTATTTTATAATTTTAATGCCACAATTGAAAAGGCCCCTTCTTGGGTTGACACCATCTAACTTCAGATGGCAGGGGCATTTGAAGCAGGGCCCTTGAAGATGACCATACTGTTTGGGTAGGTTCTTATGGGAGTTAAGGTATGCTGGTCCCAAGCTGTGTAGGGCTATTAAGCACTGGTGCAGTTATTATGATTTCTCCCTGCTTGCATTTCAGCCAACTATAGCAGCAGTTGTGAGGTCTCAGAAGACTTGAAAATCAAAGGGTATGAAAACACTGTGAGAATGGAAGTTTGCTAACTGTCATTTTGGAATAAACTGTGATTGCTCCATGCTATAAAGTAATGTAAAAGATAATTACTGAGAAATCGGCACAGAACATATGTTTAAAATTGCCTTTTCATTTAGATGTATCTATGGATTAAATATCATTGGTTTACTGGGAAATCATCTCTCCTTTCAGATACCATAATGAGGGAATTTGCTCCCATCAGGCAAAAATAAATAAATTCATGTCCTAGAATGCCCCATATATCATAATACAATTTGATCACAAAATATCTTTTCCTCTTTCAGAACGAGATACATGTTAGCAAGGTGTCACCTGTTAATTTCCACTAACTGTTTTAAGGAGAGTTTGACCAAACACATTACTGCCTTCTAATTTTGCTCTTGTGGTATGATCACAAGTCACTGCAAAAAAATGTAATTTAAAATTAGGTGTAATTTTACAAAAAGGATAAAATGCTAATATTGACATTATACATTCAGTGAATTTATACCTATATGATTATTTCTATAAGAAAATGAGCAGCTTTAAAATGTTCAGAAGTGTACATATTCTATGGATAAATGTGGCCTTTGCCATTTCTTGTAATCATGTTCATTTTTACAGAACTCCAGCATCAAACACAGTTACTTAGAGGATATCTGATTTGTTATAAAAGAATCATTCAGTGTTTACTTCAGCATACTTTTGCACATTGATAAAACTGTAAGTTAGAAATATAATATCTAAATATATTATACAAAAGATGTTACTACCAGGGGTCATTTGGGGGGGGACGCGGGGGGACGCCATCCCCCCGGGTGAGGTGCGGGAGGGCGGGGCCTGGAGCTCCCTGCTGGTGCCCGCTGGAGGTCGCCGCCGGCTGTGGGGAGGACACACTTCCGGTGATGTCAGGGGGTGTGGCATATGCTAATGAGTTATGCTAATGAGTCCCCCTAGCTCTTTTTCTACGAAATGACCCCTGGTTACTACATTCTGGTGATTCCATGCACTTCAAATGAATTTGATATGGTTTGGGACCTGATAGTTCAAAGTGGAAAGTGGTAGCTTTTGTTTGGAAGTTGGGTGAAATCATCTTGTGGTTGCCAACTTGCCATCACCCAAGTTTAGTGTGATGAAAGAAGTTAAAATATAAAGTTATGTTATAGGTAGGACTGCCAACTCCAATATGAAATTCCTGGAAATCTGGGGGCAGTATCTGTGGAGAAGAGAATTGGGGGGAGGGATTTCACCTAGAAACTATGGTATATCATGGAGTCTGAAGCTGCCATTTCAAGGGAACTTATATATGTAGTTTAGAGATCAGAAAGGACCAGTCTGAATTAAGATGCATAAATGAAGCTGAGATTGGATCAAGGTGGCAAGATCAATGAATGGCAGCAAATTAGCTCACACATGTGAGAACTAACAAACAGATGTGAGACCAAAGCCTGAGTCCAGCAGCACCCCCAAGAACAACCAAGCTCAACCCTGGCTACATGTGAGAACAGAGACACTCTGGATGTGTAGATGTATACTTCTTCCTATATACACATGCAGATTTCCTCAAATATTACATACAGTCAGGGCAGTTTAGTTGCCAGGAAGCGCTAATTAGAGTCAAGATGCATAAGTAATTGAGCAATAAACACAGCTAAGATTGGAATAATACATTTGGTAAGACATGTAAATAGCAGCAAATTGGCATACAGATAATAAAGGAGTTAACAACAGGTGAGAAAAGTTTGAGTCCAGTGGCACCTTTAAGACCAATAAAGTTTAATTTCTGAGTATAAGTGAGAACTGAGTGACTTAGCATGTGTAGTGAGATAAGAAGCCGATATCTCTGTTAAACCCTGGGGGTTCCATTGTCCTGAGTGTTGTAATAACTTGTATTCAGTGATCTTCCTTTCCAGTCAGTTTCTGAAATTCCTTTGCAATAAAACAGCTACTTTGAGGTTCCCCATTGAGTGCCCTGAGAGGCTAAAACGTTCCTACAGATTTCTCAGTTTTGTAATTCTTGATGTCAGATTTGTGTCCATTTATCCTGTAAAGCCTGTGTCAGCAGTGGGCACTTCAACTTTATTACTTTAGGGTGATGGATGCTAAGCTCTCACCAAGGTGCCAAGGACAGTTTGCTGACTCTGTTCACATTCCCCCTTTCCTTGTTAATAGCAACTCAGTGGACATCAAGAAGAAATTTTTGGAGTTTCTGCAGGTCACAGATAAAACCGGAAAAGGTCTTGCAAGCATTGTGTTGGACAGGTGGCAGAAAAGTAGGGATTGTTAATGGATAATATATGGATAATAGTGCCAAAGGAATGCAAGTAATTGTTCTAGGAAAATGTAGTGTATCCAGCCTGACATGTCCGGACATGCCCGGACTGGCTCAGGCACAAACACCACTAGCTTCATGCCAAAAGACAATGGGCCAGTAGGATCCTAGCCAGGCCCAATGAGAGGGCTAGGTCCACAGCCGGGAGGCCAATAGGTCTCTCGGTTACTGTAAATAGCCAATCGGGAGTGGGGGGGGTGTTTGATGTGTTTGGTGGCGGGTTTTCTGAAGGAATATAAGCCGGCTTGCGAGCCAGCCAAGTGTCTTTTGTTCCTGACTAAATAAAGGTATGCTTAGCTGAAATCACTCTCTGTATGCATACTTTTCAGAAAAACAAATCCTCAGACTTTCTTTGTATCTTGCTCTCCCCACAAGACCGGTTCCCACCAAATAGCGTGGACGCTGGCAGTTGCCCACTCCCTCTCTTCATTGAATGATAACACGAGGGGAGCGGGAGCCAGTTAGGGCTCTTCATGTGTGCGCCAGCCAATGGGAGGTAGGCACACCCACTAGGTTTTGGCAGCAGCTGCCTCCTCTCCTCATTCTGGCATGGCACGAAGTCCCCACCCCCCCCTCCTTCTTTTCAAACCCTGTGGGATTAGCTGGTCACTCTTTAAGGGGCCAAGCAGGAGTTTTTTTGGGCCATCACTCAAATTGGCTGTGAGGGGGGCCTTTTTTTCTCCTGCTCTGCATGGTTCAAAGGGGTGAGGTATAAATAAGCTTGGTTTATCTGGTTAGGCCCGAACTGAGATGACAGAAAAAGCATGAGTTAAGGGGAGTTTGTGTGGGTAATGGGGGGGGGGGGTCCTCAAACTGGGTTCTTATCAGCTTTGCAGTCTGGACAGCTCAGTGAGGACCTCTTTGGGGTTGGGTGGACATATGACCCTCCATCCTGTGCCCCTCCATTGCCTCTACACACACATATGCGGCCCATGAGGAGAAAGGTCCAGATGGATTCCAGATCTGTATCTGAGCTGGGGTGATCTTGCCCGGCTAGGCTTGCCTTGCAAGCCAGCTGCAACCCGTGCTTTAAAGTGTTAACTAAGTTAAGCAGTTTGTTATAAATTAAGTTCCCGGTTTAACCCATAAAGCATGTTGTGTTTTCATTCGAGGGGTGGGCGGGCAACTGGAATCTTGTGTTGGTACATGCTACATACAGTTCTGGTGAGGCAAAGGAATTTTTTGGTAATATTCCACTGCATTTATTCTGGAGCAACAAAATGCTGGAAAGTGGCTTTGCAGAATTTGCCAAAACTGATCCTGAAAGGTCTGTATCAGGCATCTTGGGATGCTACATGTCGGAGTAAATGCTGTCAAATTGGTTTTGCTGCAATTAGCACAACTGGTTGATGCATTAAAGGTGCTTCTTCATGGTACACATCTTGTGTACCACACAGGTACACACCTAGCCATCTTTGTACCTGATTAGGGCCCTCAAGGCAAGAAACAGTTTTAAAAAGATAATAAACTATTTTTAAAAAAGCAATACGTATGTATGTATAAAACCAATAATTAAAGATCTGGATTGTAGTATTTTTGGAAGATTAAACTAGCGGCATCAAAGATGCTTGGTTAAAAAACCACAAATGACGCTTTTCTCAGTATTAAAAATAAGGGTTTTTTTCCTTGTATCAGCTATGGCTGCTTTGATCCTCTGCTGAGAATAAAATTAAGTTCCCTTTTCACTATCAGGTGGTTCCAAATGAAAAACTTCAGTATGTTGGGATTGTTGAACTGAAGCATTTTGCATGATCAAGAGAGCAAGCAAACTGAAATGGAAAAGGGAGTGGCTGAAGAAGGAAAGGTAGAGTCAAAGGAAAGGGGTCAAATGCAGGGCTTTCTTTGTAGAAATAATAGGCCACACCCAACAGCTGAAACTCATTAGCATATTAGGCCACACCCTGACACCACAGCTCATTAGCATATTAAGCTGCAGCCTCGTGTTGCCAGAAGTGTGGTCATCCAGCCATACCCACCCTTTGCTTCTTATTCTGTTTATCTTGTTTGTTGTCAAAACCCAGGGCCTTTTTTTGTAGCAGGGACTCCTTTGCATGTTAGGCCACACACGCCTACTGTAGCCAATCCTAATGAGTTTCTGCTGTTGGGTGTGGCCTATTGTGCTAATGAGTTCCTGCAGGGTGTGGCCAACTCAGGAGCCAGCCGGAACTCCGTTCCTGTGCGTTCCTGCCCCAAAATAGCCCTGGTCAAATGGAATGGCAAAAGGGGCTATACCAAAAGGGAACGGGACCACGGTTATACTCTATAGCCCAGGGCCCATGGAAACCTGGAACCAGCACTGGTTAGGTGGCTCACTCTCATTAGAGAAAGAAGAAGAAAATATGGTATCATGTGTGTGTGTGTGTGTGTGTGTTTTGCAAGGTGAGCCCTCAAAGACTAGCAGTGCATTTATTACAAGATGGAACTGTCTGTGAGGTTGCTGGTTCAAATCTCACAGGGTATTTTCTGTGGTGGCACCTTGCCTTTGGAACACCCTTCCCCTTGAGGCTCATCTGGTGCCCACTTCACTTTCTTTTAGGTGCCAGGCTAGAACACTTCTTTTTACCCAGGCTTTTACTTATAGGGTTGCCAGCCTCCAGGTAGTGGATGGTGATCTTCCACTATTATAGCAGATCTCCAGGCAACATAGATCAGTACACCTGGAGAAAATGGCCCCTTTGGAAGGTGGACTCTATGGCATCATACCCCCATTGAAGTCCCTCCCCCTCCTCAAACCTCGTCCTCCTCAGGCGCCTCCTCCAAAATCTCCAAGTATTTCCCAGCCTGGAGCTGACAACCCTATTTACTCAGACGTTTTATCTTATCAGTTTTTAATGGTCATCTTTTGTTTTATGGATAGTTTTTATTGTGTAGTGGGTTTGCCGCACGGACGAAGGACAAAGACCGGCATAGTGCAAAGCACGCTTTATTTAGTACACAATAAGACAACCACTAACGGCCGGCAGGCCAACTATATACACTCCAGGGACACACCCCTGGACCCCGTTTGAATCTCCCGCCATGGTGCCCATTGGTTCCCCAGTGGAGGGACTAGGAGCCTAGTCCCTATTGTTCTTCCAGAGTCAAGCTCTGGCTGTTTGCTGTCTCCCCAGTGGCGGTCAGCATACACAACAGTTTTCATGCTGCTTAAGTTTAATGGCTTGTTTTTAATACTGTGGTTTTTAATTATAAGCTGCCTTGAGCAGAACTCTGAAGAGGAGGCATGGAAATATTCTAAATAAATAAATATAACACAGCCAGATTTGTAAGTAATGGTTTATCTGAGGCGTGATTTTTTATTAAATGTTCAGCCCTTTTTAGACAGATAACAAGTCTATTTTATATAGCAAGTATTGCTTAGAAACCTTAGAGGCAAGTTTGCTGTTGCAGGGAGAAGGAAAAGGGTACCATTGGCAAAGACACTAAAAGCTGAAAGTTACTATGTGGGGAAGTAGTTAATTCCAGCCTCACTTCTGGAAAGGATGACTCGAGAAATATCACATTTTAACAAGCAATCTTTGGTAACTATATAAAGCTTCCAGGCTCTTTGCCAAGAAGTTTACTAAGAGGTCAAGTCGCAACGGTTGCAAGTCTAATTCTGCATATTCCTGCAGGAATATATGCGCATGTACACAACCCTCACTTGGCATTTTTCCTACATTACTTGAAGACAACTGGTTTGAAGTTTTGAACATATGCAGCCTATTCCTGTGCATGTTTACTCAGAAGTAAGTCCCTCTGAATTCTGTAGTGCTTACTCCCAGAAAAGTGCATGTTTTAAAAAGGATTTTTCTAATTACCTCTGTAACAACACAGAAAATGCACTCACATTTAAAAAAATGTTCTAAAGGTATAATTAGATAATCACGCATTGTTGCAGACCACAGTATGTTTGTCAATAATTTGTTTTACAGAAAACCAGGTTAAAATAGTATTCACTTAAAAAATAAAAAAACAACTTTTGCAAATTTGCAGGCAACAGTTCCAGTTTTCACTGAACACATGAAGAACAAATATGCTCAGAGGTTAAGGATATTTAACTGTACAGCAGATAATACAGTTCCCCATTATAAAATATACAGCTGGATTGGGAATGCTTATAGTTTAACTAGACCATGAACAATTACTTAGCTGCTTTAGTGCAGTGAAACAATGACCCTCATGTGGCCTTGGGACACACAGTATGGTCGTCACTCTGCTGGAAATAATGGGCTGTGCATGATAATTCAGTCCTAGAGTGGAGAGACTACAGTAACAGCCAGAGAGTGACATATTGTCCTCTTCCTGTTGTGGTCCTGCATTTTTTCAAAAACACTGAAATCGTAGCATAGCTGATACAATAGCATGTTATTTAATGAAAAGCAAATGTTAGCTTAAGACTCACATTTTAATATCTGGAATGTTGCTCTTTGCTGTACTAAATCTCAAGTCACCCTCAGAAGGAATAGCTGGATATCAGCCACCATCTGTGTAAACCATTTTTAGAATATGACATTGTACTTTATTTTTTAAAGAAAGAAAGAAAAGACAGCTGGCTGAACAGTGACAGAGTATAGCTGACAGTTCTGTAAATAAAAATGCTGAATTGGGTCACGTTAACCCTCAATTGTGAGTATTTGGGGAGGGGGCAACTGAAGGACTTCTTAAGAACAAAAGTGTAAACCAGTTGTCTTTTCTAAAGATTCTCTGTATATTCATATGAATACAGACTTTTTGTGGTTCTGAAAGAAATGTTGGCCAGTGAAGACAAGAGCAAAGGAACCCTGAAGACATTGATAACAGCAGCAAGTAGCCTGGAACATTTCAGACAGCCTGCAACATGAAGGTTATGGGCTTCTTACTGTCTTGTCTCTCATTTTCTGATGTCTGCCTCCTTTCTCTGTTTCTGTCAGATAGATGTCTGGATAACACAGAGAAGGGCAGCTGTGATGAATTAAGGACACCACTCTGGAGAGGGATGGCACATTGGATATGCTGCAAACCTATCATGTGCTGATTGCACTCCTGATGTGCAACCAAGCTGCTCTGCATGTGGGAAGAACCTGTAGATACACAGCAGTGCTGGCTCTGGGCTATCCCACACCCTTCTTCTTCAAAGAGTATGTTCAGGCAGGAACCAATTCTACAACAATTCTAGCACATTTGAGTGGTGAATACACAGCATGGGTCCTTCCTATCAGTATGATATGGAATATCCTAATATGGCATTTCCCAGACCTCTGATAACTGAGGCACATTTGCTTATGAAAATTACAGATCCATTACTACTTCATGGTCTAACTATGGTTTCAACATGAGGAATATGGGCCAAAAGAAATGGACTGGAGTAATTCTCTATGCCAACATCATTCTATTTAACTATCCTTGCTAAAAGAATACCACCTCTACATAAGAGAACATTTTTCTTTGTGTTTGGGGAGGGGCTATAGGAGGAGCAAGGGGCCACGGTGGCCCAGAGGTTAAGATGCTGAGTTGCAGATTGGCAGGTTGGTAGCTCGGCAGTTTGAGACCCTAGTGCCATGTGACGAAGTGAGCTCCCATCTCTGGTCCCAGCTCCTGCCAACCTAGCAGTTCAAAAGCAAGAAATTGCAAGTAGACAAATAGGCACTGCTTTGGCAGGAAGGTAACAGCGTTCCATGTGCCTTGGCATTTAGTCATGACCACGGAGAAGTCTTAGGACAGTGCTGGCTCTTCGGCTTGGAAACAGAGATGAGCACCACTCCCTAGAGTCTGATTCGACTGGCTTTTGAGCAAGGGAAACCTTTACCTATAGGAGGAGCAGAGCATCTTCTTTGCATGCACAAAGTCCCAGGTTCAGTCACTTGCATTTCTATGGTAAAAAGGATGTCCTCCTGTCACTGGCTACCTGGAAATACAATACTACACGGTGCTCAACAGTTTGAACTCCTCTCTCCCCCCCTCTCCTGCCAATAAGTTAGCTGCTTTCTCTAGAGCTACCACTTCTGTGAAACTAATTACAACCCAGAGCAGTCAGAAATGCATTCCATTTAATTGTGTAGCACAGTTGCTGTTTTTAGATTTTCCATGTACAGATTGTGACTCTTTAATGTGAAAGCAATGGCAGTGCTCCAGTTTCCTGGAGGCTAACTTCATTATGATATTGGTTTTAGGATTAGCATAAAATATTATACTTTTCAACACTGGAAGAAGAAAAGATCAGATGACAAGATGTGCTAAGGGCAAATCAAATCAGTTATAAATGTGATGAGACATACGAATATAAGTAAACAGCAAATCAAGAAGTACTGTAGTTTCAAGGATAAATATTTGAGTATATTATGTGGTGTTTTGTTAGTCTCAAAATCTCTCACTATTTCCTAGAATAGAACATAAGAATATCCCCACTTGATCAAACCAGTGGTCCATCTACTCGTCATCCTGTTTCATACAGGAGCCAAACAGTTGCCTTGGATCAAATAGAAAATGTAAATAAAGAAATGAATGAATCTAGAAGGTCATCTTGGCCTCTGTGCTCCGATTTTTGGACCTCTTTTCTATCTACCCTCCTTTGAGTAAAAAATATTTTGCTAGTAATGGTGGACGGGAGAATGATGCTGTGAGCTGCTTTAGGTGTAGTGGTTCAGTTGTGGACTCTAATCTGGGAGAACCGGGTTTGATTCCCCACTCCTCCACTTGCAGCTGCTGGATGACCTTGGACAAGCCATAGTTCTGTCAGAGCTGTTCTCTCAAGGACAATTCTGAAAAGAGCTCTTTCAGCCCCACCTACCTCACAGGGTGTCTGTCTGTTGTGGGGAGGGGAAGGGAAAGGAGTTTGTAAGCTGCTCTGAGACTCTGAGTGAAGGGCGGGATATAAATCCAATCTCTTCCTCCTCCTCCTCTTCTTCATCCCTATTCAGGAGAAAAGGGGATATAAATAATACAATAACAATTTTCCAATACTTTTTCATTCAATACTTTTAATAAGACTGTGAGCAGGGCATGCCTTATGGGAGCTGGGTGTTCACCTGCTGCCTCTCTTGGTACAACTGGATGTAAAGGCAGTTGGGCTGGAAGTGAGCAGACAGCATTCAGCTGTCCCACTGAAACAGTTGGTTTTGAATTACTCATGACTATTTTTTCACCCAGTGGTTTCAGTGGGACATGTAGTACAATCCAGTGCTGCTACTTCAGAAACAGTTGCACTAAGTCTAATGGGAATTTGCATGTAGATTTAGGATTGCAGTCTTATGACATTGTTGTCTGGTATTTGTCTTTCTGCAATTTCCTTGTCATTTTCCCATGCTTTTTCAAACCACCTCTGATACCATGGAGGTATGTTGAGGAAAGCCTGGAAAGGCAACAAATGGACAACAATGTCATGGGGAAGCTCAAAGCTCAAAGGAAAAACTACTGCCGTTCCATTCCCAGACTACAGGAAAACCTTTGTGTGAAAGACCCCAGAAAGTGAGAGAGAATATTAGAATTTAAATTAGAAATTTTTGCAATTAATATTTTAAGAACTTGCTGACTTCATGCTGGGGTTTTTTCAAAACTTCAGTTGATCCCATTTTTTTATAGCTTCCAGAATGTAACATTATCAGGAAGGGGTTCAGTGCCAGCAATTTAGATTCTCCACTTACTAAAATATTTTTGGAAGGGCCAGAGACCTAGATAGAATCACAGGGTATTTCAGGACAAACCTGGTCCCTTCCAGGAAGATGGCAGCTTGGCTCAAATCTTTGCTAAGAGACACAAAAGACCCCCGATTAGACCCCACTTTTCAGAATTAATGGCCCATTTTTCTTTCCCAAGGACAGAACTAACTCAAGACCTTTATGCTTACTCATACTGCTTACTTAAAAAAAAAAAAATTAAATATACTGGAATAACTGAAATATAGCTTGTGATAACTATTTGTTGTAAGTTTATCAGCTGGGGACAGACACAGCAGCTGCAACAAAAAGAAACACACAATGTGGCCAGATCTGTGGAGCCTGGAACCATGAACAGATACAACAGATATGTTGTCAAAGGCTTTCATGGCCAGAGTTCATTAGTTGTTGTAGATTTTCCGGGCTGTATGGCCATGGTTTGGCACTGTAGTACCAACCTGACATTTTACCAGCAGCTGTGACTGGCATCCTCAGAGGTATAACACAGAAAGATGGAGTACTGTCTGCACTTGCAATGATTTCATTCTTGGAGTAGCCCTCAGCCTGGTTATAGCAAACTTCTACATGGAACATTTTGAAAAAACAGCTTTAGAATCTGCACTTCAGAAACCTACAGTCTGGTTCCGGGATGTAGATGATACCTTTATCATTTGGAGCCATGGAGAGGTAGAACTGATGAGTTTTTAGACCACCTCAACAACATCCACCCGAACATACAATTCACCATGGAAAAAGAAATCGAGGGTAAACTTCCATTTCTAGATATCACAGTCATCCGCAAAGCTAACCTTCAATTGGGTCACAAGATCTACAGAAAACCAATGCACACAGATCGTTATTTACACAAAACCCCCAATCACCACCCTCAGCAAAAAAGAGGCATAACCAAAACATTAGTGGACTGTGCAAGACAGATATGTGAATCACAGTTTCTCAACAATGAACTAAATCATCTAAACCATGCACTTCAAGCAAATGGCTACTCCAAGAATGAAATCAGAAGAGCAATTAAACCAAAGGTAAAACAAACAATTGAGGAAAAACAGTCTCCCACAGGAAAAGTGTTTTTGCCATATATCAAAGGAATCACTGATCAGATGGTAAAACCTGTGAAAAAACACAACCTACAAACAGTATTCATATGCACCAGAAAAATACAACAGATGCTATGATCAGCAAAAGACACTTCTGCAGGAGTATACCACATACCATGCAGTTGTAGACAGGTTTACATCGGGACCACACAGCATAGCATCCAGACAAGAATAAAAGAACATGAAAGACATTGCAGACTTTGCATTTGCAACCTGAAAAATCAGCAGTGGCTGAACATAGCCTAACTCAAACAGGACACAGTATCTTATTCCAAGACACTGAAATGCTGGACAACACATCCAATTACCATGTCAGATTACACAGAGAAGCCATTGAAATTCATAAACATAAACACAATTTCAACAGGAAAGAAGAGAGTTTAAAATTAAATAGGGTATGGTTTCCTGTTCTGAAAAACACAAAATGCTCTACATCTTACAACAGCACTACAGATAAGATTGGCTTTTCAACAGCCAATCCATATGCAAAAGAACCTCCTCAGGAAAGCTCCTCTATTAGCTTGTCACAGCCTAGGAAGCTCCTACAAGATAATGACCTACAGGTCAACTTCAAGGCCTGGCTAAGCAAGTTGATTTTTCTGAAGTAACTACATTGGGCAAGATTGACCAAAGAGGCTTGGAGGAGCCTTCCTCCAATGTTATGGAACAGAGTACACCTGGAGGAGAGGAAGAGATGACTTTGCCAGCTGCTGACCTCCCTTACCCACTGGTCTTACCAAACAATGAGGAAGACAGAATCTTTAAACTTACACACTTGACAGCACCATCGGAACCTCTAATACAAATGCCTGATGACCAAACATCTGAACCTCCACTCTTATCAACATCCTTGGCCTCTAACAATAGATTTCTTTAAAGAGCAAATGGATGTGTATTTGATGATAACGGGAAAATTCTGGACAATATTGAAATAGAGGACTGACAATTATCAACACACCCATTTAGAATAATTTCATGGAATGTTGCAGGGTGGTTTCGTTGTCTAACTAACTCACCAGATAACCCTTTTCTTCATCAGAAATGTGATATTTTAGCAATTCAAGAGACATGGACAGACCAAGAAATTACCCTACAAGGTTTTAATACTTACTTGTTGAAAGCT
>NW_015162474.1:2082910-2083086 GCF_001447785.1 Gekko japonicus | reverse complement strand
CCTTCAATCAAATGGGGCTAGGAAAGCCCATATACAGTATGTTGCCTCCCGAGGCGAAAGAACAGCCAATGCTATTCTTAAATTCTATCGCACCAAAGGGGCTTATTATGTGCCAGCTGCCCAAAAACTCTTTCAAGCAAAGGCAGTTGGACAGATGCCCTATGGCACTTTTATCG
>NW_015162474.1:2074811-2082543 GCF_001447785.1 Gekko japonicus | reverse complement strand
CGGTAGATGTCCTAATTTTAGAGCCCCAGATTCTGTCAAATATCGCTTGCAACCCATGTCCTATTTATCACAGCTTGATACTCATAAGTTTAGGAAAACCTTCACATTAGCCAGATGTGAGGCTTTCCCCTCTGCGATGCTTGAGGGCAGATTCAAAAGGATCCCCACTGAATATAGACTTTGTCGATGCGGCTCAGGAGAGACAGAAACTATTGAGCACATGATGCTCAGATGTACCTGGTATAACAAGATCCGTGGCAAATATATTACTCCTCTTATAACAGATATGGTGGGACAATCAGGTGCTGAGCAATGTAACCGATTGTTAATTGATGGGAACCGGACAATTACCGAAACTGTGGCAAAATTTTGGGTAGCATGCTACTGCATCCGAAATACACAATCAAATGTATAATAATAGTTGCCTAATAGTCTCTGTTTTATGTTCTTCTTTTACTTTATTACGCTCAACTGTATTTTTATAGAATTTTGTTTTACTGTCCTAAATTCAGTTATATGAATGTTATGAATGTTATATTTAAGCATGTGTGTTCTATGGCTTGTTGCCGTAATAAATGACTGACTGACTGACTGACTGACTGTCTCAGCCCTTCCCCACCTTCCTGAGTAGATATAAATTACCTGCCTACCATTTTTCTTCTCACATTGACACAGAGAGTACTCCATATTTCTGTGTTATACCTCTGAGGATGCCAGTCACAGCTGCTGGCAAAACATCAGGTACTACCATGGCCATAGAGCCCAGAAGATCTACAACAACTAAAGATACAACAGATCTCTCTATAAACCTGAAAATGCCCCAGGTTTGTGTTGGTAAAAATAGTCAAATATACTTAATTACTCAGAGTTTGCAATGGATCTTTGCTTCACTGGAGAGGAGACATTCATTTCTTTTTAAAAAACTTTATTTCTAAGGGTAAAAGGTACACAGGAAACCTACAAAGTAAACATAACTTAGAGCTACATTGTCTCATCCCACTTCTACAAAAGCATGGCCACACAACAAGTACACAACAATGGAGAATCTCCTTCTTCTTGACCCCTAGAAAGGCAGTCATCTGAAACCAGTAACCAATCAATACCATTAACATTTGCAGGCTTTTCTTGCATTGGCTGTCTGCCAGGTTTCCCTTCCAGGTCAGTCTAAACAATAGCATAGCAAGGTAAACAAGTTAACCCTATAATGGCTGGAATCTGAGACCTTGCAATCCATACATTTCCAACAGTTTGCAGGAGGGGGGACGACATTTTTAAAATCCAAGGTGTTTTTTTTTAATCAGCCTAAAATAATAGAAGTAGTACCTGTAGATTTAAGAAACAAATGACCTCAGTGGCCATTGCTAGGCAACTGCACTGTATTGCCAGCCTTCAGGCACTGGTTTCTGTCAGTAAAAGGCAAGGGTTTCAGCTTGGGTTGCCAAGAAATATCTGACAACTGGCAAGAGGATTGTATGGGTGGGCAGCATCCTAGAAGAAAAATTAAAAAGAAAAATGTCTCATCTATTAAAGCAAGGTTTTACCATAGTGTTCCCGGCAATTCCTAGAGCTACCCAGAGGTAGAAAAGAGTAGCTCTAGGAATCACCAAAGAATTTTACCATACAATTTCTGGTGATTCCTAGAGCTACCCTTTATCACTTCCAGGTAACTCTGGGAATCACCAGGATGAGACCTTATTTTTCTTTTTAATTTTCCTCCCACTTTCACTTCCAGTGGTGACAGGAAATGGGGTGTAGGGACAGGGGATCCCCCACTCCCACTGGGTTTGGCAGCCCTAGTTTTGACCTTTGAGGGAGGAGTCATAATGGCCAGGAGCAGCAGTAATCAGGGCCAAGTGGCTTGCTACCATGCAATTTGCACAACTCCCCCAGAACTGGCTGCTTGCTACTGTTCAGTGGCAGCCCCCCCAAAAGCCAGTGTGAAATAGTGGTTAGAGTTTCAGGCTAGGATCTGGGACACCCAGACATCATCACTGTGCCATGGAAGCTCACTAGATCAATCTGTGAGCATCTGAAGGAGATCTTGGTGATCCGTGGAAGTGAGCATTCATTTATCCCCAACAGGTCCTGCCAGACCAACTTTGTTTCTTTCTTTGATCGAATGATAAGCTTACTGGCTTGTGGGAATGCCATTGACATTGTTTACCTGGATTTCAGTAAGGCTTTTGACACGGCTCCTCATGATATTCTGACAGATAAACTGGAGGACTGAGGACTGGACTCTAGGATAGTTAGGCAGATAGGGAACTGGTTGGAGAACTGCACCCAAAGAGTAGTTGTCAATGGCATTTCATCTGACTGGAGGGAGGTGACTGGTTGGGTGCCACAGGACTCGGTTATGGGCCTGGGTCTTTTCAATATTTTTATAAATGCTCTAGATGAAGGGGTGGAGGAACTACACATTAAATTTGTAGATGACACCAAACTTGTAGATGACAACCAAGCATACCAGAAGACAGAGATAGATTTCAACAAGATCTGAACACACTGGAAAAGTGGCTGGGTGTAAATAAGATGCAATTCAACAAGGATAAGTACAGAGTTTTACATCCGGGTAACTATACCAGAACTATAAAAGTGTACAAGAAGAATCTCAATGTCCTTGACAACCATGATGGTGTGACTGCTGACCTCAAGCCAGACATCCTGGACTGTGAAGTCAAATGGGCCTTAGAAAGCATTACTAACAACAAAGCTAGCAGAGACGGTATCCCAGTTGAGCTATTCAAAGTCTTAAAAGATGATAAAGTGCTGCACTCAATATGCCAGCAAATTTGGAAAATGCAACAGTGGCCACAGGATTGGAAAAGCTCAGTTTACCTTCCAGTCCCAAAGAAGGGCAGTGCCAAAGAATGTTCAAACTATCGCACAATTGCACTCATTTCACACGCTAGCAAGGTCATGCTCAAGATCCTACAAACTAGGTTTCAACAGTACGTGGATAGAGAACTGCCAGAAGTACAAGCTGGGTTTCAAAGAGGTAGAGGAACGAGAGATCAAATTGCTGGATTATGGAGAAAGCAAGGGAATACCAGGAAAACATCTACTTCTGCTTTATTGACTATGCTAAAGCCTTTGATTATGTGGATCATAACAAACTGTAGCAAGTCCTTAAAGAGTTGGGAGTACCAGACCACCTCACATGTCTCTTGAGAAACCTGTATAAAGGTCAAGAAGCAATAGTTAAAACAGGATATGGAACAACTGATTGGTTTAGAATAGGAAAAGGAGTACGACAAGGATGTATATTGTCACCCTGCTTATTTGATTTATTTGCAGAGTACATCATGCAAAATGCTGGCCTGGGTGAATCACAAGCCGGAATTAAGACTACTTTGAAAGCCCCATCACTCCTTGGCAAATAGAAGGAGAAGTCGTGGAAGCAGTGACAGACTTCATGTTCCTGGGATCCAAGATCACTGCAGATGGTGATCAGCCGTGAAATTAAAAGACGCCTGCTCCTTGGGAGGAAAAAGATGGCAAACCTAGGCAGTATAATAAAAAGTAGAGACATCACGCTGCCAACAAAGTCAAAGCAATGGTATTCCCAGTAGTAATGTATGGCTGTGAGAGTTGGACCATAAGGAAGGCTGAGTGCTGAAGAATAGATGTTTTTGTATTATGGTGCTGGAGAAGACTCTTGAGTGTTCCTTGGACTGCAAGGAGATCAAATCAGTCAATCCTAAAAGAAATCAACCCTGACTGTTCCCTGGAAGGCCAGATACTGAAGCTGAAGCTCAAATACTTTGGCCACCAAATGAGAAGGGAGCACTCACTGGAGAAGACCCTGATGCTGGGAAAGATTGAAGGTCAAAGAAGACGGGGACAGCAAAGGATGAGATGGTTAGACCATGCTATCGATGCAATGAACATGAAGTTGGGCAAACTCCAGAGGACAATGGAGGACAGGATGGCCTGGTTTGATGTGGTCCATGGGGTTGCAAAGAGTCAGATGTGACTGTGTGACCAAACAACAACAAAAATGAGAAGCACAAAATGGGTGGGAGACACACTTCTGGGTAGCAGTGTGTGTGAACAAGAACTTGGGGGTATGGGTGGACTATAAGCTAAATATGAGTAGTCAGTGTGATGTAGTGGCAAAAAAGGCTAATGCGGTCTTGGGGTGTATCAACAGAGGCATAACATCCCAATCACTAGATGTCATAGTCCTGCTGTACACCGCATTGGTCAGGCCACACCTGGAGTTCTTGAGGCCTCACTTCAAAAGAAATTTGGACAGAATGGGGTGGGTACAGAAGAGAGCGATGGAGAACTTGCAATAATGGGTTTAAATTATGGGCAGAAAGATACTGGCTAGATAGTAAGGAAAAAAATGGCAGTTAGTTCAGCAGTGAAAATAGCTGCCTCGGGAGGTTGTGAGCTCCCCCTTACCAGCAGTCTTCAAGCAAAGGTTGCACATTCGCAGACTAACTTACATCACAGTCCACCTCTGATCCCCTCCTTCCTGCTTTAGATGGTGGACTCATTGGGGTCAGGCTCAGCAGCAACCTCTGGACAACTTGAAACCATGCAATTTGTGCAACTCACCCAGGTGTTTTGTTGGCTACCAGACAACTTGGTGCCACAAAGATCACCTGGGTCCTGCAGCAGCCTTCACATAACTTGTGTGACCTGGCTGATCCCAGAATTGGCTACCACACAACTTGTGTGAGCAACTTGCTACTGCACAACTTTAGCAGATGATTGTTGTGTGGATGAAATGGAGGACAGTTTGTAAGCTGCTATTGAAGAGAAGGATGGGGTATACATGAAGTAAATAAATAACAAAAGCTGGAGACTGGGAGGCAGATAAAGGAAAGGGTGGTTGGTGAGTGGGACAGAAAGAAGAAAGCAGGGAAAGGGGACAGGAGAAGGGGGCTGCCAGGGAGATGGATACAGGAGAAAATGAAGTCAGCCCTGCAAGGTTCCCCACTTGCTCCTTCTGATAGCAAACGTTATGGCCCCATGCCTATCAGTAGGTTAGTGAAACTGAGCCCAATCATCAGACAAGGCAGGATTGTAGAAAAATATTACTTTGCCATCTTACACACATACACACCTTCAAATAGCCTGAGAAGCTTTGATCATGGTCATTGCCCTTATGGAGCCATGGAAATGTTTTGCAGTTGAGCATCAGTTAAAGGGGAGAGGAAGAAAAGCAGAGGGGAAATGGAGCCGGTTCCTGGAGACCAGGATCCTAGTGATGCTCACATCTCCTGACTTTAATCTTCCTTCTCCCACTAGTCCAGGATGCTATAAGCCTTTAAGGGTCTGGTCCACTAAATCTAAAGTATCCTGGAGAACAGGTCTAATTAGGAGTGGCAGAAAAGACCAAATTAACTGGCCTGACAGATAAAGCTGCAAGGGGGGCACATCTGTAAGATTTTATAGTGTTCTGGAATGTGGGTGAAATTAAGGACAGGTGATGGGTGCCTGGCTCTAATTTCCCAACAAACTCACACATATATCATGTGTAGTGATAGGCATGAACCAGTTCGCAAACTAAAGTTCATGATGAATTTTGGGCAGTTCGTGGTTTGTGAACTGAAGTTCATGGCAGGTCAACTGGCATAAACTTTCCACAAACTTTCAAGCAGTTTGTGAATGGATACATTTCCAGACAGACTGTCTCTGCTCAAACAAAATGTTTACCAAACTTCAAAGCTACAGGTTGTTGTTTTTTTTAATGGCCAGCTTTGGAACACCAGTAGGTTCCCTGGGTAGTTGATGTGTATAACTTGTTGAACCTGCCCTGATATTTTCCCCAAAACACTTCCCTGGGGGAATCTTCTTTGGGGGGGGGCATAAATTGGACCCCCTAAGTCCAATCTGCACATAACATGGAGAGCATGTAGAGGAACATCAGGGAGAGGTCCCCTGTGAGTTTGATGTCTCTAGCTTGCACAGGGTTCATTCTATATACTTCTGAACCTCCTGATCCTGCACCTGTCATTTCTAGGGATGAGCACAAACCAAATCGAACCAGGAGAGTTGTTTGCAAACCAAAATGATTCACGGTTTGTTCCCCCTCAAGCCCTGTTGAAAGGGACCACAGTTCCTTTCAACAGGGTTTGCAGAACACACAAAAAACAGCTGAGCAATGGGGAGCAAGGTGCTCCCTGCTGCTCAGCTGTTTTGTGGCTTTCATGTGGAACAGAAAGCACGGGTTCAAAGGGACTTGGGGTCCCTTTAAACCTTCACTTTCTGCTCTATCCATGAACTGGCATGAACCACCATGAACGGTTTTAAAAGTTTGTGGAAGTTCATGATGGTAGACTTGTCGCAAGCTTCAGTTCATGAACCACGAACAGGGCAAAATTCATGAGGAATTTTGCTTCCTGGTTCGGTTTCCACCCATCCCTAGTGTCAGCTAGCTGCCATAGAGTTCTGTGTAACATTTGTGCGTTCTCTCCAGTGCCAGCCTGTCTCTCCCCTGCTCATGCCTGCTGCTGACATTCCTTTCTGTAAATGCTAGTAGTATGCTTGGTAACATGTTATCTCCCAAGGTTAACAGGTGCGGAGTGGTGTCTTCTGCTTTTATCTATAATGAGCTAGCGCATGGGAATGAAATAATTGTTTATCTGTTTCAGGCCGTTGGGCTCCCAGGCTTTTCGGCGTGAGGTTTAACAGACCCGTGAAAGCGGGAAACATAATGATTGGTTATGTCTTTGTATGAATCTGTTTAATATCTTGTGCCCTCCATTATTGGGTCATTCTAAACACTCCTGCTGTTCCAGCTTCTTCATTGCTTTAATAAACACTACTGTTTCATACACGTGTGTTCATCTGAATGCGTGGAGGATCGGACACCTAGTCATTTCGCCAGATAGATTTTACTGAGGGAACCTTCTTTGGCAGCTGTTACTTGGAGCCTGTAAATCCAATCCTCACCAAACGTGGAGGGCAGGTAGAAGAGAGTCAGTCAGAGATCTCCTATGAGTTTGGTGTCTCTAACACACCAGGAGTCATTCTACCACATCACAAACTTCACAAACTGAACCAGTTTGTTTGGCAGCTAAACGTTTGTGATGGTTTGTGGTTTGCCATGAACCATGAAGAGAAGAGAAGAGTTTGGATTTATACCCCACCCTTCACTACCCAAAGGAATCTCAGAGCAGCTTAGATTCCCCCCCCCCTTCCCCACAACAGACAACCTGTGAGCTAGCTGGGGCTGAGAGAGCTCTCTCAAGAACTGTCCTTGAGAGAACAGCTCTGAAAGAACTTATGACTGACCCAAGGGCACACCAGCAGCTGCATGTGGAGGAGTGGGAAATCAAACCCGGTTCTCCCTCATTAGAGCTTGCGCTCCTAACCACTACACCAAACTGGCTCATTATACCAAACTGAACTGATTTTCCTAGATTGTTCCCATCTCTAAATGGAGCTGTTCCACTAGTCTTTCAGTTGAGGCACCATGCATCCAGATCCATTTTGGCCTCCCTCTGCTGACAGCACTGATTTTTAATTTAGTGAACTAACCAGCTGCACCACTGAAACACTCTCATCTGAGCTTTGTTATTAGGGCAAGCTCACTCTGACTGCTGTGTAAATAATTTTAATGTTAGTTTTAGTCTTAATTTCTATTTCTTGTTAAATTCTCACTCATTGTTATTTTAGTCACAATCTCTATGTGACTCTGTAACCTGCCCTGAACTTGCTTGCAGGGAGGGTGGGAAATAATAATAATAATAATAATAATAATAATAATAATAAT
>NW_015162474.1:2059202-2074776 GCF_001447785.1 Gekko japonicus | reverse complement strand
GAGGAGGAGGAGGAGGAGGAGGAGTTATCTATCTCCTTCCCATGTTGGTCTGTTCAGGTACATGGCTAGATGACTACCTTCCTGCTTAACCATCATCATCAGGAGTCAATTAAACTGTACTGCTGCTTGGTGTCCATATCCAACTTCTGCTGCCAATTCCTTCAGAACTCAACACAGGAAAGATACATTTGAATTAAACATGATGTGAGCACTTCCTAACCAGTTCCATTGTTCTATTCATGTTGTATCTTTCTTCATTCTTACGGTATTCAGCATGGTTCATACTTACAGTAACACAGTAAGACAAGTAGACGCAACTGAGCATTATCAAAAGTATGATTCCGTTTTCAGTCCGTGCTCTAGATCTTAAACTACACCCAGTTTACAATAGTAGCCATCACAGGAAGCCTCAGGCAGTGGATCTGGGTTTTATTAATGATGGCAGAATGGAAGATAAACAGTTCTTAGTTGTAGGGCACCAACTAGAGATGTGCAATTGGAAATTTGTTAATCGAGATCTGCCCAAATTTGTAAATATAGAGAGTGATCCTAAGCAAGTCTACTCAGAATCCTACTTAGATCTTGTCAATGGAGCTTAGTCCCAGGAAAATACTCTTGGGATTACACTAGAAATTAATATTCCAAATAAAAACATAATTACTTCTGACAATCAGGAGCTATCAGAAACCTTCCAATTGACCGACCATTTATTGTGGCACTTCACAGTCTGGTTTTATTTTCCCAAGCAATGGGATGCAGGAGAGGTAGTGAGTAGGGAGAGCTAGGGAGTATAGGAACTTAGAAGATATGTATCTGACACAGACACTGTCCAGCCAGAATTGCTAGGGCGTCTGCCCACCAAACATGAAATGGACAGAAAATGTACACTGTCTCTAATTTTTGCCAATCATTCCATTGTTTCAATGACTTCGGGAGGACTTTAGTATTCCGTATAAACATGGAGCTTGTCTTAGTAAATTATTTTGTAGTCTGTAGCTCTGCCCATACCAACAGGTATTTGCCAGCACACATTATAAGACAGGAGCAAGGGGGGGGGGAGAGACAGAGGCTTTTCTTGCACATACTATAGACAGGATGGATGGAGTAGAAGCAGAGCCTTGGCCTCGTGCTACTGTTACTCTCCCTCGTAATAGGATGATGGGAGACCACCCGCAACAGGAAATGAGGCAAAGGCTTTGCATGCACACATAGACATTTTGTAGTTCATTGTTTATTTACCATAATCAAGACAAACATGGATCTATAATATTTTGCTAGCAAAACAATTAGCATTTAAAATACTATAATTAATGAAAATACTAAACGAGACAATGAGAAAAATCAAGGGTGCCTCATTTGCATGTTAATTAAATACATAATTAATACTGCAGATCAGCACTATTGTAAAAGTGACATGCATTTACCTAATTAGATGAGGTCCCATAATAGGTCTGTAGTAAAATAAGATGCAGTTATTAATGGACTACATTAATTCCTGCTTCAAGCCACTGCTTAATTAAATTCCGATATATGCAAGCCAAAGCTATAGACATACGGCCACTGCAGGCCACTTTTTTGTTTCAGATTTTGTAAAATGAGGTAGTTTGCAAAATTTACAGCCACCAGCAAAATATTTTTTTTTGTTTCTGCTGTTCCTGAACTTCAGCCTTCTACAGAGTGGTTGGGATCATTCTGGAGGTTCATTGTTGCTCAAGGTAATCCCTTTCACCCCTGTCTCCTCCTACCATTGTCTAAATGTAGAAGGTAGTTCTTTGCAACAGAGACCTGTCTCTTACTCTTGTTACTCTCTAAAGCACTGTGCATACTAATAATGTTATATCATTATTTATTGTTGGTATTTATAACGTTAACAGCAATAACAATGTCATTATGCAACCTTCGTTCTACTTCTGGATATCTCATTTTGCCAGGATATAAACATAATATTTTTTCTGTACTAAAATTGCACTTGTGAGCATTAAGTGAAAATGTATTGGGCAAGAGTTGAATGTCAGAGTGTGAATGTGGGTGCCAAAGAGTTATGAGCACCTATTGGGCTACATCTGTTTGTCATCTGTGATCAGTGCAGCAAACCCTCTCTCATCTCTTCTAATTATGAAAATGTTTTTCAACGTTTTATTTCAATGTACACATACTTAAGAGTCTATCTTTTAAGGGTCAGGTAGCCGTTCAAGATGTGAACGTTTTCCCATCAGTGCTGGGAACATCTATGTTTGTTGAATTTCCTATTGGGCAGGAAGCTGTTAAAGATGCAGGAGCAGTAGAACAGTCCTAGGCTGCTAACTTTAAACTACCCTTTTACTGTTGTTGGTTTTTTTGCATAGAGCTCTGTCTATTCATCTGATCCAGGGCTTCTTCACATATCATGATTTTAAACGCTACATTTATTTATTCAGAAAATTTACATGCCGCCTCCCTAGAGACCTGCTTGCAATGACATGTTACTGCTCCGAGATGCCTACTTGCTAAAATTAACACTAGAAGTATAAGAAACACATAGTGTGAGAACCCAGAACTGTTCCAGTTCCAGAGATGATTCTTCCACTGTGAATATCCCTTGAACAAAATACATGTGTGTGCATCAAATGTTACTATTTGGCAGGGGTGTCATGTGTATCCATCAACAGTGTAAGGCAGGAAGAGGCACCTTTGATTTATGAAAGCTATGGAAATCACCTGAAACAGAATCCCACTCCTCTTCAGGAATAACATGAAGCAGAGACTGGAGTTCTGCAGAAGGAGGGAAATTGATGAAAATAACCTCCCTTTCCATTTCTGAATTTTAAATTGAACTAACCAGCCAATTCTGAATTTTAAATTGAACTAACCAGCCAATTACTTTGCTATCTAGTTGCTATCTAATTTTCATATAAAATAATATCCATGGTATAGAGTAATTCATGAAAAGGATATCAGTAACTTTGTTTTACCACCAGGGGGCACAGTGTACAAACAAGTGGCACTCAGGGAGCTGGCCCTTAGCTATAGTTTTACAATAACTCCAAACGTTTTTAAAAAGGGACCTTAAACCTAGACCTTTGAAGGACCTTTGCTTTATAAACATTTATAGGCTAAGGTGTCAATTATAGGCCAGTCTCCAGTTCCCCTTTGCTGGAGGAGTGTACAGTGGAAAAGCAGTTCCAGTGGTTCCTGAATGACGTATCTGCCCTTGAACCTGTTCAGTCCGGTTTCAGGCCTGATTTTTAAACCAAGACAGCTTTACTTGCTCTGGTAGATGATCTTCATTTAAATCTGTACAGGGGATAGTCTTCCCTGTTGATTCTGTTAGACCTATCAGCGGCCTTTGACAAAGTTGACCACTCCGTTCTCCTCTATCCGTCGAAATATGGAGTTGGTGTTGAGAAAGCAACCTGGTAGAGGTTTCACTAAAAGAGCAGAATAAACTGGGTGGCATTTGTCTTATAGAGTGCCACAAGGTATGTATATGAGACCACTGAATGAGATCATCTGGAGCTTTGGAGTTGGGTTTCATCAATATGCAGATAAACCCCAGCTCAATATTCCATTATCCAGCCCTCCAGATGTATCCATTCTGGTTCTGAACTGGTGTTTAAGACTGTGGTCAGGTGGCTAAGCAGCAGAACACAGGTAATGCTGGTCAGAAGGCTGACGAGGGATTTGATCTACTTGTCCTGGACGGAATAGAGTTAGCTTTCGTAGAGCAGGTTAAGAGCTTGGGGATGCTCATGAACCTAGCCATACTGTTTGACAAGCATGTTGGTGCAGTATCAGCTCTCCGAAAAGCAGGTTGACAGGGTGGGCAAGACTGGCTCCTATCACGAACTCTCTCCTTTCTTAGAGTCAGATGATCTGGCCATGCTCATGCAATCTCACAGTTGGAGCATTGTAACACTCTCTACGTGGGGCTGCCCTTGAAGACCACCTGGAACATGCAACTGGTCCAGCATTTGGCAGCCCAATCATTGACCAATGGGAATATATCTTGCTAGTTTTGAAACCACCACACTGGCTGCAACTTTATTTCCAAGTTCAGTTCGAGGAGCTGGTTATGACCTTTTAAAGCCCTTCACAACCAAGGCCCCAATATCAGAAGGGTCTTTCCCATCATGGCTCCCACTCTGTAGAATGGGCTTCCTGAAGAAAGGAGGGGAGGGGGAGCTTTCTTCTGGAGACCCTCAGGAGATACTGAAAGGCTTGTCTGTTTGGGGGATAAAAGCAGGCATCCTTTTGGTGAAGATTTGGGGCTTTCATTTTATTTGGTTTTTGTCTGTAATGTTCTAGTTATTACTTGTAAGCTGCCTTGAGCCAGGGGGAAAGGCAGGGTACATATATTTTAATAAATAAACATGACTAATGATGATTAAGATCTTTACCATTTATACAGCTCTTTGAAGGTTCAAAGTGCTTCACATTATTATCGTCTTGTAATCTTTACAACAACGATGTAAGGCTAGAATTTTTCTCCCCATACTGCAACTTTTCAAGTATTCAATATTATCATGAATCAGGCCTGACCAGATACATGTTTGATGAGGTGGGGTGCACGGTATGCAGTAGTCATGTGGTTTTTGGTTGATGGCAATTGCAAATGTGGCTCTCTGTATAAATAACTGGTATAAACAGTAAGCAAAAATAAGCACTGTAAAAAGTCTTATCTACCGGCCACATGACCACGGAAACGTCTTCGGACAGCGCTGGCTCTTTGGCTTTGAAACGGAGATGAGCACCGCAACCCTGGAGTCGGATTCGACTGGCTTTCGAGCAAGGGAACCTTTACCTTTACCTTTACCTTTATATGCCTGTGTTGTCTGCATTATTGCACGCATGCACATTTTCACACAGGCCTTGTGGATATGTAGTCCCACTCTCATGACCATCCCTCACCATGGGATACAAGCCTCTGCAAGGCAAAAAAAAAAAGAAACTTCACCACCACAAGAAAATGAAACACTACCACTGCAGGTACTACACAGCTTCATGAAGCAGACCGTGGACAGAAAAATTATCTGAAGCAGTGTCTGAAGCAACTGTCTGAAGCAGACCGTGGACAGAAAAACAGACTGGAGGTTCCACACACAATGACCTTGTAGCCGACGCCCCGAGGGCGCTAAGGTTCTTTGACATGTGTGGCTAGCCGATAAACCACACAGTTAAAACAATCATCCAGGCAGTAAAGGGTAACAAAAGAATTTATTTGAATAAGGAACACCTAACAGCTCATAGATGTTCAATGAACAAATATAGAGAGCAGACTTATATACTCTTCTTGCTCCTCCTCACTTTACATCATCACAGATCTTCCTTCTTCTTTTAACTGCCTGAGAAAGGCAGAATTTTATTACATTTTTTCAAATATATAACACATACACACATAAAGTACACACACTAACATATTAATTACACACATACTGGGGTTGTTTACATTTTAACAGATATTTATATTACTGCCTTAATCTAATATTCTTGTAACCTGTGTAAGTAACCATCTATATCTATCTTTATCTATCTAAGAATATATTTCATTTCAATATTTGACACACAGAATGTTACTTGGCTGCATTTCAACTCCTACAATGCAGGTGCAGTGCTCATTATATTTGATTGATCTTTTGTTTACTTCTTTTGGCTATACTCCCAGACTCCTTTCACCTTTGAATGAACTTTCAGGCTGAGTTTATTTTCGGTATAAAATCTATCAGTTCTGTTACAAAATTGGTTCTTTTATATTTATACAGGCATATATGTTACAAAAAAACCTTTGCTGGCATTTTGTGATCTATATCTATTGTCTTAAGCATAATAACTTTCTATAGCACATCTTAAAATTAATAAAGGATAGTTGCTTTTACAAATATACATATTCAGCCTTAAACATAACATAAAGTTCTAAAAACACACACAATCAGATCAAGAGAAGGGATTTCTCTCTCTTACAGTATATAGTCGTCCTTTGGTTTACCCCAATTAGGATCTTCCTTTGAAGTAAAGGATGGAACAATAAATCTTAACATTGGCAGTAGTGCAAGCTTTCCATTAAAACTCCTTTCACTGGCATTACACCTGTTCAATTCATTAAGTAAAGCTTTCTGTTATTCCAGTTAAAAATGCAGAGTCTTTTCTTCTTTAAAATAATAAGCTAAAAAGGCAAACATATATATACTGTTGTGTTCTTACATAGACTGGTCCTCACACAGCCACGCGAATGGCTTAAGCTTCGCTCTCTTAGACAGTAGCCAGCACGGATCCTAGAATGCACCCAATCGGGCGGTCAGGATCCTAAAGTGACCTATGGAATACAAGTGCACTGTAAATAATCCTATCACGGGTGTGGGTGTGTATTTGGGTGTGGTTCACAATGGGAATATAAACAGGCCTCCGGTCCTGCTTTCCTTGTCTTGTTTTCCCAAGCTGAAATAAACTATGAGCTGTTTCACTTACCAACATGTCTGGACCCAGTACTTTTCATATACATTGCTTATAGATTCCAATAGTTCAATATTGATATGTTAGAATATCCCAAACTTGAGCAAAGAGAAGTCTCTTTGATGTTTCCTCATTCAAAATTACTGAAAATCAGAAGCTGAAATAAACTCCTGAGATCATTCTCTGAAATAGGGAGGTTCCCATAAATCTTGGCTTCTGGCTCATCTCAGTCCAATTAAAAAGGTGACATCACAACACCTGTTCCAAACTCAAATACCCAGAGTTGGAAAAAGAACTTCCCTTGTCAATTAAAAATGATTTAAACACCTGCTTTATCATGCTGTTCAGTGGTTTAAAAAATTTACCAACTCCACCAGGAATCCCAAAGACTTTCCCCCAAAGATTCCTGTAAAACAGTAATAACCAATAGAAAATCATTTGAACCCTGGGTATCTCCTACAACCTGATGACCACAGCTGTCAACCACTGTATGTCCACTTATCAGACATGTTTGCCATAAAGTTCATGACTTCCCTAGTGCACATGTGAATGGGTCCAAGTCAAGCATACTTGGGTTTTCCCTAGATTGATTTTGGTCAAGGAGTGACATAAGATCCCTTTCTCCTCTTGTCCTGTCCCAATATGCATTTCCTTGTTGACTTTTTTTACTATTACTACTACTAGTAGTAGTAGTAGGAGTATTACTATTATTTTCAGGCAAGTGAAAGCCTAGCTGTCTCCATAGAGAGAAGACTGCCTATCAGTTATGGGGGGTGGGTATGGAGCACAGCAAGAACAGCCTTGGGCTTATTAATTGCTCCCTCCACTAGGATTGCTAGCTCCAGTCTGGGAAATTCCTGGAGATTTAGAGGCAGAGTCTGGGCAGGGTGAAATTTGGGAAGGGGGGGGGAGGTCAGCAGGGCTAGGGCTGCCAACTTCCAGGTGGAGCCTGGAGATCTCATGGAATTACAACTGATCTCTTTTACAACTTATATGGAATTACAACTTACATGTTACTGAGGTCTCTCTGTTCCCCAAACACCACTGTCCTCAAGCCCCAACTTCACAGGATTTTCCCAGGACTTGGCAACCCTAAATAGAACCCCCCCTCCAAGCTGCAATTTCTTGAGGCTTCCGGTTTATGGCAACACGCTGGTGGACACATCTTCCAGACCTCCCAGGGATATGATCTGTGCACCAGTGGAAAGGGGGGAGTGATGGGTTGTTACCCCCCCTCGGAGCCTTGGCAAAAAGATCCTAGCCATGGGGCTTTTGAGGGGTGACCTCTTCACCAGCGCGATGCTGGAGAATTGAGGCACTCCTCTGCCCCGACGGTCCTGCTGCTGAGTGTCCATATGGATCTAGAGCCACTGACCGGGACAAGCATCGGAGATCGAGCATTTTGAACGTGTGCCAAGCGAGGTTGTATGACCAACAATGAACAGTGAGTCCGGTTAAAGTGAACACGAGAATTTAAAAAGAAAGCTACCCCCTGGGAATGGTGAAAAAAGCAAGCGGGAGAGGGGCCTCTCCCATGCGTATGAACTAAACAACAAAATACTAAGGGGGGAGTGGAAGAAAAAGTGTTTAAATCTGTTTTGAGAGACTTACCAGAGCGCAGATAAGCGTATGGGCGTATTTCAGAGACTTTAGCAAGTTTTCATAAAAGTAAACAATCCATAAAGATGGCGGGGAAGAGGGCAGAGAAAGACAAACCAGCAAAAGTGAAACTAGCCGGGACCATGAGCCCTTGACCGGAAGAGGTCACTGAGTTCTCCAAAATGTTGGCAGATTCCTTGCGCCCTCTGCTGGACCAGATGACTAACATCAAACAACAGCTGATGACTCTAAACCAGAATCTTGCAAAAGAAACAAGCTTTGGAAGAATCACAACTTTTACAGCTGCAAATGGAGAAAGCAAATTTGGTCCTACGGTTTCAAGGGGCCCCAGAATTAAAAGGTGAGAATCTAAAGCAACTCCTGAGTGAAGCATTAGCCCCAGTTACAGATTTGAAAGCAGAGCATTTTGCAAATGAAATGGATGTAGTCTATAGGTCCTATTCCGTGTACATCAAAAAGAATAATCTGCCTGGGGAAATAGTGGTCAGATTCTCAAAGCAACATGTGAGGGATTCTATCCTGAAAGCAACTACAGGAACACCCTTGAAAATCGGGGACAATACCATCAGGATTCTAAAAGACATTCCATTTGAAATAAGGCAAAAGAGAAAGAAATATAAAGATTTAATCCTTTTTCTACAAACAAACAGCATTGTCTACAGATGGTTAATTCCAGAAGGCATCATTTTCAAACTACACGATAAAAAAAAGAAAAAATTGACTCTGTCTCCAAAGCACGTGAGTTCCTGAGAGTGCATCTGGGAGAGACAGCCGAGGTCAAGAAGGAAGAAGATGACAGCAAATCCAGTGGCGAATTGGACTCAGTGTCTTCCCTTTCTGATAAGGGGGCAGCTGCCCCCAAATGTACATATAAATTGAGGCTTAGAAAAGATAAGACAAAATGAAGGCTGAAGGACTCTGAATTGTGCCTTAAAACTTTAGTTTTATTATGTGAAGCTCTGGGGGTTCTCTTAGTTAAATCATTGGATAAAAAGATAAAAAGCATAACCGACTATGTTCAAAGTAATATTAGCAATTTAAGAAAAACATTTATATAAGCTATTGTTATGATCTCCTATACTGAGATTTTAGTTAGTAGTGGTTTTCTTTCCTTTCTCCCTTGATGTAGTTGCCCTTTCCCAATTTTTCATTTTAGTTTGTAGTCTATTAAAAAATGCAATAAAAAAATCCCCTCCGGGGGGCCTTAAAAAAAGCTGCAATTTCTTTTGGGGAAACTGATCTCTGTAGTCTATATATCAGTCATAATCCCAGGGGATCTCCAAGCCCCACCTGGAGGCTGGCAACCCAACCCCCAAGCAGCAGAAGATCCTTTCCTACCTTTCAGCATCTTTGGCTCTTTTCCAAAGGTTTGAGGCAAATAGCCAGCTTTCTGGGGGAGTAATTAGGTGTAGGCCAGAATGACTCTGCTACAAGTATCATTTCTGCCATCAGGCTAACCCCCTATACCTGGTTATACGGACTGAGAGCCAGCACTGTCGAAAGACATTTCCGTGGTCATATGGCCATCATGACTAAACACCAAGGCGGATGGAACAAGTATACTAATTGGCAAACACTCTGTCAAGCCTTAGGGCTGCCAGGTATCTTGGAGACCCCCTTCTGGCAGCCTCTGATTGGCATCACAACCTAGTACAGCAGCAAGTGGGGAAATGTTGAGACCACTGATATTGCAGCAATGCCATGTCATCACTTCCAGGTGAACCATAGAGTTTCTAATGATCCTGATTTCAATGCTGGGTCCACAGCATTGCTGCAAACCCCCCCCCCCCCATGTACACACCCGCTCCAGAATCCTGCCACATGCCAGCTGGCAGCCCTATCAGGCATGCATCTGCTGGGACCTTCTCTCCCCTTGTTACTTTGCATTGCAAAAAGTAGGAGAGAAAGAGCTTGTTTCTGTCCTTTTCTGTGCAGCCCCAGCCAACAGCTTGGAGTGGGGAGAAAAGGAAACTAACTGGTCTTTTGATTACCCTACATGCATAATTTGCTGCATCTCTGGAAATCACGAAGGCAGCAAAGTTTTCAGAATGGGAGGTCTTTTCCAGTGGATAGGCTGGGAGTCGGCTTCTGATTCCCTTCCTCCAAAGCTTTGATGGATATGGATCAAAACCTCCCCAGCAGGAAATAAGAAGCTGCCTCTCAGCTGATCCCTCATCCACTGAAAATCCACTTCTGATGGCTGTTCGTGCCTGTTCTTGCACATACACTTGCACAGGTTGCAAACAGCTGAACAGGCCCATGATTAATTGGCTGCCTGGTCACTACTAGTAGGTGTTTGCGCATCCCTAGATCTTTGCTGGTGGGTTGGACCATTCAGGTGGATGTGGTCCTTCAAGTACCCAAACTGTACTTTTCAATTATTCTTTGAAAAGATGAAGGAAAGAATCATGACATGATCCCGAATTAATAGATAAGATTACATGTCAGTTGATTGAGGATAATTCCTCACTGACCTTCCTCTCTCTCTATGCATTGTGCTTGTTGGGTTTTGTTTTTAAAGCTGGTTTCAAATGTGTTTGATTGTTCACCACCTTGGGGACCCTACGTGAGGTGGAAACACATTAAAAAGGTTTTAAATAAATTAATAAGAATGCTTCCATGTGTGGATCCCCTGCAGGACCCACAACCATGTATCACATTGGTGGATCATTGCATACACCAGGTGCAGTTCCAGTCGCTGGAACAGTGCTACATCGAATAGCTGGTTTATGCTGCAACCCACAATCACCTATTCAGAGACTGTAGGCAGCCTTTCCCTAGAACGGGATTTCTGCAGAAGCTAAGTAAACTACATTGATAATGCTGAATATCTGGTTGGTCAGTAGGGACTCATTTGTCCACAGGTTCGTCGGGATGCATGCAGGCCCTGATCTCTGGATGACAGCTTTCAAAATCAAGGCCCTGTTGTCTTTTAGGGAATAATGATTTTGTTTAGTGCATATTTCACAACTGCAATAATCTTGTTATGAAATTAATACCTTTTATGGCAATTTATATTTGGCCCACCTCTCCCCAGAGAGCATAGCCATTCTTAGTTATAATTTACTGGGGGGGGGGGTAGAAAAAGTTTTCTCTTTTTTGTTATTATTTTTTCCCATGACAAAAGTAAAGTTCTGTGGTGAAGACTAAAAAAAGCCCAGTTGATTAAGCAACACCTATAGGCTAGCTGTATGTCAGGTATGACTGGATGACTTCTGGTAATAGGGTTAGCAGTTTTAAATGCTTATGAAGCAACCTGTGTTGCATAAATGGATGCTAGTTTTGGAAATCCCCGTTCTCCCCAACTTTTCATGCTGAATCCCTCAGTAGTTCTCATTATTACCTGCAAGAGAAAACATTGTTTAAAGTTTTAAATGAAAATCAAATGAAGACTTCATTAAGAGAAACAGAGTGGTTTTTATTCTCAAATGACAGAGGACAATAATGAACAAATTATACATTATTCTTGCAGACATTCTTGCCCCTCAAATGCAAAGCACTTTTAAAAACATGTATTAACTTTCAGAATGTTCCCTGGTGTTCAGAAGGGCCAAGTATGGCAAGAGATGAGAGCAGCATGGAGAATAAAATTGCCTAGACTGAAGAACTAGAGCATGACCACTGATTTTTGCAGCAGAGAGGAGCAGAGAGAAGGAATGGGGGGGGGGGGTGTCCTGTAAACATCTGAATGTTAGAAAAGAAAGAAATTGAATTTGTGCTGAAGTTATACACTTGGGAATTATAGAATCCCCACCAACACTCCCTGGCAGGATCACCTATGGGACAACTAGGGCACCTGCCCTGGGCACCCCCACCTAGGCTCCCTGACTACCGCATAGCAGGCTGCCCACCTGCTGAGCAAGGAGTTGGCCTGGGAGCTGAGAGGAGCTGCTAGAGCACAATGGCACTCCATCTCCCAGACTGCAAAGATGAATTCTCAATTCTGCTCAGCCTTAAAGTACTCTGACAATGTCCCTTCCCCTTCAACCTTCTTCACCCATGCAGCCACACCTTCCCTGAGTCCTGGACTTGGAACTTCTCCATGATTGGGTGCCGCATAGCTCCTGCTGCCCCCGCCAGCCCCACCTGGGAAGCTAAGAGGAACTTCCTGGCCAGAGCCCCCACTGTTTTCAATTACCTAAAAATGTATTCCCAGATACCTTCTGTCATACAACAGGGATGCTCATATAGGGCTATGCATCTTTAAAAAGCTTAAAATTACAAATTGTATGCTAAGAAATGCTAAATTCTCCGACCTGCATAAATCATGCTAACTTGGCAAATCTGCATAATTTCTCTTACTTTGAATGCTTCATTTTGCGTATTATTTTTATTTTATATTTTAACTTTTTTGCATGTTATATTTTGGCTTTGTTGATCTTGAGGAGGAGCAAGATGTTATATAGGCCACCAAAGCCTACTCCAGCCATTGGAAATCTGTCTTCTCCCAGGCTGCGGAAATTTCTGTGTGTGTTCACCACACATTCATGCCTAATTTCACATTTTGTTTGGCATGTAAAAAGAAAGTATTTAACTGATTTGCTAAGGAATGAATATGTATGGGGTAGTGGGTTAGGGATGGGAAGTCCCAGATTCAAACCTCCACTGAGCCATGAAGCACATTGAGTGAGCCAATCACTCATCTCAGCCGCACCCACGCTGTGGAAAGTCTTATATCACTAATATCCTGGTCTGGATTACCAGAGGAAAAATCCCACAAATCCATGGACCTTGTTTTAAATCAGGACTTCAGGCTCAAACCTCCAGTCCTACCATAATCAGCACCTTTGTAGCTGAACTGGTACAATAAAACAAAACAACCCAGATCCAGTGAGGGTATATCTCTTCCCAGATCACTCAGAGTTCATGATTTTGAAAACAACCTGTCATCTATGCATCTTTCCCAAACCAGCTTATATTTTTAACTGAATATGACAGAAACTGAACCTAAGATCTTCTGCATTCAAAATATTTGGTCTACCATTAAAGTCATAAATTAATAAAAGCAGGGGGGGTTGTAGAAAAAGCCCAGCAGGAACTCATTAGCATAATAGGCCACACCCAACAGTAGAAAATCATTAGCCTATTAAGCCACACCCGACATTGCATCTCATTAGCATAATAGGCCACACCCCATGCCTTCCTTTGGCTTGCCCAGGTGCCCCATGGCTGTGAGGGGAGGCAGTTTAAACTGCCTTCCCATGGCTTGGGTGTAGTGGGTGTGGCCAACTCTGAAGCCAGCCGGAACTCCATTCCTGTGCGTTCCTGCCCAAAAATAGCCCTGAATAAAAGAAAAATTTCAAGAGCATTGTTTTTAAAATAACTTGGGTTTTTTAAAGATGTATAACTGTTTCTAAGAGAAGCCATTCAGAAAAATACTTAAATGAGAAAGCATCTCAAGAAATAGCTTGCATAGTTCAGTGAAGCAAACCGTAAGGAGTTATTTTACAGTGATTTTAAAATTGCAGAATAACTTCATAGCAACAATTTTGCAAATATTGAACCGCAACCCACAATCTAATGAAACTGGGTCAAATACAATGGCTTTTTTAAAAAGAAGCCAACCCGAACAGTGATGAGTAATAAGTCAATTCATAATCTCTGAGAAGCCTGTCTTCTATTGAAGTGTTTGTTATCTGATACGTTTTATTGTAGGTTCTTGCCCACATAAATCCCACATTGCCTCCAGAAGATATTTGGTCTTGATCTTTGAAAAATTTCAACCAGAAAGAATTGCAGGCCAATGTAAAATCACAGAATTCCTCTGCAAGCCAGATATGTTGATCTCCGAGATTGTTTAGGAATGCTCGACTGAATCCTGCAGATATTATAATGAAGCCTAATGCTTATCAGGCTGTTTTCATCAGAATATGGTGATGCAAACAAATTGGGCAGGAAAGATTGTGCTGCATTATTGCAGTTGCTCCCCCCACCACCACCACATCCCTATCACTGCATCTGGGGGAGCAGCTGCAAACTCCAATTCAACAAAAAAGGCATAGTGTTCATAAAAGAGAAAAAAATATTTTCTGTTGACTTACTACTTTAATGTCTCTGTGTACCTCATTATGACAACATAGCTCTCTGTTAATAACTGGCAATTTGCGCATGCACATTTTTACATAGCAGAATGGACACTGTAGTTTATTTTCCTTCCTCTTGCAAAATACTGAAGTCTGTTCTTGCAATCACAGGTGCAAGAATGTAATGCATGACACATTATTTAAACCAGAGGAGTCAAACTCGTTTGTTATGAGGGCTGGATCCGACATAAATGTCACTTTGTTGGGCTGGTCCATGCATGCTATAAAATGTAACACAAGGTACCAGAGATATAAACTTTATAAAGATTATTTCAGATGCCAAATGACAATAGCAGGCATGATTGGATTAGATGTGATATGCAGAGGGGAAGTAAGTGTGGAGATATCAGCACTGGTAATGAGAAAGGAAACCTAGGTCTCAATTCCATCCAGGGGAATTCAGTCCAGGGGGATGCAGAGAATAAATAGACATAAGTCTGACAATAGAAACCACAACATTCAGTTGCTGACCTAAGAGTAGCCGTGCTCTTACAAAAGAATTTCAAAGGGAGATTAGAAAGAGAGACTGCTGAATTGCAACTGATAATGAAGCTCAAGACAATGTATCCTCCTGGACTGCATTGAAAGCTAGTTTTCCTGTCTCATTACCAAGGTGTGCTATTATCATTTGGCATCTGGAATCACTCCACTTTCCAGGATATAAGGACTAATCCACGTGTTCTAATTCCTAATCACGGTATTTTTGAAAGAAAATAAATCCAAATAGGAACAGAAAAATCCAATCATTTAAAAAAAAAAAAACAACTTTTCAGAATGGGCCAAAATAATTTCTTCAGTCTACATTGTGCTTGTCAGAAGAATCCATCCACTCCCTCCCTCCCTCCCTCCAAAGAATTATGCTTGTTGGTCTTGTTGGTCTTGAAGCTGCAATGGGACTCCAATTTTGTTTTCTCTTTCTCTTCCCTCACCTCCCTCCCCAAAAGAGGAGCAGGAGCCCTGGAGAAGGAAGCAGAAGCTCTCTGTGTGTGGGTGAGAGAGAGGGAGTGAGAGAGGGAGGGGGAGGGAGGGAGGCAAGAGGCAGGAAGCAGAAAGCAGGAAACAAAGAGCCACTGAGAGAGCTGGGGAAAAGCAAGCTAGGTTGCAGCTGCAGGAGCAGCCCTGGAAAAGGAAGCAGGAGAAGGAAGTTGCTTGGGCGGCTGGTTTTGAGCCCTGTGTGGGCCAGATCCGGCCTGCGGGCTGCAAGTTTGACACCCCTGATTTAAACAATGCTCTCACTAAACAGGCACAAATGGGGGCAAAATGTGAGCGATCTGTGCTTGGAAAGTAGATCACTTTTTTACCCAGCTGTGACCATATGGAAAGACTGCCCAGTGGCCACAAATTACAGCACCAAATCTGATGAAATTTACCTAACCTGATGATTGAGTCATAACCCTTTAGACTAAGCAGCTACAGCACAGCTGCTCAGCCCTACATACAAACTG
>NW_015162474.1:2052367-2059161 GCF_001447785.1 Gekko japonicus | reverse complement strand
GATGCATAAAAGAGGATTCCAGTCAGGGTAAATTCAACTGACAACGTATTGATGTTGAAGTTTTCAGCATCCTTAGCTGAAACAGAGCAGACAATATATTTAGAAAACAAACCAGAATATAATTCTATGGATTAGTTTAAATTGAAGGTTAATTCATGCTCTCCCTTACATGGAGCAATTACTAGCATAGACCTGAAACAAGCAAAATGGGACTCAGGCTCAGCCCTCCTCTCCAAGCCTACACAAGAGGCACAAAGTTAAAGCGATCCTAAACAGAGTCACACATTTCTTAATCCATTAAAGTTCATGGGTTTATAAAGGTCCAAGTAGGGGCCTGTGATACTTGTGGGAAATCTTCTCCCCCATCTTATCATTCCCCCCATTGCTGCCCACTGCACCCCCTACCATGTCTGCTAGGCTTGCTGTGGCTTTCTTACCCCCACCCTACTGTCATCACTGCTGCAGGCCCCAGCCTGGCTCCTGGCCATGCAGCACTGTGGCTATTGGTGAGCTTGATGCAGCTTTTGGTCTCTGCTACCAAGCAACGGCAGCTTTCTTCCCCCTTCCCATCAGTGCCACTGCTACTGGGCCCAGTGAAGCTCTCAGCTGCTGCCACTGGGTCCCGCATGGGCTGAAATTAATTCAGAAGGGTTTTTGGCTAAACATTAGGAAGAACTTCCTGACAGAGTGGTTCCTCGGTGGAACAGGCTTCCTCAGGAAGTGGTGGGCTCTCCTTCTTTGGAGGTTTTCAAACAGAGGCTAGATGGCCATCTAACAGCAATGTGAATTCTGTGAATTTAGGCAGATCATGAGAGGGAAGGCAAGATGGGTTGTGTCAGTGCTTAGTTCTTGTGGCCCTTTTTTACACGCCCAGGGAAATGCTGATTGCCATTTTGGAGTCAGGAAGCAATCCTGGAGGGTTTTTTTTTGTCATTTTCTGGGCATGGAACAGTGGTCACTGTGGGTGTGGAGGGGGAGGTATTTGTGAATTTCCTGCATTGTGCAGAGGGTTGGACTAGATGACCCTGGTGGTCCCTTCCAACTCTATCATTCTATTATTCTCTTTCCCCCATTGCCACAACTGCTACTAGGCCCAGCACAGCTCTCAGGCTATGCTGCCAAGTCTGCTGCAGCTTTCTCTCCCACCTCCATTGCTACCATAGCTGGGGCCTGCATAGCTTCCAGCCACCATTGCCAGGTCCAGCATAGATCCTGGCACCCCCCACTGTCACTGCTGCCAAGGAGGAGGTAGGTAGTTCTATTGAGTCTGCATGCACAGACAATGCTTTTGTTTCTTGGGGGGTTAAATCCTCCAATGTAAAGGTTTCCAGATTTTTTTGCACACTTGAGAGGTCCCCCAAGTTTGTAGAACTGTTTACAGTCAGTGTGGCCCTGATCCACAGATTTGGATATCTGAAAATTAGACCACACTTGACTATTAGAATATAAGATAACTGTTTAGGATTTCATTGTAAGCACCTTTGATTAGTGGCTGTATCTAAATTCTGGTAAAAATTGGATTCAGGTTGAATATTGTTGTTTCATAAACCCTGGTAGCCTCAAATACACTTTGACAGGCCACAAGAGATAGCCTGATTACATTTTAAGTTTTGGAAAGCACCATATCACGTTTGAAAAGAGACAGCAAAAACCATACAGAAAATACTTCAATACAGGTTGAACATGAATTGTCTGGTTGTCACAAAATCTGAGTGAACAAATCATGGTTTTTACAGACAAACTGGCTAGTGTTTCTATGCAAGGCAACTCCAGTCTAAGCCCTCTTCAATCAGTGTACATTTTTAATTGGATTACTTTGTTAATTACTTGTCAATCATGGTTTCTACCTGGGTATGGAAAACATTCTTTTTACCAATGAAGAATGGCATGCATTACCCAGTTTATTGATGTTACTGCCCAAGGCCATCTAATTGAAAAGGCAAAACTAGAAAAAGATTGTGATATTGTCATCCCTTGGTTTGAATATTTTCAACTAAATAATCTGTCCTCCTCACATCATTAACTGAATTTGAAAAACTGCTGGTGAATAAAAATTTCCACACTCAAAAGTTCTACAAGATCTTGACTACAGGAAACAATTTAGTGCTGCTTCATTACCAATCAGCATGGCACAAAGATCTCCAAATCGTACTGTCAGACATGCAATGGACGCAAGTATTGAACTCTCCTGTTCGGACAGCCTGGTGTTTTAATATTCAACTACTAACTTATAAAATGGTGGTACTTAACACCAGTCACAATATCTCATGTCACGCCTTCACGTGTTGGAAATTATGCAGGGAAAAGGGGACTTTCTTACACTGCTGGTGGTCATGCAAAATTATTCAAGGCTCCTGGGTCCAAATATTGTCATACATACCAGACACGAGGTCCCCTTAACCCCTGCAGCTGTACATCTTAATCTCTGGGACACTAGGAAGTTACCAAGAGCTCATAAAGAACTCATTTTGATCATGCTAGCTGTAGCTAAAAGCCCTATTGCCCGACATTGGAAAAGGAATGTTTCCCCTACTATAGAACACTGGCAAACTAAACTATGAGAATACTGTATTTTACTGTATTTGCTGTATAATAAGGGTTGACTTAAGTGAAAAATGGCTCCCATTACTGAAACATCTTTGGGACTACTCATCAAAACACTGCTGTATGGGAAAATGATTATTCCTCTATTGTCTACTTACACTGATTCCTTACATTCCTGAGGTACAATACCAATATGTTATATTGCACTGAGTACTTAATGTTCTGGCTGACAGGTTATATTCTTATATAATTGCTTCCATGCTCAATCTGATTCCAAAGTGATACTTATAATTATACTCTCTCCAATTGTGAAGTTTCTATTTTAGATCACTTCAATTGTAGCATAATTGTTTGTGCATGTATTACTGTTCTGTATATATATATTTATGGAATTTTCTCAATAAAAATTCAAAACTTAAACAAAGGTAACACCAGGTGGTAAATATGACAATTTGAGATGATTTGGAATTGGTGGAGAATATGATATTGGGTTTAGTTATTTATTAATTAAAACATTTATACCCTTCCTTTCCTCTTGATTCAAGGCAGTTTATAGTTCTTATTTAGTGTTTTGATTGTTTAAATTGGTGTTATGACCCTCTCTGGAGATATTTTAAAAGTAGAAAATGGGTATATTTTTAAAAATAAAATCAAAACTTTCATTTAAATAGCAGGAGTTCATAATCCAAACATGTATCGCATTCGGACAGGACTGGCAACTCTGGGTTGGGAATTCCTGGCGACCAGGGGCAGAGCCTGGGGAGGGCGGAATCTGAGAGAGGGGAGGGAGCTGGACACAGATGTGCTGCCACAGAGTCAACCATCAGAAGCCGCCATTTTCTCCAGTAGAGCTGTAATCTGGAGATCAGTTGTAATTCCAGGAGAACTCCAGGCGCACCTGAAGCTTGGCAACACTACATTCAGATGTGCAACAATCTTGAAAATTAGTTTTACTTTTAAGTCTCTCTCTGACCTGAGTGTAGCTTGTTCCAGTTACAGATATAACAGTATAACCTCTATGGGGCTAATTCAGACAGATTGATTTACAATAAAAATTTATTTAACTCAGCCTTTCTACCATACAGAATAATGCAACAAAACGGATGTAGCTAATGCATAAACAAAGCGGAAATTAGGAACTGCAACAGATAATCTGTATGAGTACAATTAAACAACTCAACTATGGTGAGTTAAGTTCAACTTCTCAAGTCCACCAAGGTGCAGGATTCAGTTCCAACAAACTGGACAATACAGCAACCAGACTGCAATCTGCAGTTTGAAAGATATAGTGCTGCAATAGCAATATAATTACTACAATAATACCCCTTAAAATACATTTCATCCTTCTTTTATGAATTAATTTTCAAGGTTTTCCAGTCACTTTATGCAAGGTGTAAGGGCTCAGAAAACCTTATCAAACTCCCCAGCAACCAGCCTCTTCCTCTGCAATTAAACCCCAGAAATTGATTCCACCCTTACTAGGCTAAACCAACTAGTTCCTGGGGGTTACAACAGCACTATAGAATTTTTCATGGAAAGAGAACTAACAATTCTGCCATTGTTAATTCCTTTTTCAAAATATGAGTCAGAGCTCAAGACTAGAAGAACCTGAATGTTCAGGTGCAGTGATAGGAAGACCTCCTGCTTCCCATTTGCATTGCCCACTGGCCCACTGAGGGCTGGCAGGAGGGGAATTTTTTTTAATGGTGTCTCACTGGTGGAACAACATCATTTCCAGCAAATATCCAGAAGTACTGTCACATCTCTAGCATGATGATGAGCCGAAGCTCTAGGATTTAGACAAAACTTGATGGTTCTGCCATAGTTTTGCTCATATCCTAGCGCATTGCTTTGAAATTATGCTCACTACATGATGTCACCAGTGCAGTGTCATTCTCTCCATTTCTGCATCACCACCATTGGCTGGCAACCCTAGACAGTGAGTCTTTGAACACCAGTAATATCAAGGGAAGGACCTAGCCTCTATGCCCTGTTTGTTGGAACCCCTAGGAGAACTGGTTGGCTGTGTGAAACATAATGCTGGACCAGATGGACATCTAGTCTGATCCACAAGGGCTTTCCTTATGTTCTTAAGATGCAGCTCTGGAAGAAGTGGAAGCTTACGCCCTATTCCCCTATGATCAGGTTAGGCTGAAGTTACTCAGCATCACCAATAATCTAATCTGGATGGGATTGGAGCCCTTTTAATTATTTGTGACCCAAAGAACAGGTCTGATATTCCTTACAGATTCTTGGGCTGAACTCTTAATCTCTGACATGAGTTAAGCTCTGCATTTCTGCAAGGGACATCTTCACCGGATGGCTGACTATACTCAGCAACAGATACCGGAAGCAGAAGGTGAGGGGCAGGGAAAGGGTATGTCATTGCAAAATGACATAATTTCCATGGCTTTCATGGCCAATGTGGTTGCAGTATGTGACTAATTACAGTACTGTAATGAGCAGACAGATTAAGCAGAAGTTTGGTTATTTTTCCTTTGGCAGGCCGTTCCAGGAACCAGTTTCCTTTAAAGCACTCAGAGTTCCGTTGTAGATTAAAATGGTGTTTTTTGTTATTCTACATAAATAAATAATAAATTCAACACGATAGGTTACAAGCTTTGACGGTCTTTTTTTCTTTATCTTGTTTTTCATTAAGAACATAAAGAAAAACATACCTTTCACGCTTGTAACCTATCATGTTGACTTTATTATTTATGCAGAATGTTTATATGCTGCTTCCTGTTGGAACACAGGGCCCAAAGTGGCCTCAGCATACCAACCTTGTCTGTTTGCCAACCAGGGGCTCAAGAACCAGATTATTGATATTGTCTACCTGCGACTAAAAAACAGTAGGCTTTTTACATTGCTGGTTGACTACAGTACATGGCTTATGGTTGTATTTGGCAGGCCAGGCAAAGAGTTTTCAAGCTGCCATGGCTATGACTTGTACTTCAAGAGCTCTGAGGCACAAAGAGAAAGCAGAGGGCTCCAATCTTACCAGAAGAAGGCAATGGTGACAGTATCAAAATCAAGGAGACTCTCATACATATGTCATCAATTTGCTGTCTACCTCCTTCTTCACTTGCATTGATGTCAAGCTGGCTGTTGACTAATCCTGGCAAAGTCCAGCCCCATTGAGTCATACATTTTAGGTTTGCCACTGACTGTGATCTACCATATGGTAGACCTTGTTTTTCAGTTTCCCACACTAACTTCTATCTTATCGATAATGCACTATGTTTAAATATGCAGAGAGTGGGCTGGATGCAGTCAGGTTTTCTGCAAGTGAAAATGGAGACGCCATCTTTGACCACCCAAAAAGGCTCATGGGTTCTGTACGTACAAACGCCATGTGAGATGGGGCTGTAGTATGGAGGGGAACTGGGCAAAACTGAGTGGGGAATGTTGGCTGGATCCAGCCCAAGTACTTTACAAGAAGGAGAATTTAAACCTTTAGTTTCCTACCTGCACTTTACAGTGGCATGAGGATACACCATGCATGGCTGTGGACTGTATATTCTGGCTCAAGAACTGAACACCCTTCTGTTTGCACATTCTACCTCCTTCATCTGAACAGCTCTTCTCCGGATTCTGTTTTTTTACCCCACTAAGGATGTGATAGGGTTACCAGTATCCAAATGGAGACTGGAGTTCTCCTGGAATTACAACTGATATCCAGCTACAGAGATCTGTCCCCTGGAGAAAATGACAGCTTTGAAGGATGGACTCCATGGCATAGGCGTAGAGTTCAGGGGGGCGCAGGGGCGGGGGCTACCTCCGAAATTTTCCGGGGGAGTCTCAGCCTCCCCCGGGGCTTGTGATGCTTGCAAAAACAAAACCCATCCCTCTTCCCGGTTTGAAAGCGGAAGTTTTTTTAAAAAAAATTTTAAAAAACTTTTTTTTTGCCAGTTTGGGGGCGGTCGCCCTGGCTGTGCTCGTCTAGCCAGCTCAGCACCTCCTCCTCCTCCTGGTCCCCTCTGTCGGCGGGGGGAGGGAGGGAGAGAGAGAGAGCGCCAGGGGGCCGCCCCCACCGAGGATGCCGGACCTTGTAATCCCCGCGCTTTGCTGGGGGCGGGGACTGAGCAGCCTGCCGGGAGAGTTTGGCCCTGGTTCCCACGTGCAGCAACCGGGTGTGCCTGGCGAGGAGAGGGCGGGCTCCGCAAGCCCGGGAGGGGGAGGGGGAGCCGGCCTCCCTCCTTGAAGAGCTACCTTTCTGCTCCCGCCTGGATGGCTGCAAACAGCAAAGG
>NW_015162474.1:2038115-2051817 GCF_001447785.1 Gekko japonicus | reverse complement strand
CCTCCACTTGCAGCTGCTGGATGACCTTGGGCAAACCATAGTTCTGTCAGAGCTGTTCTTGAAAAAAAGCAGTTTCTGTCAGAGCTCTCTCAGCCCTGCATACCTCCTCCCCTTGATCTTGATGGCCACTGTGCAGTGCTGCCTCTACTGATCTGTAATGTTCCAGGTGTTGTAATGTAATACTCAGTTTCTCAAACAAGTGTATGCCTGTCTGTTGGTCCACTTAGGAATCTTGATCCTGGTTGTGTGGTGGTTTGGTGTAGTGGTTTGGTGTAGTGGTTAAGTGTGAGGACTCTAATCTGGGAGAACCGGGTTTGATTCCCCACTCCTCCACTTGCACCTGCTGATGTGACCTTGGGTCAGTCACAAGCTCTGGCACAGCTGTCCTTGAAAAAGAGCAGTTTGTGTCAGAGTTCTCTCAGCCCCACCCACCTCGCAGGGTGTCTGTTGTGGGGAGGGGAAGGGAAAGGAGTTTGTAAGCCGCTCTGAGACTCCTTTGGGTAGTGAAGGGTGGGGTGTAAATCCTATCTTTTCTTCTTCTTCTTGTGTGGTGGGCTAGTTGTGGCAAATGGTAGGGAAGCTCAGTATTTCTGTATAAAGTTGTAGGGGCTTTATTGCAATGTGGTATGGCCTGATATTATGTTCTTATTCCAGTGTGGGGTGTGTGTGGGGCTTTCTAAGTTTCTAAGCAGTGTTCTAAGAAGGCAACTGTTCCTGGGGTTAGCCCAGCCCAGGGACATTGCTAGGGCGGTTCCCAGGCCTCCCTAAATTTCTGGGGAGTCCATCCCTAAATCCCACATGGGTCCACCTCCATAGATAATGACCATGCCTGTGATGTCACTAGCTCCTCCCTATGATGTCATTGGGTCCCAGTTCTTTTAATGACTTAGCAATGCCTCTGGCCCAGCCCCAGTCCCCCCCCCCCGGAAAATTGGAAAGTCTACGCCCTTGCTCCATGGCATTCTATCCCTGTTGAGCGCCCTCTCTTCCCCAAACTCTGCCCTCTTCGGCAACCCAAACCACCAGAGATTTCCCAAGCTGGAGTTGACAGTCCTAGTATGGGATTATAATGTGAGAAAAATATCTCTGGCTAGGTATTTCTTCTCAGCCTCTCACACTGCTTCAAGCCCTAGGAACTTTCAGGTCAGTTTCCTTATGAGGAGAGAGACTTAGGCTGCAGTCAGACATACCATTTGGGATGGTCAGGAAGTGCTCCTATTTCATCCGTTGGTTTTTGGAATGGAGTTGCTTGATCAGACATTTCATTTTGCTGCGGATCAGTCTGTCACTGCGTGATCAGATGGCGTGGAGGGGTGAGGGTTTTATTGTTTTGCCTGCTTTTGCACAGGGACATAAACAAGGTGCAGTTTCTTGCACATGCACTTACCAACTTCCAGGATTCGATTCTCCACTTTGACCACTTGCCAAACCTTCCACAGAGCACTGTGATCCCCTTGGTCGTGGTCGCCTAACACTCACTTTCCTGCTCACTTTCAAAGTTGGCCTAGAGATGGGAACAATTATGTGGTTATGGGCATATCACTAAGCAAGCAAAAAAAATGGCACCCAGTCCGGATGGAATGAGCAAACCATCCCAATGGCCTGAGAATACACTTGAGTGATCAGACTAGGAAAATCTGTCAGTGGCCCATCAGCAAGTGTTAGGACCGGCATTTCCCAGGTGTCTTTTTACTCTATTTCAGGGGCAGACCAGGATGGGATGCCAAATACTGCAGAACCTTTCACAGCTGTTGCTGTCTAAACATGCACTTTAGATCCGTTAGGCATCGGCTTCAAAGTCAGATCTAAAGGAACGTCTGACTGCAGCCTTATAGTGCTTCTGAAATACCTATTTACTAATACAGTTACAAGTTGAGCCAGGGTGAACAGGCAAGCCTCCAGACTGACAGTGCTAACAGTACTAATTTCCCAAAATCAGGCTTTTGGAACCCAGCCAGCTACAAAATATCAGAGTACTGCCTTTTTTCGATGGCTACATTTAAACTTGTCCAACTATTTTTCTCCAGCCCCTGCTCTAGCACCTTGAGTGTCTACCAGTTATCAAAAGTCATTTAAGAGACTATTGTGTAGGAATCAGTTCCCACGGAGGAATCATTTCTAGCAATCAATTCTAGCAATAATGCGAAAAAATAATTTTACATTAACTGATATACAAAATTATTGTGTTAACTTGAAGTGTGTATGAGAGAGGAAGGCCTGTAAGGCTTGATGGAATGGATTCAGAAGAAGTTGGTTTTTATACCCTGCCTTTCACTACCCAAAGAAGTCTCAAAGCGGCTTACAATCACCTTCCTTTCCTCTCCCTACAACAGAAACCCTGTGAGGTAGGTGGGGCTGAGAGATCTCTGAGAGCACCATGACTGACCCAGGGTCACCCAGCTGGCTTCAAGTGAAGGAGTGGGGAATCGAACGCAGTTCTCCAGCTTAGAGCCCACCACTCTGAACCACTACACCACACTGTCGTAGCACACACAGACATATTATGCCTTCCCATAGAATCCTCTGCCATAACAGTATTCCACATTTCACCATTTTGCTATTGCCTATAGTGGTGAACGGCAGTCATTACTTTTAAGTGACCTTAAGCACATACTTGGGGCATCCAAGGAAATTCCAAACTCAGCAGGTGTTGTCAATGGGCCAAAAATATATAGGGCTTTAGTTGTTTTCGTTTTGCTTTCAGGCTACTTGTAAAAAAAAATCAAGAAGCATTTTCCTCACATTTTAAATGTTTATTTTTGCTGTACATTGGGTACACCACTTGTGCACTAGAAATTACACCCATTAGGTTCTACTTGCCCCCAGCCTACCCCAAATCGCTGGGATTCACCTTCAGAACTACCCAAAATATTCAACCACAGTCCCAACCCAAAACACAGGGCCCTCTTCCCTCAGTTCTATTTGGGGTTCTGCCCAGGTACTAGAATTTTTTGTTGCAAAGGCTGGCAACCATAATCTTGGCTAGGAGGTTTTTGTAGAACTATGGAATAGTTTATTTGTTTAGAGCAAGATTGGAATCCAGTAGCTCCTTGAAGACCAAGAAGATTTCCAGGGCGTGAGTGTCAAAGCTCCCCTTCATCAGATACCAGATCTGACAAAGGGAGTTTTGATTCTTGAAAGCTTATAGCCTGGAAATCTTGTTGGTCTTTACAGCAGTATAGGGCATGAATCTTCTACAGCAGACCAGCACAGCTACCCTCCTGAAACTTTTGTTTTTATTCATAAGATCCAGATCTCCATTTGAGTAGCCACTTTCATTCAGAAGAAATAATAGCTAAAGTGATTTCCTCTTCCTCTCCCCCAGCCCATGAGATGAGTAATGGCTGTATTTGGGGGGAGGTTTCTCCTGCTTGTTTTGTTTTTCTGTAGAAATCACACCCACTAAAAATGGTACAGGAAATGAAATTTAGCAATATTCTCCAAGACTTCTAGGGCAACAGTTGTCACCTCTGCACTGTGGGTAGATGTTATGTACAGCCAGATGAACACATGCCAGTTTATTTCCTTTTAAAGTAGCAGGACTACATTTACAGTGCCATCCATTTTTCTGGGACTAAGCCCCACTGAATAGACCTGAGTAAGATTCTGACCAGATACGCTTAAGATTACTCTCTTGATGTGCAAGTTTTGTGCACTTGGGTATTAGTATTACAGCCACTTTCATGACATATGGCACATTATCTTATCAACAAAATGAAGTTTGAGGACATTTGTCAAATTGTTTTGATTTCATGCTTGTAATGTACTGGGAGTATTACATGAATCGCCTCATTCACTTACAATGTTAAGCTTCGAGCCAGCCAGGGCTCCATCTACTCTCGCACCCTATTGGTCATTCTGAACAAGCGACCAATCGCAGCTAAGCAAGTCCCTAAGCGGGAAGAGTTCCCATTGGTCTTTATCCTAACAATCTTATTGGTTGTTATTTGTAAATAGGTGTTATCCCAGGAATGTTTAAAAGGAGCCTAGCTCCCTAGGTTAATCTGTTCTGGTTTTTGAATGCGTTGTGTGTTTGTTCACTACTTCAATAAAGCTGAATCACTGAGCTGAAACCACTCTCCGAGTCTTTGTTAGTCCGATCTAACAATTGGCGACGAGGATTGGATGCTAGAGCAGGTAGGCAGCCCTGCTAACAACCCCACGCCGGAAGAAAGTGAACCAAACACGGCAGCCGATCAAGCGGAGGCGCACTTGCACCAGTGACCGAGTCTCCTAAGATGGCTGGAAACTAGAAGTTCGAGCCATTCGAACCTACATCAGAGGATTGGGAAGCGTACCTTGCCAAGTTCAAATTCCACCTCGAGGCCAACGACATCACTGATGAGGCGAAGAAAAGAGCAAGCCTGCTGAGTTCCTGCAGGAAAGGCACCTTTGACATCGCCAGGTCATTGGTAGCTCCGGCCGACATAAAAACCGTGTCGTTCGCTGAGCTAACGAAGAACTTGAAGGCGCATTTCTCCCCTCAACCTTTGGAAATCGCCTGCCGGCATGCATTTTATAAGAGGAACCAGGCAGGGAACGAGTCCATAGCGGAGTTTGTGGCGGCCCTTCACAAGGCAGCAAGGCCGTGCAACTTCGCAAACATGGAAGAGGCACTCCGGGATTGTCTCGTGTGCGGCCTCCAAGATGAGAGACTTCAGCAAAGATTGTTTGCGCGCACTACCCTAACCTGGGCAGTGGCGTATGAAGAGGCTGTCGCAGCGGAAGTAGCCGACAAGTCTACTCGGGAGGTCCGGCAGCAACTGGCTGAGCAGCACGTTCACTCCAAGTGTGACAGCAAGGGCGATGATGCGGATGAGGATGTTAACGGTGTAAGAGGCAAGCGGACCCCAGTGAAACCAGTGGCGCTCAAACCGTGTTCAGGATGTGGCGGGAAAAACCAGCGCGACTCCTGCTCGGCCGGAGCGTGCGAGATGTTGACTGCAGAGCGTGCGGACGGCGTGGACACCTTGCCCGTGTATGCAGATCTGCACAGAAGGGTTCGTCCTCCAGCGGCAAGAACAAGCAACGTTTGCCTGCACCAGAGGAGACTCCACAGAGGTTGACAAACCTGACCAGCGCATCGGCCGTTCATCGCACCAGTCGCCAGGAAAAGATCACAGTTGCACCACTCCTTGATGGCAGGCCCTGCACCATGGAGGTTGATTCTGGCTCGTCGGTGACCGTGATCTCTACAGAATCGTGGCAGCAGCTGTTCTCGAACAGAAGGCGGCGGCGGCTCCAGCCTGCAGACACCAGGGTGTCCGACTTCCAAGGCCACAGGATTCCCTTGGCAGGAAAGGACCATGCAACTGTTGAGTATAAGGGAAGGTGTGCTAAACTGTCTTTCCTGGTTACTGAGGAGGACCGGGTCAACCTGTTGGGGTTAGACTGGTTCGAACCTTTGGGCTTTGGTATTTACAGGGTTAACAAAATGTCTGAAAATAAGTGGGACATGCTGTATGACCTTTTCCCTGATGTATTTGGGGAGGGGTTGGGGAGGTACAAGGGCCCCCCAGTTGCGTTTGACTTAGACCCATCCGTAAAACCAATTAGATTGAAGTACCGAAAAGTGCCCATTCCGCTAAGACCGAAAGTTGAGAAGGAACTAGACAAACTTGTGAAGCAAGGGGTCTTAGAACCTGTCCCATACAGTAAATGGGAAACTCCTATTGTGACTCCAGTCAAACCGGACGGGTCCATTCGTATATGCGCAGATTATAAATGTACTTTAAATAAGGCGCTACAACAACATTTGTACCCGGTCCCAGTAATAAGCCACATCCTGGCTTCCTTGGGGGGAGGAAAGGTATTCGCCAAGCTTGACTTGGCTCAGGCGTACCAGCAACTGCCTGCAACCCCAGAGGCTGCAGAAGCCCAAACAATCGTAACGCACAGAGGGGCATTTAAAGTCAACCGACTCCAGTTTGGTGTAAACGTGGCACCTGGAATCTTCCAGGGGCTAATGGAACAATTGTTAAGGGGGGTACCTGGGTCAGAACAAGAACTGTTGGACCGTGTAAAGGAGGTACTAAAACGTTTCCAAACTGCCGGGCTCAAGGTTAAGTGGTCAAAATGCACGCTAGATGGGCGATTTTTTTGCAGGCGTATGAGTTTGATTTAGAGCACCGGCCTGGGAAAGTGATTGGACACATGGATGCGCTCAGCCACTGTCCCTTGCCAGAAATTGGCCGGGACCCTGCCCCTGCATGTGAAGTCTTGTCAATCGACGAACTCCCTCAGGCGCCAGTTTCATCTAAAGATATAGCGGCACAAACCGCTAAGGACAGTGTGTTGTCCAGAGTATTGAACTGGGTTTGGAGGGGGTGGCCCGTAGGAGGCTTAGAGCCAGAGTTCCAGCCTTTTAAAACCCGCCAAAAGGAGCTGTCAATCTCCAAGGGTTGTGTCCTCTGGGGAAACAGAGTGGTGGTTCCTACCAAGCTCAGAAAAAGTGTATTTGAGTCATTGCATGAGGGACACCCTGGGATGGTACACATGAAGGTGTTAGCCCGGGGGTACGTATGGTGGCCAGGGCTGGACGCAGAAATTGAGGAATGGGTGCATGTGTGTTCTCAGTGCCAACAAGCCAGACCTGAGCCTCCACGGGCTATGCCCCAGAGGTGGGAGTCCTCAGGAAAACCATGGACAAGAATACACATTGACTTTGCTGGCCCGGTTCAAGGGCAAATGTTCTTTATCGTGGTGGACGCAATGTCCAAGTGGTTAGAAGTAGTACATATGACATCGACCACTTCCCTAGCAGTGATTCATGCGCTCCGCCGGCTTTTCGCGACACACGGTCTGCCGGACGTTGTGGTCAGCGACAACGGCCCACAATTTACATCGCAGGAATTTAATCAATTCCTATCAGATAATGGCATTCAAAAAGTTACCTCTGCCCCTATCCATCCTGCTTCTAATGGGCAAGCAGAAAGGATGGTAAGGACAGCTAAAGAAGCCCTGGGTAAAATGTTTGAAGGGGACTGGAACCAACGGCTGGGTTCTTTCTTGCTGCGGCAGCACACCACCCCCTGCAGTGCTACGGGCCGTAGTCCGGCAGAAATGTTAATGGGCCGTCGCTTCACAACTCGTTTGAACCGGTTGCACCCGGATTTAAACGAAGAGCAAACTGAACGCACTAATATGCAACCGAAGGTGCGCATGTTTGAACGGGGAGACAAGGTTTTTGCCCGAAATTATACAAGTGGGCACTTGTGGGTCCCGGGAGTGGTGTCGGAAACTATCGGCACACGAATGTATGCAGTGCAGCTGGCCGATGGCCGGACGTGGCGGCGCCACATCGACCAGCTTAGGAGACGCTGGGTCAAGGACAGCCCTGACTCTCCGACGGCTGAGTCCTCAGAGAGTGCCCTCCATCCTCCAGACTCGGAGGTGAGTACAGACCTGCCCAGTACTATCCCCGTAACGGAACAGACCCCTGACCGGGAAATCGCAACCCCAGCCGTAGCTGTGCCTAACTCAGGGGTTGCAGAGCCTAATGTAGACACCCCGCAGTTCATGCCTGCAGAACCTGTACAACTGCGCAGGTCTCAGCGTGCACACAGAGCACCAACTTATCTCAGTGACTATGACTGTAGCAAACTGTATATTAATGACTGATGGTTGACTATGTGACTGTAAATAAAATATGATGTCTTAACTTAGGGGGGAGGAATTGTAATGTACTGGGAGTATTACATGAATCGCCTCATTCACTTACAATGTTAAGCTTCGAGCCACCAGGGCTCCATCTACTCTCGCACCCTATTGGTCATTCTGAACAAGCGACCAATCACAGCTAAGCAAGTCCCTAAGTGGGAAGAGTTCCCATTGGTCTTTATCCTAACAATCTTATTGGTTGTTATTTGTAAATAGGTGTGGCTATGTTAGCCCGGGAATTTTTAAAAGGAGCCTAGCTCCCTATATTAATCTGTTCTGGTTTTTGAATGCTTTGTGTGTTTGTTCACTACTTCAATAAAGATGAATCACTGAGCTGAAACCACTCTCCGAGTCTTTGTTAGTCCGATCTAACAATGCTAGATGTTTATTTTATTTATTTATTTCTTCACATTGATAGCCCGCCCTTCCCAGAAGTAGGCTCAGGGCAGGTAACAACATCATTTATACAAAAATTTTGTTAATAAAATACCATTCTTCTGTACCACAAAGATATAAGGAAATAATAGCCATATTCTAACTCACCTGTTTACCATATTATGCTGCACTACATTTGAATCATTAATAGTGTATATTGGTTTAGTAGAAAGGTTATAATTGTTATATTAGTTTTTATTTATGACTCGTATTACAAAACAAAATTTCCATGTAATATATTTGAAATGATGATGCTGTATCTAAGATTTTCATCACGTTGAATACCTGTTTTGTTATAATATTGAAAATTATAAATAAAATTTTAAAAAAATACCGTTAACATTTAAAACATCTTTATAAATATTAAAATGGTGGTCACAGCTAATAACAAACAAAAAACATTCCCTGGTTGTGGGAGGTTCCTGGCAATAGCCAGTAGTTGTTAACAGAGTGACTACCACCTCAGGGAGGCCATATATAGACGTCCGTTGTCTCAGCCAAAGGCCTGGCAAAACAGCTCCATCTTGCAGGCCCTGCGGAATTGAAGTAATTCCTGCAGGGCCTGATCTCAGTGGGGAGCATGTTCCACCAGGCAGGGGCCAGGCAGAAATAAGCCCTGGCCCTGGTTGAGGCATGTTGGACATCTTTTAGGCCAGGGACTACCAGGAGGTGTTGATCCTTAGAGCATAATGCTCTTTGGGCCATATACGGGAAGAGGCAGTCCTTCAGATATGTTGGTCCCAGGCCGTGTAAGGCTTTAATGTGTTTTCCCCCTGTTCTGTTGTAAAGGTAAATAGTCACATCAACAATGACTTCAGCTATAATAATGTTAGCACAGTCAACAGCATGGATCTAAAACTGCCATTTCCACTCATAGTAATGGCTTGAATTTTTTGACAAGATCCCTGTTAATTTTCTATTCACCAACACCCACAACACCTCACACAAAGCACTGGCAGCATTGATTCCACTTGACTGTATGCACCAGATAAGAAAAAGAACCAAAATGCAAGAATCCACCTCAACTGGCATAACTGAAGAAAATTTGACTCTCATACAGTATGAATTCGGCATATTTTCATCTGTTAGTTGATTTAAAATGTTTATTGACTGCCTTCTATTCATTTTTTAAAAAATCTGAAGTGCCACACAACATTAAAACTGAATAGGAAGTTAAAATATATAACAATAAAATTAAAAGCAGCAGTAAACACACCATAGTAGCAGGAAGATTCAAAAGCAATAGAAACTATTAGACCAGCAAGAGCCAGGATGAGTTCAGAGTGTTCCATCATTACAAGTAAAGTCTAACACTCACCTCTCACCTGTGGAGTCACTGGCTGGGAAAAAGCTGGGTCCCTGCAACATTTTTGTGCCTTCGCTTTTTTGCCACCTTATGCTTTGGTGGAAAATTGGCCCTGGTAAAGGCCCAAGAGTACATTAGCCAAATGACTAGGAAAATTAAAGAAGATTTCATAGGGTGTAAAGCTTATGAAGGCAAGCACCAAGTGGCTCCACAGTCAAGACACTCCCACAGATAATGCTGTGTTTGTCCCTGATACCCACATTTCCCTAGACCAGTATGGGAGCAAGTTATCCCTATTCCAGACCACTGAGGGCTTTAAAGAAGGTTTTATTATAGGAGTGTGCTAAATATATATATATAATTTCAGATCCAGGAATCAGGGAGGAAACCTGCACCTGATTTGGGGGTAGAATAGTACTGGTTCAGAATTCAAATCTTTGGTTTTGGGGGTCCTGGAATTTTGACCAATCATTATTTTCAATGGGGAAACCAATTCAAGGATCTGGTGCAGCTGTTTGTAAAGATAATTGCACCAAATTTGCCCAGAACATAATCCTTCCTCTAATATAAGAATCCCTGAAGTTTCAAGCAGAATGAACAAAAGGGTTCAGTTTTACAGGTCCTTGAAGTAGGTGACTCCTGGCACACTTTGCTGTTTCCTATGGGAGGAAAATGGTGGTGTCCCTGGAAGAGACCACCAGGCACCACCAATTTTTTAAAGTCTGTATCCAGTTTCTTTATGTAATCTTACAGCAAATGGCTGACAATAAAAATCTTACATTATTCAGTAGCACCTTTGTGAATTACAAATTACTCCTCAGAAATACAATAAATTACAAAAAAATAATTGAAGCCCTAATTATTCTCATTCTTCTCCCCGCCACTAACTTTTCCCTTTCTGCCTCTGCTCCTTTCCCCTCTCTGTCCAGCCAGCTTTCTCTCAGTTTCACTACCTCCCTTTTTATAGGCTAGGTCCAGACCTTGTTCTTGTATTAACCTCCATCCTCCACTTCTCTGTCCCCTGTGCCTTAGCCAGCTCCTGGACTTCATAGCCACGCCCTGTGACTTAAACCACCTGGCCCAGAGAGCTATTATTCTCATCCAGAGCCTCCCTGTAGCAGATTGCCAAAGCTTCCCGGTTGCTGAGGCTACCTGCCCCTGCTCCATCCAGGTGAATCTTGCTGCTAGGCACAGGGTCAAGTTCCACCCTGCCAGGTAGGTCATTGCCAGGATTCCCACCAACTACTGCAAACCCTGCTTTAGCTATCCTTCGTTGCTGTGGTTCATCTCCCTTCACAATGTAAAGAAGACCGACTTTGCAGAAAACCACACACCCACCCCGTCACTGAAATCTTTGAAACTAGTTTGAATTTTTTTAAAAAAAACACAAACCCAGAATATATGTCTGCATATGTGTGATTGCATGTAATGAGCCATGTATTATCTTTAACTTTTTATTAATTTTTTTATAGATGAATAATACGATTGCTGTAAAGTACACCATAGTCCCACCATTAACTAGTGCATGCAATGATATCTTAAGAACAGGTATGTCGTGAGAAAAGTGTAGCTGCACGTGTCTGTGAATGCATTTTTACCCGTGCCACCCACACTCTCCTTGGTTCGTGTGTCCCCTGAGTGTTGCCTCCTTACCAAAGGCAGAGGTGTAAGCTTGGAAACCACTAAGCGCTGGCAGAGACACTCAAAGGTCTCTTCTTAAAATAAAACTTATCTTTATTGAAAGAAAAACACTCAAAGGTTTACCTGGCAAGGTGGCTAGCAAGACGTTCTGCCATCTGCCATCTGCCAACACAGTACAATCCTATTTCCTAAACGTTGATAGTGAATACATAGAAAATAAACATGCAAGCAAAGTTTCATCCCACCCAAAGCATGCAGAAAAACAAAAAGCCTTCCGGGCTGACTCCCAAAGTCTTCGGAGAGTAAAAACCTTTCCTGACCCTTCAAGAGCCATTGAAGGTCTGTTGGGACTGACTAGCATTTATACCAAATGATCAAAGAGGTCCCCCAATAATTAAATTACAGTTGTAAATTAACATTTTGAAGTTGAAATTGTTTATTATTACTACCATTTAAGGAATTCCTGGTGGGAGAGGTAGCTCATTCCCCTGAAAATGTTTTCCAGCTTAGAGCAATAGCTGTGGGCCTTAAAAATTCCTTCTCTGGACTTCCGGTCTGTGGCTCGGCGATGGTGGACACTCTCCCCGACCGCTGGGGAGGTATTCCGCACTCCAGTGGAGTTGGAGGGGTGCCACCTCAAGTGGCACTCCCAGGTGAGCCTTAGTGAAAGGCTCCGAGCTGGGGGCGCTGGAGGGGCGACCTCTTCAATGGTGCAATGCTGGAAAATTGAGGCGCTCCTTTGCCCCAATCGGTCCGCCCCCTGTGAGGTTCGGTTTTTACCGAGCTTAGCCGATGCCGACCGGGACAAGCAGTGAGGGTTATCGATTGTCGGTCTTCTAGTGTAAACAAAGTAGAAAAATGGCCGGCGCACGAGGAAAGCCAGGCAGACAAATTGGGAGGGGCAGTCAGAGTCCGAGGGGCGAGGAGACAGGAGACTTGCTCTCTATGCTATCGGATCTGCTCAAGCCAATAAACGAAAGACTCGATGGTATTAACCAGCAGATGACCACATCCAACCAAAGTCTTGCAAAGCAACAGCAGCAGATTGCCGAGCTGGTCAAAAAGTCGATCCAAACAGATGAAAAACTTAAAGAGACAGTACACGACACCAAAAAAGTTAAAAAGAAAGTTGGTCTGCTAGAACAGAGACAGGATTTACAGGAACGCAGATTATTGAACCTGCAGATGGAAAAATCAAACAAAACACTCAGATTCCAGGGGATAGCTGAAGCGCAAGGAGAAAACTTGAAAAAGATTATGGCAGAGCTTATTGCACCGGCGATGGGCTGTTCAGCGGCAGAAGCGGAAACTGAAATCGAGATGGTCTATCGATCATACTCCAAATACATAAAACGGAATAACCTGCCAGGTGAAATTGTCGTTAAGTTTCTCCGAAGACAAACGAGGGATGATATCCTGAAAGCAACAGCAGCTAATCCCCTGCAACTCTGATAGTTGCAAGATGTTCCATTCGAGGTTCGTGAGAAAAGAAAAGCCTACAAAGAGCTGATCTCAACATTGCAGATCAACCAAATTTCGTATTCCTGGAACTTCCTGGAAGGTGTCGTGTTCAAATACAAAGAAAAAAGGGAAAAAATTGACTCGGTTTTTAAAGCAGAAGAATGGTTGAAGCGGTTTTTCGGATCGAAGGAGGAAGAACAGCAAGAAGGAGGGGGCGGAGCAGTCACCATAGAAGACAGGGACGATGACCAAGGAGCATCAGGTGGCGAGGCCAAAGAGACATATGATTTGCAGCTTAGAAGACCAAAGTAACTCTTTGGAGACTTGAAACTTGCAAGCAGGGATGAAGATGAAAGAACTCTTTGTGCACACAAAAGAAGATGGAGAAGACACTAACATGGACTTACTAATTTCCGATTGCATTGACTTAAACGAAAAAAAAATTAATTTTGAATACTAACAGAATACTAACTGTTAACAACCCTCTCTCTTGGGATTTTAGTCATAGTGTGGGTTTTTTACTTTCTGTCCTTTATCCCGGGGTAACTTTTCCCTCCCTTTTTTCTTTTCTGTAGTGTTTAGGTGTAACAAAAAAATAATAAAGCTACCCTGCTCGCAGGAGATTTTTTTAAAAAATTCCTTCTCTGGAGGTTTTCTCCAATGATGATTGGCTGGGAGCACTTTCTTGATCCCTTGCAAGCATCTGATATAATGGAGAAATGCTGTTGCTCAGGAAATTAGAAGAATCAAAGAAACACAAGACATTTGCTGTGAAACACAAAAACAACTAATTTTTGGGAGGGGTATTTGTAATGCCTGATAATCCTAGAAGTATGTTTATCATTCCAGAAATCACAGTAATAATTCAAAACTGCAATTTTTGTGTATACTTTTGGTTTTGGAATTGTCCAAAAGCATCAAAGATGGGTGTATGATTTTTCTCCTTACAATGTAACATCTTAGTGTATTTACTCATGCCTCTCCCCCTCTAGAGGTATATGTGGTCCAAACCAGGGAAGGACAGACTTGATGTTTCTGGGAGCTACTTAATTTTTCCAAGACCTTGTCATAAAATGGCAGCTCATTTGTATTGTTTGTCTATAGTGCTCAGTTGTGGAAAACTTTCCTCTGCAGTTTTCTCAAGGCAAGCTACACCCCCCCCCCCCCCCCCGCAGACACCCCGCACAAACCAGCTTTAGT
>NW_015162474.1:2025714-2038004 GCF_001447785.1 Gekko japonicus | reverse complement strand
GAAAGAGTGCTACTGCTGTTTTTTTCCACCTAGAGCAAGGTTATGTGCATGCATGTTTTTCCTTCTCTCAAAAGAGAAACAGCACAGATGCTGCTGTAGTACCTTTAAAATAAAGAATAGGAAAAGTGATTACAGTTACAGCAGCACTGGAGCAGGGCTGAGAGCTACTTCTAACTGCTTGGGGAGTGATTGGTGACTCCTGTGTGACCTTCTGCTGTCCCCTGGTCTAGATACATATCTGGAATATCACATCTTGCAGAAGTGCAGAAGAGGGTATATTTGCATCCAGGGCTATTTTTGGGCAGGAACGCACAGGAACGGAGTTCCGGCTGGCTCCTGAGTTGGCCACACCCAGCAGGAACTCATTAGCATAATAGGCCACACCCAACAACAGAAACTCATTAGGATTAGCTACATTAGGGGTGTGTGGCCTAACATGCAAAGGAGTTTCTGCTACAAAAAACCCTCTGGGTTTTGACAACAAAGTAAACAGAATAAGAAGCAAAAGGTGGGTGTGGCTGGATTACCACACTTCTGGTAACATGGGGGTGCGGCCTAATATGCTAATGTGCTGTGTTATCAAGGGTGTGGCCTAATATGCTAATGGGTTTCTGCTGTTGGGTGTGGCCTATTATGCTAATGAGTTCCTGCTGGGCTTTTTCTACAAAAAAAGCCCTGTTTGTATCTGAATTTTCAGTACTGTTGCTGCTGCTGCTGCTGCTGATGATGATGATAGAATATCAGACTCCATCTCCTCCTTTTCTCCACAAAGAGGATCATGTCCATCCAAGCAATCTGTGCAGGTATTTCAGATTATTTATTTATTTAAATCCCTTTTAATCCACTTTTCTCCCAATAAAGGTGATCCAAGGGGCTTACAAAAAATTGGAAACTATATTATAGCAAAATAAAACAACAATCACAATGACATTAAATTCCTGTCTGCTTTACACTCTAGTCTTCTCTCAGGTAACAAATGCACCATGGAAAGGGATCAGATTGATACTGACTATGGTAATGTCTACATAAGCACAAGGCTCTGATGCAAAACTGCAAAATCTGATTCTGCAGCATCTTAATTAAACAATGTTTTCATATCTTGTCTCAGCACAATTAATGGAAAAACAGTTTGTCAAATGGTTGAATACAAGCTGTGGGTAACTAAATCATCATCCTACACAGTCTACTGAAGAATGTGTTTGTTGATTGTGGTTTACAGTTACACCCTTTAAGTATCTTTCTAAAGGTCAAGACTAATAATAATAATGGCATATGATTTCCTGTACCCATAAACTATAAGGTTATGAGTCTGCAGATGGTAGCTTCCAAAGGAAATAGGTATATTGTTACTACGGTGTATATTTATATTTACTACTCAGTTGCCTAATTTTAATATACATTTTGTTAAAGTTAAAAACCAAAAGCCTGATGCAATGGTTCATTAAGATAATTAAAGCAATGTATCTATGTACTCATGATTAAGCTATGGTATTAATTAGGCCCTGATGTTCTATTGGACTCATTGCTGTGGTGAATTTGCCAGTTTAGAAGGGAGAAAACCTAAGTGTTCGTGAAGTTTGATCCCATGTATCAAATACTCCACAGAAGCAAAAACTGGGAAACAACTCCCCCACCAGCACTGTTTTCAGTGAAGGGGGAATGGCTGGAGTGGGAGGCAGGAACCTTTCCTCCCCCTGAAGTGGTGAACTGAGCCCAAAGGGCTGTCCTTTATTTTTCAACAGCCATTCCTTGAAGCTGCTGTATGGCTGTGGGGAACCTGAGTTGGGTCCAGGGAAACGGGACTCAGCTCTTGGAAAACCTGCATGGCTAGTTTGGCCCTGGCAGCCAGGAGTTAGGTTTTGAGGGTTAGTCCAAGAGGTCAATAAAAGTTCTAAGTGAACATCAGATTTCCATTTAAGTTTCCTTGCTGGGGTAAACTGAGTATAGTAAAGTGTTACAGCAAGCCAGCAGGGTTTTGCTGGGCCAAGCATTTAACTTAGTTGCTGCTAAATGCTGTGTTCATATGTTATAAACTTGCCTGAGGGAGTGTTTCCCTAAGGCATGTACTGTGCAGAACCTAAATTCCCACCACTCCTAGGTGTTAATATTTACCTCAGTTTTATGGGGGGGTTTCCTGAAATAAATGAAACATTATTTATCGTCCACCTTTCTAACTGGGACTCAAGGGTAATAACACAGAATCAATATAATCAATACAATCAACAGGATGGGACTTCCAATAAACAATGCAATAGAATTCGGATTGCAGATATCTGAAACCAAGCAGAAATCTGAAAACAGAGATGAAACAAAGTGTACGCATTAATGTGACATGTTAAACAAGGCAGAAATTACATAGCGGGATCATCCTTACAGCAACAGACATTATGTACTAGACTCTGTAGTATAGTCCACACTCCCTGTCCCTTTACCTAGGCTCATTCTATTTTAGAGGCCCAGACTTTTATTGCTGGTGTAGGGCTGCCAAGTGGGGCGGGGGGAGGGTAAACCCCCGCTTTGGAGGCCCTATTTCCGACGCCGTGGAATCGGGCCCCGGGGGAAACCCCACCCCTGCGTGCGCATCACCAGGAAGTGACGTGGGCACGCCGGGCATGCTGGGGGCGGGGCCATGGCCATACACAGGAAAACTCTATGGTTTTCTCTTGTATGGCCGTGACCCTGCCCCCAGCGTGCCTGGCGTCCTCCCGTCACTTCCGGGTGACGTGCGTGCGGCACGCGCTTTGCACACGCGCGCACCAGACACCGGCCGGGAGCCCTCTGCTCCCGGCGAAGACACACTTGGCAACCCTATGCTGGTGTGAGATTAAAAACTTGCCAGATCATCACTCTTTTGCTCAGACTCTGTTGACGTGGGAACTGTTGAGATGACAATATTCTATAGAGCAGTTATAATATGTCTGTATACTTATATGTTTTAGAAAATATTGTTGTTCTTAAATGACGTGCAGTGATGTGCAAGGTCTGTGGCATGTTCGTATTGCTACCTGAGGGTAACAGTAATTACACTTGCAGGCAATGCTCCCTCTAAGCTGTGGAGTCTTGTGAGCAAAAATTCTACTTTGTGAGCTACTGGCATTAAAGTTGTGAGCTAAATAAAGATTTAACTACTGCATAAATTAGTTTGCTCTGGAGCCATCCTTCCTGAGCTAAGACAAAGATGCGTGAGCTGGAGGCTAAAAAACTGAGCTAGCTCACACTAACTCAGCTTAGAGGGAACACTGCTTGCAGGAAGTGTAAGTTGATAGCCCTACTGGAGGAAAAGACACAGGGACTTGAGGCATGCTTATCCACACTCCAGTTTTTAAGGGAAGGTGAAGACTTCATGAACAGAATGCATGAAGCCCTCCTGAGAGGGCAACAGGAGGAGGAAGGAGAGGAGAGGAGAGGAGAGGCAGAAGTCCAAGATAGCAGATCCCCTTGATTCCCTCTCCACTTTCTGGAAAATGAAGTTGTCAACAAGACGAGTCAGGAATTTATTGGACCTTTCATTTTTAGCAGAGTTGGACTTCCAACAAATATCTGGGTAATTGAAATCTCCCATGACCACTGTGTCCCATCTTTTTGAGAACTTTGTAGTCTGTTGTAGGAATGTCTCATCCAAGTCCTCTGCCTGGCTTGGTGGTCTATAGCAGACTCTCATCATAATATCACTATTATTTCTTACTTCTTTTATTTTTACCCAGAGACTCTCAAATGGACTTCCATGCTCAAATTCTCATATTTCCTCACAAGTATATACCTCCTGTACATATAATGCTACTCCTCCGGCATAGGGGTAGTACACAAACACCTAGTTTCTTTAAATGAAACTAAGTTTTGGGTGGTCATATGATTACCCTTGCTTCCAAGGGTAATAAAAGAACTTGCAGATGTAATTTCTGAGTCTCTGTCCATTATTTTTGACAATTCTTGGAGAACAGATGAGGTGCCAGAAGACTGGAGGTGGGCAAATGTTGTCGCCATCTTTAAGAAGGGGGAAAAGGAGGATCCAGGTAACTACCACCCATCAGTTTGATGTCTATACCTGGAAGTTTTAGAACAAATCATCAGTCAGTCCTCGAGTACTTAGAAAGGACAGCAGTGATTACGAAGAGCCAGCATGGGTTTTTCAAGAACAAGTCATGGCAAACTAACCCCATCTCTTCTTTTGAGAAAATTACTACCTTGGTGGATCAGGGGAATGCTGTAGACATAGTTTATCTTGATTTCAGTAAGGCTTTTGATAAGGTTCCACATAATATTCTTGTTGACAAATTGGTAAAATGTGGTTTGGATCCTATGACAGTTAGGTGGATCTGTAACTGGTGGACAGTTTGCACCCAAAGAGTGCTTGTTAATGGTTCCTCATTCTCTTGGAGAGAAGTGACAAGTGGAATGCCTCAAGGATCTGTGCTGGAACCTGTTTTGAACCTGTTTTGTTCAACATCTTTTTAAATGATTTAAATGAAGGAATAGAGAGAATGCTTATTAAATTTGCAGATGATACTAAATTGGGAGGGGTAGCAAATATGGTAGAAGACAGAGTCAGGATACAGGATGATTTTGACAGGCTGGAAAACTGGGAAAAAACAAATAAAATGAATTTCAATGGGGATAAATGTAAAGTTCTGCATTTAGGTAGAAAAAAATCAAATGCATAATTATAGGTTGGGGAAAATTTGTCTTGGCAGTAGTATGTGCAAAAAGGATCTAGGGGTCTTAGTAGACCATACACTAAACATGAGTCAGCAGTGTGATGCAGTAGCTAAAAAGGCAAATGCCAATTTGGGCTGTATCAACAGAAGTATAGTATCCAGATCACGTGAAGTGATGGTATCGCTTTACTCTGCTCTAGTTAGACCTCCTCTAGAGTATTATGTTCAGTTTTGGGCACCACAATTTAAGAAGGATATAGACAAGCTAGAACATGTCCCGTGGAGGGCAACGAAGATGGTGAGGGGTCTGGAGACCAAGTCCTATGAGGAAAAGTTGAAGGAACTAGGTATGTTTAGCCTGGAGATTTAGAACGATTTTTGAGTCTTTAAATTATCAGGGTCTGACAATTAGTTGTGATGCTTTTGCAAAGTGTGTGCGTATGTGTGTATAAAATCTCTTGAATACATTATGATTTGGATGCTGGTTGCAATATAGGTAAGACATTAGAAATGTCCAGTGGACCTTCTGGTCTGTTTATGGATCAGTTTAATCCAGCTACTGAGATGGGTGTTGACGGTCTTGAATCGATGAAGGCCACCACTTGTACCCTGGAGTCATGAATTCATGTTAGGATCACATCAATGAAGCCCTGATGTACATCAGAAATCAGTCACAGACTCAGGCCACCTTTCCCCAGTCACTAAAACAGGCAATCATCCACTCACTACTTTAAAAATCTTCACTAGAAAAAAAAGATGTGGCCAGTTATCACTCAGTGTTTTATTTGCCCTTCCTTGGCAATGATAAAAAGAGCAGTGGCAGAGCAGATCTAGGTCTTAACTCATCTGCTCTAGAACCCCTTTCAGTCTGGCTTCAGGACAGGCTAGGTGATTTTATTATGTATGTTTTTAATTGATTAGCCACATTGGAGGCCCTGATCAGTGCAGAAAGGCTGAATATAAATTTTGCCAACAATAACAACAACAATAAATATGCTGCCCTATGCCTCTGGTTTTGTATGGCCAAACAATCCTTTTTGGGTTGCACCCACAATTTATATTAATGGGGGGTCCTTGGGCTGTGTAACTGTCTGGTTTCCAGGAAATCCATCACAATGAGAACACAGGGAGAATAACGATTGTTAGATCGCCGCTAACAAAGAACCGGAGAGTGATTTCAACAAAAGTGATCAGGTTAGTGAGTGATAACGGGCCCCAATTTACATCCCAGGAGTTTGCTTAGTTTCTCTCTGACAATGGCATCCACCATAGGCGTAATCTTCGTGGGGGCGGCGGGGCTTCAGCCCCCGCCGAAATTTTCAGGAAGGTACTCAGCCTCCCCCGGGAGCCACCCTTGCTCCTAGCAAAGCAATGCCTCTGGCCCAGCCCCAGCCCCCCCCGGGAAATTGGAAAGTCTACACCCTTGGCATCCACCATGTTACCTCTGCCCCATTCCATCCCGTGTCAAATGGGCAGGCAGAGAGAATGGTCAGAACGACCAAAGAGGCCTTAAGCAAGATGTATGAGGGGGATTGGAGTGTGAGACTGGGCTCGTTTCTTCGCCTCCACCTCGATGTCGTTGGCCTCCAAGTGGAGCTCAAACCGTGCAAGGTACACGTCCCAATCTTCCATCGTGGGTTCGAATGCCTCAAACTTCTGGCTATTGGCCATCCTGGCAGGCTCGTTCACCGGTGCTGGTGGTGCCTCCGCTGGAGTGGCCACGGCACTGTGCTTGTCCTCGTCCGTCATGGGGATTGTTAAGCAGGTCTGCCTGCCTGCTCTAACATCCCATCCTCATCGCCAATTGTTAGATCGCCGCTAACGAAGAACCAGAGAGTGGTTTCAACAAAAGTGATCAGCTTTATTGTAGGTATGAACAAGCGCTTGAAAGAAGTCATAACCAGAACAACTTAACATTGGGAGCTAGGCTCCTTTTAAACATTCCCAGGCTAATGTAGCCATGCCTATTTACAATAAACAACCAATGAGGTTGTGCGGATAACGTCCAGTGAAAGTCCTTCCCTCGCAGGGAATTGGTACAGTTCTGATTGGTCGCTGTTGTGGAGCGACCAATAGCAAGTTGGCTCGGAGGAGCCTTCCTCTGGCTCGAGCTTATCATGGAGAGTTAATGCGGCGATTCATGTAAGCCTTTTCGAATACACCACAACGATTACATGGAGAGGCCCTCCTGACTGTACCCTCATTCAAAGAAGCTTGTTTGGTGGGCACAAGAGAGAGGGCCTTTGGTGGCAGCCCTACAATTATGAGATAATCTCCACAGGGAGGTGTGCCTGGCCCCCTCACTTTCAGTCTTCAGGAGGCAGTTATAACCGTTTTATTGAGGACAGCATTTGACTAATTGTTGTGAGTTCACACACATTTATTATTACGGTCATAGACCAACAATCAATACAATTTAGTTTTTATTTCATGGCAGTCCTGAGATTTCAAATTGTGGCCTTTTAGGTGTTTTAATAATTGTTGTTTTATTTACATTGTAAGCTGCCTTCTCTGTGAGGCAGATTTCCTGTCAAAACACTGTTCTCCACTCTGACTGAGCAGCCTCTTAATAGCGTGTTTCTATTATAGAATTATAACTTTCTGTATGTCCCACCCACCCTGTGATAGAGAAGTTATTTGGCTTTTGCCCAGGGCAGAAATTTATTGTAACTCAACAGGAACCCTCTTATAAATCCTTTGGAAATGGCACTTGACATGAAGTAGAGTTGAAGCAAAAGGTTGATTTTATTGCACACTGGAATCAGGAATAGGGGAGGATTCAAGAAGTTGAAGTAACTGTTGTTGATTATGCAAATTAGAATATTTTGAACAGGCAACAGAGTATAATTGAAGTTTATATTCTTAGAGATTCAGTTCTTGTCTGTCTTTGAGATTTCTTTCAGCAACAATGTGCATTTCCTGGAAGTTAGTACTTTCTTCCTGTATTTGAATACTTTCCTTGTGGGATTATAACTTTCCCTTTTTCACTCTTGAGGAGTCTAAGATGTTTTCCCTTTTCACATAAACTGGGGGTCCCTTATGAGTTGAACCCTTTGAACAACTGTGTAAGAAATATCCTCTTCTTTCTAGGAGTGATAATCCTTTTCTCTTTGGCTAGACTGGCAGTTTCCAACCTTCGGTCCAATTCCTCCTGTCAGACCTAAACCCCAGTTCTGGAGAATATGAAAAAATGGGATTCAGCTACGGCTGACACTCAGACTTTAAGTTCTGATTTCTGAACTTGTCTTCAGTTGTGTTGGTACACCATAAGGGCAAGGAGTTGTACTTGTCTGTTTCCCTCAGACCTACACACACACACCTCCTGACTGGCAACTGCCAAGTCAAAATCCGAAGGACACTGACTCCTCCTGACAAGACTGAAAAGACTGACAAGACTTTCGAAAACTCTCCTCAGCTGGTACTAACCAATCAGAGAGGAGGGGGAGCAACAGGCAGCAGCCTGTCAATCAAAGTGCTTTACAGTGAGGCATTAACCCCTAATCTCCCAGCTCTCTGAATTTGATGCACTAAGCATTCTGGTTTTTGAGGTCAGTTCATCACAGCAGCTAATAAATGTGTTAAATAAATAAGCTCCAATGTTGTTGTTTTTCAAATGTTGAAAATAAATTCATGAAACTTTTATTTTTAAAAAGGCCTTCTTGATGTATAGTAGAGCCGTTGTGACAGCTGCAGCCAGTAGACCAACCCTGTCCCTCTGCCCTCTTCTCTGTTTGCATACCTCCTCCACAGCATACTGAATATTTCAACAGCACTGTCTAATCAGAACTGCTATTGTCTGTCTAGACATCAGTTATCATGAATATGATGAGAAGACAGGGTCATATTCCCCAGGTATACCAAACAAACAAACTGTGTATTATTCAAAGACCACCCACCCCTAATTCACATTTCAAAGGACATTCATAGAAATGTACAATGAAAATTTTACTAATAAAAAATCCGAACCGAAATCCTCTAATGTCTTTAATATAACTAATCTGCTTGCTAAATATTACAACATTCAGTAGTGTTGATTGTGGGACTTTACTGTCTGCTTGTCATAGTTGCATGAGAACAGAAATGGCAAAGGAAGGGAAATGGCAGGGGGAGCAAGGGGGAAAGATACATAACTTCAGGGCTATTTTTTGGCAGTAACGCACAGGAACGGAGTTCCGGCTGGCTTCAGAGTTGGCCATGCCCACTACAGCCCAAACCTCTGCGTGTGTGGCTACAGAAGGAAGGCCTGGAGAGCGACCCCCCATGATGAATCCGAGGCAGGCAGGCCAGGGGGACCCTAGAAGGATCAGGGAGGTATTTAAATGCCTCCCCGTGCCTTCCCCTGCCTGTCCAAGGGCCAGCTTGCTCGGCCTCCCCACAGCCGCGGGGCGCCCGGGCAAGCCAAGGGAAGGCAGTTTAAACTGCCTTCCCTTCCCTTAAAGGGGGGGGCCTGGCCCAGGCGCCCCGCAGCTGCAGGGCACCCGGGCAAGCCAAGGGAAGGTGTGGGGTGTGGCCTAATATACTAATTAGCTGTACTGTCAGGGGTGTGTCCTAATATGCTAATGAGTTTCTGTTGTTGGGTGTGGCCTATTATGCTAATGAGTTTGTGCTGGGCTTTTTCTACCAAAAAAGCCCTGCATAACTTACCAGAAAAATTAGCAAATATTCCTACAAAAAAATATCACCCGCACCCCACTCAAGGCATTTCTGCTAGGGTTGGGGGTGTTTCAAACACCAGAGTACAGATGAGGAAGATGAGAGAAGGAGCAGAATCACTGCTGCATTGCCAGGAAATTCCTCTCTAATTGGATGAAAAAGGGATGTTACACTAAAACCAATGGCAATGAATAAAGAATACAATAAAAAATCCAAAAGAGTGCAATAACTACAATAAAGAAAATGAATTAGAAATCTTAAAGAATAAAGCAAACAGAATGCAAATCTTATGTATGTTCCTGAACTTAGCTACCTTAGTCGTTATACCTCATAACATTTCTATTCTTGTAAGTACTGGAGTCACAAAGAAGTTCCCCCCACACCAGCAATCATTCTTAAAACTCCCACCTCTCCTCCAGGGCTCTGAACCAATCCTTGTGATGTAAGCCTCATACAAATCCAATGACTGTCAGCAAATCAGAGCCCATGGAACTCCACCAGATAGAAGGGGTGAGCCAGCCTCAGCTTAAGTAGGGTGAAGAAAACTTTTTTCTACTTTTGGATAGAGGTTTCATGGCTCTGGAAAGGAGCATCAGTTTAGCCAAGCTCTCATTTGGCTTTTTAGTTAGGGTTTGGGGGAGGGTTTGGTGTAGGAAGCTTATTTAGTGGTGCAAATAAGCATCCTGTTAAGGGTCCATCATTCCTAATTGGTGTGTGTAGGTTCTGTGGAAAGGTGCTCTGTGTGAGAGAAAAAGCAGTCTTGAACCTGTTCAGAGAAAGGGGAATCAAATCTCCCCTCAGGGGTTACTCACTTTATCTGACAAAGTAGCATCCATGGCAGTGTTTTTGTGAGGTGGGGGCAGCATGATAGATAAGGCAGCCAGCACCAACCAGGGGGCCAAGCCAAGCTTCTGTCAAAAGCAGGGGGCAGAGGGGGCAGGCCAGAGGAGTCTCCCTCAATGTCAGGAGCACCCCCCCTCAACCCCTTAAGGGGACCAACTCCCATCAGAAGTCCTGGGCACCTGACACTGGATAGGGGGTGTAAGCCGTGTGCCCAACAGGCACTTCAAGCTGTCTCACTGCCCATATAGAGCATGCCACCCCTGCTGGAGGCAAAGTAGGTGGGGGGGCTGGCAAGGTGAGGGGGGCTGGAGGGCCCCAGAGAACCTCCAACAATTCACTCAGCAACCTTTCTATGCAACACTGTTCCTCACTCACATTCCTTGTGATGGCGAACAGTTCTTCCAGGTGCCTGGCAGCCACTTTCACAGATGCTGTCAGCCCCTCCATTCATTGTTGGTCCCTGGAGGTGTCTTCCCACCACTCACAGCAGCTCTCCAGCCACACCTGCTCAATCGCCACCCATATGGATGACAGGGTGGGGCGGATGGACTGTGCCAGGCATGGGCCCCAACAAGGGACCAGAATCCCCACCGTCATCTGGGTTGCCGGTGGCTGTGGCACCTTTGGCACCTCGCCCCTATGATCCCCATTGTCTGGCCGGCCGGCTCCACTGCCATCCAAAGACATCAAGTCTGCCCACTGTGTTGCCTCCCCGTCAGCTGCTGGGCCAGGGGATTCTGAAATACCCAGTGTACACAGGACCACGGAGGCCACCACCACTGTTTGTCTCTTCGGAGTCAGAGGATGGAGGTGGTTCATGGTATTAATAGAGAAAAGAGTCCTAGGGTGGGGAGGACAGAGAATGGAGAGTCAGCCTGAATGGCCATCTGTGCACTTGCACCTCAGTGACACCAGCCTCCCTCAGAGCCACATCACCTCTGTCAGTCCCTGCCTTAGGAGCCCAGCCTCCATGGTCCTCCTCCACGCTGCTAGGCTCCATCTCCTCCTGGTTGTACACGTGGACACAGGGGCCCCAATGCAAGGTTCACGGAGCACCCTGGCTGCAGAGGTAGGAGCATGACAATGGCAGAATCTCTCTCTTCCTTGAGGGTTGGGGAAACTGCTGCTCTGGCCAGTGCTGGACCTGCTGCCCGCCCCCCTTGGTGACCTCTAAGGATGGTCTCACAATGACATTCCCACTCTGAGAGTTGCCTGTGGGAGGAAGGATTCAGGACATCCAGTGGGCATGGGAGGAACTGGGCCCCCTACCAGGGACCAGGTGGCTGTGGGGCCCATGACACTCACCACACAGTACCTCAACACAATGGCCACCCACTTCTATGGGGGGTATCACTGCCTGCATGATGGCCTCCACTTCTGACAGACCTTCCTCCACCACCAACTCATAAGGGACACCCTTGGCCATGAGGGCTCCAACACATTTCTGAGCTGGGCCAAAGGAATCAATCCAGTGCTTCATGGTGGATATCTCCATACAAGTAGCATGTCCAAGGGCAAAGACTCACTCTGCCATCATGCACCAGAAGATACACCAGTGGAATCTTGCAGAGTTGCTCCTGGTAGTCAGAAGGGCAACACTTGCATGCTCCACCACCAGCCTATATAGCAGTGCCTTCTCAGCCTTGGTCCAGTTTGGCTGTCAGTGGCCATTGCTGCTGCCAGATGTTGTTGCAGCCATGCTACCCACATGCTGGGGAATAGGCAGCTGATACCAGGAGCAGAGTTTTACAATATGGTAGCCATTTTTGCTGGCAGCGCTAGCTGTTAGCCTGTCTCACACAATGGCCATGGCACTGATCTTCTTTGCAGTTGGGCCCCTACGGTGTCCATTCTCCATGTCTTTTTCATGCTTAGACCCCTCATTTGCATACCAAAACTGAGGTGAGGTTTCCAGGATCCGGGTGGCCCTTCCAAGTCTCCATGGTGAAAGACCATCTGAAACTGACCAGCTTTGCTTGAAAGGGTGAAATGCAGCCATCCAAGGCAAACTCCAGTGGCAGCTCTTTCAAAGCAACAACTTAATGCTGCATTTAACATGGGAAAGAGATCAGAATATATAAAGGCTAAATATAAGCCAGAAAATGGACTAACTGAACTCAGTTGAAGAATGACTAAAGA
>NW_015162474.1:2017053-2025656 GCF_001447785.1 Gekko japonicus | reverse complement strand
AGTTACAGCCTTCTAAGTCTAAGACTTTTTAGAATTGCACTGTCAACAACTATTTGGTCTGCATTCACCTTCATGAGATGTGCCTGTTCTTTGATTTTAGCAAACACAATGTGCTATAGGCTATTTGATTCTGACCTCATGAGAGGACAGTGCAGACTAACACAGGCAGAGGGGGTGTGCAAAAAAAAAGGTATTTTTTTGGGTTTGGGTATATTGAACCTGAAAAATACCAGTATTTTCTGATATTCCCAAATCCCAATACCAGTATGGTATTCAGATTCAGGAGCTTTTCAGAAATCCCAAATATTTCTGGCTCTATTATATATATAGACATATAATGGAGAATCAACCCAGGGGTATCTGGGGCTCTGAGTAGGCTGGGGGTTTTTATAGAGTCAACAAATTTGCAGCATAACTGCTGATGCTTCTTCTCAAAAATCCACTAAGTTTCAACAAGATCGGACCAGGGGGTCCACTTTTATGGGCCCCAAAGAAGATGCCCCATCATCCATTGACTTCAATGGAGGTGGGGATAGGTGTTTAAAGGGATCATGGCCCCTTTAAATGCCTTCTCCAATCATGGTGTGACTCTGAGAGTGAACTCCAAAGGCATTTAAAGGGACCATGATCCCTTTAAACACCTTCTCCAAGTGATGAGTTCACCCGGAAGGCATTTAGAGGGACTACAATCCCTTTAAACACTCTTTAACTTTAACTTTCTGGCAGTCCTGAAAAATCCCAAAAAATTCCAAATATTTTCTGGATTTTTCAAGCTTGGCCATTTTGGATAGCCAAAGAATGCCCAAAGAAATATCTGGCTTAAAGAATATCCAGAAAATGCTGATAAGGTATTTTTCAGAATTTTTTAAATCGGATTTAGCTGAATGCACACTCCTATTGGATTTCTTAAGTGCTGGGAATCTAAAGCAGTAAATGCAGTGTCTGTGAAGTCAGAGAGTGATGCTTAGTGACAGCTTAGTTTCACTTTGTATTGCTAGCCCACGGGACATTTACAGGAAATTCAAGTTCATATGTTGCAAATTTATCGTATCATCACAATGGGCAGTGGGTCAATGACTCATTTCTTTTTTTAAAAAAGAGAAACGTTTATTCTAATGAGCAGTAAATTATAGGAAACAATGTTTTTTTGATTGCACAAGCAGGGTATTATGTAATTCTGTGAATTCTGTTCATATGGCAGGTGCAATGCAGTCACCAACAAGCACTTTACGGTCTCACTGATTTCATTGGGAGAGTGTGTGATGTGCTTAAAGTGCTTACATTTGTCTGGATTCTAGTCAAATTTTTCAATATTATACCAATCATTAATTTAAAATAATGGCTTGGATACTAACATTAAATGCATAAGAAGAGCCCAGCTAGATCAGATCCATGGTCCATCTAGTCCAGCATCCTGTTTCACACAGTGTCTAAACAGAAGCCCAAGAAGGCCAACAACAGGGTATAAAGGTGAAGGCATTCCCAAAGGTTATCTCCTAAAATGGGTATTCTAAAAATCATAAGCAGATTCACAGTGTGGCTCTTTCCTACATTTCCTCAGTGGCCTTCTGAGGTGATCGTGGACGCTTATGCTGCAGAATGCACATAAACAAAAATCTACTGAGTCCAGAGGGCTGCAGTGAAGAGAGGAAACTGGGTACAATTCCTCTTCTGTCAGGAGTGCTTCTGCTGGATGCAAGAAGTTCCATTGGTACAGCAGTAGTACCCACCTGCTTCTTGCTCATTACTGCAGATCCCAGGTGTTGGAAAAGGCAATATCTGGTGTACAAAGAAGAGAAGACGATCCTGAAGGGGGCAGCAAGAAGACAATTAGACAGGATAGTGAGGTCAGCACCTTCTCTCTCCTGTGAAGTGCCATTCCTTGTCTGTCTCCAGATTGCTTTTCTTAAGGCAATTTCCCCCTTCTTTTCAGAAGTGCCACACTCAGTCTTACCCTCTCTGTCAGCCAGAGATGTAGATCCAGGTGGGTGGCTGTGTTGGTCTGAAGCAACAGAACAAAGTTTGAGACAAGTGGCACTTTTAAGACCAACTAAGTGTTATTTAATGTATGAGCTTTTGTGTGTGCACGTACTCCTTCCGTTACAATGAAATGGAAATAGAAATAACAGTCATACATATAGAGGGTAGCATACAGAATAATAAAGGTGTTTTTAACAGATTAAAAGAATAATAAGCTTAGTATATATGGCTATCATCTGTCTGGGTTCACCTGGAGGGGGGACAAACATAGCATAGGTGATAAATATGTCAGAACTGGAGATTGATGTATCCTTAATTGTGGAATGGTGAGAGTCTGTCTCCTCTCAAGCATCGAGGCAACTTTGCAGCATCTTGTTCTTTGAAGTGGGGCAATGGGCTGCGTAGAGTTATTTTCCTTGTCCCCAGACTGGAGAAATATCTTTAAATCTACCATTCCAAATTGCAACACATACTCAATTACATTCTTAATTGCTAAAAGTAGTAAACTGATAGTCTGTTGCTACCTTCCATTCTTCTCCTCTCTCCAATTCTGACAAGAAGAATAAGGAGGAGGAGGAGGATTTATACCCCACACTTTATTCAGTAAGAGCAGTTTACAATCTCCTTCCCTTCCTCTCCCCACAACACACACCCTGTGAGGTAAGTGGGGCTGAGAGAACTCTGAGAGAACTGCTCTTGAGAGAACAGCTCTGAGAGAACTGTGACTGACCCAAGGTCACCCAGTTGGCGGCATGTGAAGGAGTGGGGAGTCAAACCCAGTTCTCCAGATTAGAGTTCACTGCTCTTAACCACTACACCAAACTGGCCCTCAATATTTATTACCTGTGCTATGTTTGTCCCCCCCCCAGTTGAACCCAAATAGATGATAGCCACATATACTAAGCTTATTATTCTTTTAATCTGTTAAAAATACCTTCATTATTCACTATGCTAACCTCCTACCCACCCTCTATATGTATGACTGTTTCCATTTCCATTTCCATTTCATTGTATCTGAATAAGTGTGCGTGCACACAAAAGCTCATACCTTGAATAAAACTTTGTCTTAAAGGTGCCACTGGACTCAAACTTTGAGCTAGGGATGTAGTTTGGAACCTGTCTCTGTCTCTTTTTCCTTTCAAGTATGTTAGTCCCTAAATAAACCTTTACCTACTCTTTCACCAGGTTGTGCAACATTGCTGTGTTAATTACTCTGCCAACACCAAGGCCATAACAGATTTGTACTAAACACCTTGTATCACACTTTGTTGCCACTCATGCCATATCAGGTACGATGTGGGGAACCCCCTGACCTTCAGCAATGGCTTTTTGGCATCACAGAGAGTTGTGGAAGGAAGACAGATTTGGATGCAGTCTCTTATACTCCTTGTCAAGTAGTCCTGAGAAGGACTGTTTGATTTGGTTGATTGTTTCCATGTGTGCAGTGTAGCCAGGAGATCCTATGATTATCTGGCAGCCAGAAGTTTTACTCTTTAGCATTATCCAGGGTGCACCAGGAGTAGGCGAGCTAGAATTAGCATCACATACCATTATACTTAAGGCATAATGACTCATGCCCGAAGCAACACTGAAAATGTGAAGTTGGTATTGACCAACGTCCACAATAACATCCACAAAATCGTAGTAAAAGTTGGGGAAGTACATGTTGTTAGTGTTCACAAACATCCTGCAGTTTCATGGACAGTACATGTCCTATCAATCTACCTCATCCTTCCATATACACTGGTGACTTTAACAGCCATCATGAAACTGGAGATGTATGGTTAATGATAAGAATGGTGAGGCACTTATCGACTGGGCTGAAGAACATGGCTTCCATCTTGTTTTTGACACTAAGGACAGATGCACCTTCAGATCAGTGGCATGGAATAGCTTGCCCTGATTTAACATTTGTTTCATCTAACTGGAGAAGTCAGCCCTTCCCTATATCCAGACATGTTCTTGAAGCTTTCCCACACAGTCAGCATTGACCTGTAATCCTCAGGCTAGGAATTTAAATACCAGTAATCAGGTATTTTCAAAGATCACAATGGAATTTTAAGAGGGCAAACTGGAATGGTTTCCATGAAGATCTGGATAAATGTCTTGGATGGGTCCCTCCAACATATAATAACTACTGTCAATTTGTTGGAGCTGTTATATCTGTCGCTAAAAGACACATTCCTCAAGGATATCAGAAAGAATATATTCCAGGCTGGAGCTAAGGTCCAGTTTGTCAGCCCAAGTTAAGGACAGATATTTGTGTATACTACTATGTATTTTAAGGAGCTGAGGTGGCTCAAGTGGTTAAGATGCTGAACTGCAGGCTGTGGAAGGTCGGTAGTTCAGCAGTTCGAGACCCGAGTGTGCCGCATGACAGAGTGAGCTCCCATCTCTAATTCCAGCTCCTGCCAACCTAGCAGTTCAAAAGCAAGAAATTGCAAGAAGATAAATAGGGACCACTTCAGTGGGAAGGTAACAGCGTTCCGTGCGCCTTGGTGTTTAGTCATGCCAGCCACGTGACCATGGAAACTTCTTTGGACAGGGCTGGCTCTTTGGCTTTGAAACGGAGATGAGCACCGCAACCCTAGAGTCGGATTCGACTGGCTTTTGAGCAAGGGAACCTTTACTTTTACCTTACTATGTATTTTTACTTATCTTATCTATTGACAGAGGGCTTGGGGTTGCAAAGGCTTCTTGGAAACTAGATACTTGTCCTATCCTGGCTATTAAAATCATGCCAGGAGAAAGAGAACCCTCTCTTAGAGAAGACTATTAATATGTCACTCCTACAAGGGAAGGTTACTTCCTATCTGGAAAAAATCTGTGATTCAACCTCTTATTAAGAAATTATCTTTGGATAAGAAGGACATGAACAGTTATTAGCCTATGTCCAGGGTCCCCTTTCTGGGCAAGCTGATTGAGCAGTTTGTGACAGAAAAACTGCCAGCATTTCTGGAAGAGACTTCTGTGCTTGACCCATTCCAATCATGCCTCAGGTCCTGTTTCAGGACTGAGGATGCCCTTGAACCCAGCCTTATCAAACGGATATGCAGGCTGATGCTGTTACTAGGTGCAGAGCTGCCAACTCCAGCTCAGCAACTTCAGGAGATTTAGGAGCAGTGTGTGAGGAAGGCAGAATTGAGGGAGGGAAGGGAGCTCTGTGGGCACATATGAAGCCATGGAGTGCATCTTCTGAAGCTGCCATTTTCTGCAGAGAAACTGATCTCTGCAGTCTGGAGAGCAGTTGTAGTTCTGGGAGAGTTCCATGCTCCATTTTAAGATTGGTAATCCTTGTTAGGAAATATAACAGAGACAAATGTAAATTTCTATATTTAAACAAGTAGCATATGTAGAAAGAATCTCAGGAATCGGATTGCCGAATGTGAGTTGCAAGCTGAATGTGAGTTGCAAGTGTGATGTGACTGCAAAATGGCTGATGTATTTTGGGTGTCTTTAACAGAATCATAGTATCTTCCCAAGTAACAAGAAGTAATAGTTACAGTCTGATGTATACTAGTTCCACCTCATCTAGTTTACTACGTCCAGTTTTAGGCACCACATTTGAAGAATGTTGTAGACAAATCGGAACAGGTCAGAGGAGGGTGCCAAAGATGTTCAGGGTTCTGGAAAATGAGTCCTAAGGAGATTGAAGGAATTTGGTCTGTTTAGTCTGAAGAAGAGATGTCTTAGGGGAGACATCATCCTGCTGCTCAAATACCTGAAGGCCTGCTACATGGAAGAGGACAAAGACTTCTCCTATTCTGAATTATTCCTTTCTAAATACATTGAAATCAATGGGCTTAGACTGGATGGAATAACTCTGCTCAAGACTGCACTGTGAGCCAAGCACTCAGCAAAATGGTTGAAAAGAATTGAGAATAGAGAAACCTATGTTTTTCATGGCAAAGAATATGTCACCTTTCCCTTTAATGCATCTTAAGTGTAAGTATACACATCCATGCCTTCCAAAAATACCCTGAAAAATTCAGTGTTCGCTCTTCGGATATTTATCTAGAATCTGAAGTCCAAGGACCTGGAATAAAACAGAATTCATCTAGTGTGTATTATAACAAACCATTGGCTTCTGAATTCAAGCCTATTTTTACACCACCAAAGCAACACTATTACAGCTTCCATTAATAATCCATCCCACTGTGTATACAAGAAATCATGTGTGACACCAGAGGGTAGGTGCTGCTTCTGTGAAACAACCATGAAACCCACCTCTGGCAGCTTCCTTCTTTGACTAGTGGCCCTTGTAACACAGGAAGCAGGAAACCAATGCCTGTCACACAAGATCCACAGTACTAGCCCAGTAGCATCTGACATCCAGCAGAATGAGAATGAGCCTGCAGTGAGAATGCATTTTGAGAATGACATTGAGTTTATGATCAGATTTCCACTGCTAACTCTTAATAAAAAGTTACCTTAACATTTGTGATGCTTTCTTCTTAATATTTCACAATTTCTATCATTCACAATCTTTTTAGAGTCAATGTGTGACTTCATATTAACAGGAAAGTATGGAACATGTTATACACATTTTTGTCAGGAATGACTTCATCCATATATATCTCTTGATAAGAATGTATTAGGTTCTTCACATAAATGTGTCACCAAACGTTATATGGTTCTGCATGCTCATTGTAGAAAGATGAATTTGCATTTATTCATTTGTATCCTGATTTTTAGAACATCAGTCTCCCCTCCCCTCTCCCCAGTGAGGTGGGTTAGGCCAAGAGAAATGTGACTAGCCCAAGCTTCTGTAGTAGAAGTTGGGATTCAAATCCGGGTCTCCAAAGATCATAGTCCGACACCCTGTCCCCTATGCCATGAGAACTCTTAGTATGGATTGTTATGTCACAGTCAAGTATAATGCAACCCTGGCAGTTCATATCACTTTGTTATGAACTATTCACAATCATCACTTTAAGGAAGGAAGTTATAAAAATCCGTAGAAGAAAATTAGTGGTAGCCAAACTGTTATGAACATTTTGAAGAAACATTCGGGGGGGGGAGGGGGCTGGACTGATTTGTCCCTCCAGGTTCACAATGTTGACCCATCTGGGTTGATGATGCCATATCTGTATGCTATCATATAACCTTTAGTTTCTCCTTCCCTGCATTCATTTCATAACTCCAGCTCTGACACAAAGTTGCTTGGAATTTCTGTCCACTCCTCAAGTACGTACACCAAGGAATCCTTCATTTTAATATGTTTAAAAAATATTGTCTGATCTGAGATAGGCAAAGTAAAGTAAATAAATATATTAAAATACGTTATCTAGTCCAACAGGCCAGGTCTCCTAAATGTATATATTATAAAAATTTCTAGGAGTTTTCTGTCTGCTTAACAAAGTGAAGAATGTATATATAAACTGACTAGTATGTACTTGAGTGTCTCTGTTTGGTTTTGCATTTCCTCAAAAAGAACTCTGCCACAGTATTGATATATGTGGTCACATTTCTTTGAAAAGGCGTAGCTTGTAAAGCAAAGGGTAGCTCTTGCTTCCTGTGGATTTGCATTTTTTTTCTTTGAGAAACAGATTTCAAAGCCTCTTTCTTTCAGTGGCTGTGAGGCAAGTATTTCACTGAAAACTGCCTTGCTTTCTGCTCGCTCACTATATGGAAATTAGCTGACAGCAGCTATTCATAATAGATGTACACAATGAGCTTCAAAAGATTCTTTGGAAGATTCTTCTTTTTTTTTAAAGTGCAGGCATCCCCATCCTAAACACTTGGGCTGAGAATCAAAACAAAGTAGTTTTCTCATTAATAAAATAAGTTCATATTTATTTACCGACTTTAGTTTATTGTACTTGTAGTCCACATTTCTCACTGAAACTCAGTGGATTAGAGAATTAGGCAAACAACATTTGTTTGTTTATTTACAAGATTTATACATCACCTCTCTACACTGGTGAAAGCAGCTTGCAATTAAATAGTAGAACAAAGTTTGTGTCCAGTGGCACCTTGAAGACCAACAACGTTTTATGCACGGTATAAGCTTTCATGTACAAGCACACTTCATCAGATACAGTGGAAAGAACCTCCTCAGCCATTACTTATGGGGTGGTGGGGGTTGCTGTCAGGGAGGACCATTTAGAGTCAAGATGCATAAGTACTGGGTGATTATCAGGCCTCGGTTCCTGCCAGAGTGCACTGAAGCACTCCACCAGTCATGAGCCCAGGGGGCGGGCACATACGCCCTGCCCCCTGATCCCACCAGCCATCAATTGGGACACGGTGGGGGGAGGCAAAACATTCCCCTGCCTCCCTGAGCCCCGGGGTGGTGGCCTTTGGCTCGTAGGGGCAAATTCCACCTCTCACACGAGAGGTCATTCTGGCTCCCCCAGCTCTCCTTGGGGGCTCTTTAAAAACTTATGGCCGTCGCCACCGTTCTCAGCGGCAGCTGCGACACCCGCGGGGGGGGGGGGGGGGGGGACATTCTCCTGCCTCCCTGAGCCCCGGGGTGCTGGCCTTGGACTCATAGGGGCAAATTCCGCCTCTCGCGTATGATGCTGCGGACATCACACGCGAGAGGTCATTCTGGCTCCCCCAGCTCTCGGGAGGGGCTCTTTAAAAAGTTATGGCTGCCGCCACTGTTCGCAGCGGCAGCT
>NW_015162474.1:1994789-2015309 GCF_001447785.1 Gekko japonicus | reverse complement strand
GGTCCACTTAGGAGTCTTGATCCTGGTTGTGTGGTGAGCTAGTTGTGGCAAATGGTAGGGAAGCTCAGTATTTCTGTATACAGTTGTAGGGGCTTTATTGCAATGTGGTATGGCCTGATATTATGTTCTTATTCCAGTGTGGGGTGTGTGGGGGGCAATGGAAGCTGAGTGATAGGGTTTCTCCATGTGATTCCCAGAAGTGAGATGCGTCCTGGTCTTGTGTCTTACAGATAATCTTACAAATAGCCCTTTGCATTTATATCATGCTTTCAACTTTAAAAGGATCATAATGCTGATTGTGTGAACTTAGGCAAATAACGAGAGGTAAAGCAGGAAGGGTTGCATCAGTGCTTAGTTCTTGTGGCCCTTTCTTACACGCCCAGGGAAATGCTGATCGCCACTTTGGGGCCAGGAAGCAATTTTTCTCCAGGCCAGTTTGGCCCCCAGTGATCCTGGAGGTTTTTTGTATCATATTCTGGGCGTGGAACAGGGGTCACTGGGGTGTGGGGGGTATTGGTGAATTTCCTGCATCATGCAGGGGGTTGGACTAGATGACCCTGGAGGTCCCTTCCCACTTTATGAGTCTATGATTCTATAATTCACCCAGGCTGGCTGTGGGCATGCCAGCACCTCTGTCAGGCAGAAGCGCCTGAGATACTCCCCCTCCCCTTTTCCTTCGCCCGACTTGGAGATGGGGGAAAGAATGGATCCCAGGTGCTTCTGCCTGTCAGAAGGGCTGGTGCACACTTCCGGTGATGTCAGGGGGTGTGGCATATGCTAATGAGCTCCTGCAGCTCCTGGTGATTATAGCTGAGATTGGATGTAAGAAAGATTTGTGAATGACAGTAAATTAGCATACAAATGCAAGAGTTAACAAACAGATGAGGGAATGGCACTTACAAGACAAAGTTCAATTCTGGGTACAAGCAAGAACTGAGAGACTTAGTACGCACACTCCTTCACATTCATAGAAACAGATTTCCTCAAATATTGCATATGGGGGTGTTAGTTGCCAGGATGAGCTAATTAGACTCAAGACGCCTAAGTGACTGAGCAATAAATACAGCTAAGATTGGAATAACACATTAGGGCTGCAATCACACACGCCTTTAGATCCGTCATAGATGTGAATGCCTGACAGATCTAAAGGAAGAGATCAGATAGCAACATCTGGGAAGTGTCCCGCAGTTGAAAGCAACCTGTGCTGCTCCGCCACAGAAGCAGAGTTAAAAGACACTGGGGAAGGTCTGGCTCTAACAGGTTCCAATGGGCCATGGATGGACTTTCCCCTGTCCAATTGGGCAAGCACGCTTTCTAGCCATTGGGATGGTCTGATCATGCTATCCCAGCTTGGTGCTGTTTTCCCCCCTTCTTTGCAGTATGCGCATCATCACATACTCCATAGGCAGGCCTGGACCACCCATTGACGGAATTAGGCACCTGCCTAGAGCGGGGCCCCTGGAACAAGGTGCCAGCTGGGCTGGCCTGCCTGTTGCTGCCCCGCCCCTCGCCTCGCCTTGCCTTGCCACCCTGCTCCTCTGCTCCTCTGCTTGCCCCTGTGCTGTGCTCCAGCCTCCTCCTGGGTTGGAGGGCACCGCGCTGACCTGCCTCCTGCCCTGCCCCTCCCTTCCCCTCCCCACCGGCAGAGAGAGGGAGGTGGGAAAGCAGCAGGAAGGCCATCGTTGCCACTGCCTGAGGTGCCCAATTGTCACTTCCCTGCTGTTTGGGCAGCAGCTTAGCCTGCCTGGCTGATGGAGGAGCAGCCAGAGGCTGGGAGGGGGTGGCAGCAGACTTGCCGAGCTGAGAAGGCGCACGGGCAGCAGCAGCCATGTGGTGGCTTCCCCTCACTCTGTTTACCTTCGGCGCGGGCTCTGTGGGCAACCTCTTTGGCGCTCGCAGATGGGAGGAACTGGGGCAGGCCAAGGTTTCCCCTTCACTCACTTTTGCACTCAGTCACACTCAGAGTGCTGCATGGTGGGTTGCCCCCTCCCTGACCCTTCTCGGCTCAGAGATTACCAGTAACTTTGCGACGCTGCCAGGGGATCTGCAGCATTGTAAGGGTTAAACGGTGCAAACTGCTTCCTGGAGAGGCGGGGGGGGGGCAGGAGGGAGGAAAAGTCTTTTCCAGGGTTGGGGGGAGGGGTCTTTGCTATTTGAACAGCCAAGAGACCAGGGAGGGTTTCAGATCGGCAACAGGAGACAAAAAGCTTTTCAGCCGGATTCCTAGCAGGGTTACTCTCAAGTAAGTCATGGGGGGAAATAAGTCAGTTGTGCTGGAAGAAGAAGAAGAGATTGGATTTATATACCCCCCCCCTTCACTCGGAGTCTCAGAGCGGCTTACAAATTCCTGAGCTGTGACTGAGTCAGGAAAGCTCCTCCCCTGCCACGAATTTTGTGAGTCTTTCAGGTGCTGCTGGACTCTTGTTCTTTTCTCCCCTTACACTCTGCCATGACAGCTTCACTCATCTGAGCAGCAGGGACTCCTGCAGCCCACCCACCCCCACCCCGCCAATGGGCAGAATCAGCAACTCCCCATCCAGGGGTGGCTTGGTGGCCCCCACCTTGTGCAACAGCCTGACTGAGGTCAGGAAGGCTCCCAGCTTTCCGCAATAGGGTAGGCACTGTACAGAAAGATTCACAAAGTCACTTGGAGAAATTATCTGGGACTGTGGTCTATATTAATGTGTATCTGTTGTTGCTGTCAAGTCACAGCTGACTAGGGTTTTCAAGGCAAGAGACATTCAGAGGTAGTTTGCCATTGCCTGCCTCTCTGCATCATGATCCTGGTATTCTTTGGAGGTCTCCCATCCAAATATTAGCCAGGGCTGACCATGCATACCTTCCAAAATCTGACAAGAACAGGCTAGTCTGGGCTATCCAGGTTAGAGTGTTACTTCTCCAGAGGTACCTGTGCTAAAACTCACTCTATCTGGAAGTTTTCTGTGCCTTGGGGGAAAAAATGCCTATTCGAAAGGAGAAATGCAGCAGGTAAATTATGTAAATCTTGTCAAGCTTCGTCCATGGCGTCAGCCCTGGGAGTTGGAGAGGGTTCGTAAAGGAGGAGGTCGCGGAGGGGCCTCAGAAAGACAGGGTGGGCTTATGGTCACCCCGTAGGTCCTTCTGCCAACATGCACCGAACACTTTGGTCCCGTCTCTCTCTCTCGCTCTCTCTTTCTCTCCATCTCGTTCCTTCACACTTTCCTCCTCCCCAGCCCGTCCGCTTCTCTCCCCTTTTATCCTCTGTCCCACTCCCAGTGCCGCCTGTAATCCCCAACTCCTCTATTTCTGGTCTGGCCCCACCCCCCTTGATAAGCCTGGATGCCTTCTGGTCATCCTGGGCATGGTTGTGGGTGTCCCCGCAGCGGTCCTGTCAGCCTGGGGCCCGTGCCACTGGTGCCACGGCATAACTTCCCCATCGTGCCTGCCCTCAGCCCTCCCTCCACGGCCTCCACTTTGCTGCTTCCCAAAATAGAGCTCCGAGGTGCCCAACCGAGTGGCCGTGCCCTGCTGGCGTGGCCGCCTCTCCCTGGGTCGGTGCTGGTCGTTTCTCCTGGGGCTTCCCATGGCGAGGCTCCATGCTGTGGTCCCATCAGTCATCGTGGTATTGTCGCTGCCTTGTTCCTCTGCTGTTCCCCGGGTGAGTGGCCTGGTCGGGGCATCCCTGGGGGGTGGGTCCTCGTCTCGAGGCCGCTGGACCAGGACACATCTTAAATTAGGTAAAGCTGGTAAATATTTCTCCAGACTTTTTTCCCTCTAGACTGAAGGGGGGGTATTCCACAGACATAGGAGGTTATATCAGAAAAAGTGGGGTCTTCAAGCCCACAGAAGTTGATGCTGGATAAAAATCTGTTGGTCCCACAACTTTGTTTCTACTGGGAAAAGAGATAACACAGGATTTTCCTAGCATTCCCAGAATTTTGTATTTCCTAGATAGGGTTTGTCTCAAACAGCTGCCTGTCGTAGAGACAGAAATTAATTAGGGAACTCCTTATAATCACGTCCCCTCTGTGGCAGGAAAAGCTTTCACTGTTGTAGTACATCTCAATGCAAGGGAATTTCCCTTGTAGGATTTTCAGTGCCCCCCCCCTTGTGCTTTTTAACAGCATCATGTCAGAGGGAGAAATTAATCAGCAGATGCTTTCTTTATGACTTAATCTCTGTGTTGGGGAAAGCATTTTTCATTCTTCCTAAAATGCATTTATGTTTGAAACTTGGTTGGCACGGGGTGGGGGCGGGGGCGCCAGAAGGCAGCCTTGCCTAGTGTGCAAAAAAACCTGGAGCCAGCCCTGTCCATAGGGGGCCCTCAGTGCAGAGGTGCGATTCTTCGTTTATGCGCATGGTAAACAAATGGTCAAAAAAAACCTGACTCAGCTGCAGGTGCATCTGATCACACAGTGACACCGCTGGTCCACAGCTACAAAGGGAGGTGTGATCTCACAACTGCGTGTCCAATTCTTCTGGAGGTCATAGCCGGGTCTCGAACTGCTGAACTACCGACCTTCCACAGCCTGCAGTTCAGCATCTTAACCACTTGAGCCATCGCAGCTCCTCAGGGTGGTATACGGTAATACCAAAATACATACATATTCCAGGGGTCATGTGACTACCAGCAGTCCACATGGCTGTTAGTCCACACTGGTCCTGTAACCTTGAGAATCTGTTTATTTATATGTATTTATTTATTTAAAACATTTATTAGCCACCTTTGTACCTTACAGGAACTCAAGGCAATTTACAATGTAAAACACAATAAAATACATAAAAACCACCAGTTAAAAATCAGTAATTTAAAACTGCTGGTTTTAAGAAGCAGAAGAACTAATCAACCAATCAAATGTTGTCATAAATAAAACTGTCTTCAGCTGCATCCTAAAGGTAAGAGTGAAAACGCCATGTGCACCCTACTGGGGAGGTTATTTCATAATAGTGGGGATTCCACTATAAATAAATAAACCCTCTCCTGTGTACCTACCAGACGTCCTTCTTTAGTTGATGAGACAGTCAAGAGGGCTTCTCCCTGTGATATGGGTTTTGAGTCAGGAATGCACGGGAGAAGATGGTCTTTCAGATACCCCAGTCATGTAGGGCTTTAAAGGACAAAACCAACCCCTTGAATTGGGCTCAGGAACAGATTGTAAGCCAGTGTAATTGCTGTAATATTGGGGTCACTTGCTCCCAATAGCTGGCTCCAACCAGCAATCTAGCCACAGCATTCTGCACTCGCTGCAGCTTCCAAACACTCTTCAAAGGTAGCCCCAGGGTAGAGTGCATTGCAGTAGTCCAGTCTTAATATAACTAAGTCATGGATCATTGTTGCTAGACCAGACTGAGGCAGGAATGGGTGCAGCTGGTTCACCATGAAGCTGAGCAAAAGCACTCCAAGCCACCTGTAATATATCCATCCCAGACCATGTGCGTGGCCATTTCACCACGTGGTCATGCGAAGCAGCCGAGCTTCGCTCGTAGTAACAATGGAACAAGCGGATCCTAGCCAGCACCTATCGGCAGGCTAGGCTCCCAGCCGAGAGCCTATGGAACTCTTGGCCACTGTAAAAAGCCAATCACTTGTGTGTGGGTGTGTTTTGGGTGTGGGGTTGTGGCACATATAAACCAGCCTGCGAGCTGGTTAGTTTGTCTTGTTCCGAACCTTAAATAAAGTCTTAGAGCTGAATCACTGCGTTAGTCTAAGGACTTTTCACCACCGCAGCTACCTGATTTTCTAAGGTGACTGCTATGTTGAGCAACACTCCCAAGGGGAGTGTAACCAGCTAAGTCAGGAGAGATCTCAAGTTCCTAGTTGGCCTTTCTGCTAACCCAGAGACCCTCTGTCTTGTCAGGATTAAGATTCAGCTTGTTCACCCTCATCCAGCCCATTACTGACTCCAAGTACCAGTTTAGAACATCAACAGCAGCATCCTCAGAATTAGGTGGAAAAGAAAGGTAGAGATGGGTATCGTCCACATATTGGTGACATTGCAGCCCATACCTCCTCATGAATTCTGCCAGTGGCTTCATGTAGATATTAAATATCATGGGGGAATCAGATAGAAAGAGGTTCTTTCTGGGGTTCAAAAAGGATTGCTGAGGGGAGCGGAATGCAGTATAAATATGTGCTCCTTCCATTGATGGAACCCTGGATCCAACTCTATGTGTTAGGACTGAAGTGCTGGTGGTGTGATTTGAGTTTTGTTTCCTAAAATTACTTTGCATTTCCATCATAAGCATCGTGCAGGAGCAAGCCCAGACACCCTCCCTTCTTTCCGGGTGACTTAGACAAATGTCCAATCAGAGAGATGTGGGTTTGTATAATTGTTTCCCTACTTTAAAAATGGGATTGTATAAATTGGGTCTCTCTGTATTTAGAAATTCAAATGAAATCCTTGCAGGTCACAATAGATGCTGTGTGGTGAAAGGGAGCAAATGAGTTCACCCTTCCTTTACATAACAAAGTTTGAGTTCAGTGGCACCTTTAAGACCAACAAAGTTTAATTCTGGGCATGCACATGAAAGCTTATACCCAGAATTAAAATGTATTCGTATTGAAGGTGCCACTGGATTCAAACTTTGTTCTGATGCTTCAGAACAACATGGCTACCCACTTGAATCTATCTACTTTTGCATAGCTAGCAATGGCATTATCCCTGCAAATGTACGAAGTGGAACATAGATTTATGGGGCAGACTTGGCCAGGTTATTGTTTCTTATGGTTAGTTCCCCTTCTGTGAAGTGGGAAAAATCAGGAGAATATTATCCTGTATAATGGGGCTGTTATATGAATAAACAAGATTTTTAAAATGCTGTTAAATAGCTTTGAGTTAAATAAATATTTTAGGGCCCTTTCTATACAATCTGTTTTTATGTGTGTGTATTTATGTGTGTCCAGTACATATTGACCATCTGTATTCCCATCAATGATACTCGTTAAAGATTCTCCTCCTCATATATATTCACTGTGCCATTAAAGAATGGAGATGATAGCAATAATATTTTACATATGTACAATTAAACTGCACATGTATAAATTTCTTGAAGGGCAGTGAGCTGGCTATGACCTTCTACATCAGCTGCCACTGATGGCAGATCAATAGAAACTTTTAATACAAAATATATCATTCTGGGTATGCTGTGACTCCATTTAACTATAGTCTTGTGCAATAGGTGAAAATTATGGAGGGCAGGCCATGTGCAAACAAAGTTAAAATGGGAGCTATAGAGTGTTCCCACAACCCCAGAGGGAGCTGGCAATTAAGGCAGTGCTGTTGATAAATAGATTTTGGAAGGCAAGATGTAGAAGGGCTTCAGAGTGGGGTTAGAAGACCTGGGGCATTTTTCTAAAAACGATAACCAAATGTCTCCCTACTACTGGCTGTCCCCATAAAATATGGTGATGTGGTGGAAAATTATGGCATCCCCACCAGTTATCTGTGAGATGGGTTGCTTGCCTGCAACCCATTTGAGTTGGACACGCCTGGTTTAACCATTCTCATTCATAGAATAGACTCCACTGTCCAAATCCTTACATATGCTCTCCTCATGAGCAACATAAACCAATATTAATAGCACACAAGTTAATCCAAATATCTAATTACTCTAACATATTGGATATTCCTGTCATCCCAGTCCTTGTCAGTGAAAATGGTTGCCCTTCACTCATAGTTTTTCCTGTTCAGGAGGGTTTGTGTTTAATTTTATGTACACAGATAACACACTGTTAAATGCATTCATCCTAGCCCCATGATTCCATATAAGTGCAAGGTTTTCTTCCAGTGCAAGCATCCTAATTCACTTACAAAGGTATCCTTCACATTTAAGGATAGAACACCTGGCACATACAAAATGGATGCTGCTTCCACTGAACTGATAGAAGATTCATGTGCAGGAAAGAGTTCCACTACCCATGGAACTCTGGACAGACATAAGCTTCTTAACTGGGACAAATCTTGCATACATGATTCTAGCATAATTTAAACACCTGAGAGTGACAAAATCCACAGAAAAGCAAACATTTAGCAATAGCCTTATAATATTTTGGATCACTGAAACACCAACTCTCCAAAAAGTAGTAGAACATCAGAAATAGTAGAGCGATTTGTTTAATTAAACATTTTATATGCAGTCCATAAAAATATCAAATAAAAACTGAACAAGTCCCACATAATCCATCTGACAAACATTAGAAGTTAAATAGTAATTAATAATATTAATTTTAGATAACATTATGAATGATAAATATTTAAATCATTTGGTGTTTCTACCAGATTGACTCTTATAAATAGTTATTTTAAATCAATTGATAAATATCAATAAATAAGATATATTAAAAAGAGCTATCAGTAGAAAAAATAGCTAGCCTCTGTGGTATGGTCGGAGTCGCTGCAGGCGTTGGGGATTGGGTTTCTTGCTTCTCCTCTTTCTCTGGATCTCTTCTTTGTTCACTTCCTGTAAAACTGGGTACAGTTCAACTACTGCCTTGCGCTGAAGTTTTAAATCGGTCAGCTGTTTCAAATGACAAAATAAAAACTGATTCAATATGAAAGTTAATAGAAAAATTAAGCTATCAAACTGGCTCACACTATGGTTTAAAAATTATTTAAAAGAACATTTGAAAATAGTAATAGAATCCCAGAAATCCTATAAAAGGAAGAAAAGTCTCCTTCTTTCAGTGGTTTTAGGTTAAATTTTTCTAATGTATCAGATCAGCTGATTTAGCAAAAGGAACATCTTGGACTGAAATCTTTGTAAAGAAATATACATTAACTACAGCACTGGTGCTGTAAAATGATCTAGAATAAGCCCACATTTTACCTGACTGGCCTTCTATCACACTTATATTTTCATATTACTCAAGGTTATTTTTTCCAAGTATCTGGTAAAAGTGGATTGTGCAAAGAACTATATTGAGTACTTCTTATATAAGATAAGAAACACCTGTTCATTCAGCCATAGATTATTGATGGCAAATATTTATAGAATGCAACTCACAAGCAAGGAAGAAATTCTTTTGAGGTTTTTAAGCAGAGGCTATGGTCATCTGACAGCAATGCTGATTCTGTGATTTTAGACAGATCATGAGTGGAAGGGGAGGAAGGGATGAGTTAGTACTCATTTATCATGGCCTTGTCTTACATGTCCAGGGTAATGATGATTGCCACTTTGGGGTCAGGAAGGAATTTTTCCCCAGGCCAGATTGGCCAGGGATCCTGGAGGATTTTTTGCCTTCCTCTGGGCATAGAGCAGGGGTCATTGAGGGAGTGGGGGGTAGTTATGAATTTCCTGCATTGCTCAGGGAGCTAGACTATATGACCCTTGAGGTCCCCTCCAGCTCTATGCTTCTATATTTGGGGAGGTGCTGTGGCTCAGTGGCAGAGCATCCGCTTGGCATGCAGAAGATCCCAGGTTCAATCCCCGACATCTCCTGTTAAAAAGATCAAACAGGAGGTGATGTGAAAGACCTCAGCCTGAGACCCTGGAGAGCCGCTGCTGGTCTGAGTAAATAATACTGATTTTGATGGACCAAGGGTCTGATTCAGTATAAGGCATCTTCATGTGTTCGTGTGTATATTTCTATGTCTCCAAGACCAATGATGGAAAACAGGTTTAAGCTTCTACCTAGTTCAAAGAACCCTTGATATTAACAAATTCAAGTCTTTCTATTCAATATTGTTCATAAATCGGTTAATTGCTTTAAAAAGTTCTCTCTCTCTCTCTCTCTGGTTCTAAAGGCAACATTCCAGGAAAAAGGTTTTGTTCATGTTGCCTTTAGCATATTATCTTAAATAGGTTTATTTAAAAGAAAGAGCCATTAAATCTATGGGATGGTCTCCAAATATACACATATAGAATCAAGTCACAAGATTGGAACTTTACTGTTTTAAAAGACCTGAATTTGTCCAGCCATACTTAAATACTTATGAATCCCATTCATTTCAGCTATATAATGGAATGTAAAGGTACTTAATTTGGCTGAATTTCTCCTCATTCTGAAAGCATCATAAAATCCCTTCACAAGAATATTCTAAATCAAAATAACAACAAAAATATTACCGGAAGCTTTGACAACTCAATTATATCAGTTGCTTTCCTCAAGCTCTCATTGTATTTTGTTTTGTATAATTCCAGAGCATTTACTAGGTTCCTGATGTGTTTAGCAGTTCCAATATTGGTTGAATTTTTCAGCATCTTCCAGTACATGGAAATTATTTGGGCAAGTAAGATCCTTTTTTCTTTGCCCTGTTAGAAAACCAGAAAATAAAAACAGATTAATAATCTTTCTCTAGAAATGTAAATGATTCAAGTTGAAGGCCCTTAGATCCATTGCTGTGGCTGGGGCATGCTCAAAGAACCACATAACCATCACCAATAATGGAAATGGTGGTAATCATTTGGCAAAAAGTCAAAATAATGGTTGGCTCCCATCTGTATTTTGAAACTAAAGTGGTTTCTTATCAGTTTTTCCTGATATGTCAGAATCATGTCACTGAAAGCCCATAAAAGGAATATATTGGCAGTTCTAAGTCCATGGTTGTGAGTAGAAATTAATCTTTTATGGTCAAATGCGCCACAGCAATCTCAGCAGAGTACAGCTAAACAAACAAAAACAAACCCAATTCAAGATGTTCATAAACTTACCTCTGACCACAGGGTGTCGTGCAGTTTATTTGTGAAAACAGGTTTACCCACAGCAACATCAGATTGACTTGCATTCTGTAACACAAAATACAGTCTCAACCAAATATATTACATAATCCTCAATCTCAGCAATGGCAGCTTTAGCTGTCATTTTTTTTAAAAAAAAATTAAATTAAGTTGCTGGTTTTATTAATCCTGAGAAAGCATTTTCTGCTCAGTCAGGTCTAATTTACCCACACCTGTTTCCTCTTATATGTAACTCATGCAACTTGAGTCACTTCAAATCCAGTTTTATGATAAGTTTGGAGGAAATCTCCTCTCATGCTACACTGCTGCTCAACAGGGATGGCCTGATACTACCATTATTTAAGATGAGGTGACAATATAGGAAAGAATGTATACACAGCCCTACGGCCTTTCATTTACACTCTTGATCTTAACTCTGATGGAATGAACAGTACATTGAACATTGCCAAATTAAAGATATATCAATAACTTCATCTTACATCCCTAATACTTGTGTCATTCCAGCTTCCTAGACCCATTATCTATTTTCTGCAAATAGACTCACATTGCCATCCTTATTCCGTTACAGGAACATAACATAAGAACATAAGAGACGCCAATGTTGGATCAGGCCAAAGGCCCATCCAGTCCAACACTCTGTGTTACACAGTGGCCAGAAATACCAGTGCCATCAGGAGGTCCAGCAGTGGGGCCAGGACACTAGAAGCCCTCCCACTCTCCCCCCCCCAAGCACCAAGAAGACAGAGCATCACTTGCCCCAGAGCCCCTATCTATACCTTGTGGCTAATATCCACTGATGGACCTCTGCTCCATATGCTTATCTAATTCCCCTTTGAAGCCGTCCATGCTTGTAGCCGCCACCACTTCCTGTGGCAGTGAATTCCATGTGTTAATCACTCTTTGGGTGAAGAAGTACTTCCTTTTATCCGTTCTAACCCGACCGCTCTGCAGTTTCATGGAGTGCCCACGAGTTCTTGTATTGTGAGAAAGGGAGAAAAGTACCTCTTTCTCTACCTGCTCTTTCCCATGCATAATCTTATAAACCTCGATCATGTCACCCCTCAGTCGTCTTTTCTCCAAGCTAAAGAGCCCTAAGCGCTTTAACCTTTCCTCATAGGGAAAGTGTTCCAACCCTTTTATCATTCGAGTTGCCCTTTTCTGCACTTTTTCCAAAGCTATAATATCCTTTTTAAGGTGTGGTGACCAGAACTGCACACAGTATTCCAAATGAGGTCTCACCATTGATTTATATAGGGGCATTTCAGCTGCAACATTACACGTTGTTTAGTCTCTACCTCTTTTATTCAAAATGTACTTAATGTAAACTAGAAAGTGAGAAACACAATTTAAATGTACCTTCTGGTCAGTATGTCTCTGTTATTCATTGTATCCATGTGGAAAATTAAAATAACTTTTTCTAAATTGTGAAAATGCCCTAATGGAAGAAAACTCATTAAACTCCACTAGAATCCGAATTGCACAATGTCGAGATTGAATGCTCATGCTCAAGATGTAGTGACCAGTAGAGTAGCTCAGAATTAGACATTAATTTACCTAGTTCTGCTTGTGGTTCCTCATATGGTGGACTCATTATTTAAATGTACATACAAAATCCAGCATTTTGTAAAGTTTCTAGCACACAGCTGGAGTGTGTAATAGCATACTGCTGAGGGAATAATAATGATAATAAACCTGTTAAAATCAGTACTAGACTAAAATTTGGGTTTTATTGAGTCTACATTTTCAGGAAACCTTATTCTGGAAGAAACTGGCTGCATATTATAGTCCTAATCAATTGCCTTAGCCAAATTTATCTACAGCCTTACCCACTGCCTGGAAAGCTGCCCATACAAGTTTCCCTTAAAGCCCAACCAATAGCACTATGAGGATATGGTTGGTGGGCACATGATGCAGTTCCCTTGCTAAAGGTAAACTGGTCTCTGTGTGGTCTGTGCCTGAGTGGGAGATTACTGGGAATGTAAGTAAGGAAGTAAGATGGGATATTAATCATCGTCTTCTTCTTCTTCATTGTCATCATATAACTTCCTATTTGGCCAGTCATACTTCTTACTGAAGAAATGTTTCCACCAACTGTATATGTAGTCATGTCAACCCTAAAGTGTTGGCATTTCTTTTAACATTTAGAAGTCAGCTTGCTTTGGTTGTCTCTCCTTATACATCCTCCACAAGTTTCCATGCGCAAGTTCCGATTCCGTTGTTACTATATGTGTGGACTGCTGAACGAAGAAATGACTGAGCGTTAAGCTAGCAACACTTCTTTGCTAACATCAGGAACAGCTGGCCCAAGCACAAAGTGGTATGTAACTCCCTTAATAAACAAATAAAATATCCAAAGCCCTCCTCTCACCAAAGTCCAAGACTCCAAAGTTGCTTGAACATAGATGGAAACAGAGCTTTTTTCCTGGGGGAATGCACCGGAACAGAATTCCGGAACCTCTTCAACACAATTCTTTTTAAAACATTTACAAGTTCATGAGTTTTCAGTATACAGATTGAAAACTTAATTTCCCTCTTGAGAGTTCCAGCACCTCTTTTTCAAAAGAAAAAGAAAAAACCCTGGATGGAAATCATAACTAATCATAACTCACAACTAAAACCAGATTATGAAAGATATTTACATTAGAGACTTTTGGAATTATTATTCACCTAATCAAGTAATTGACTATAATATATTATCATGTTGGATTATATACATTCAAGGAGAACAAGGACGTGAAGAATTAAGCAAAGCTGTTGTGGGGATCTTGAGCTAGGCATGGACTGGGGAGAAGAAACTGCCAATCCTGTGAGGACTGTTTCAATCAAAACAAATCATATGTTCAGAAATTTCAGAGAGAAGTGATCAGTTCGGTTGACTCTCCTTTCTTCAGCTTTCTATACAGTCAGCCCTGTTCCCTAACACTTCCTGTATGGGAAGCCATCTAGCTATTTGCACCAGCTTTCATTCAGTCTTTTTAGAAGTATGGAAATGTTACAAATTGTGTTTACTTTTTTGAAATTTAGCTTAATGTAGGATCTTTCAAATTCTCTTGGGGAGGAATTTCTTTATAATCCGCCATATATCCAAACTGAATGAAAGGAAAATATTGAACAATGAATTACAAATATATATTATAACAGATCACAAACACAAGAGTAGTTGCCCATGAATATCAACGTCCTAAGATCTACTGTTGTACAAGAAAACGGAAAAGAAAGATAACAAGAAATATATCTGAAAGTGTACTTACATAGTCTTGCTCCAATCTGATAATATCTTCTTTTATCTGATCAAAAACTGAATCTGTAAGAATTTGTCCATCAGAACAGCTAATAGCCAGAAAGACAAACAAGCAAATCTGCCAAGTCATTGTTTCAAAGTCAGGTAGTTAGCTTCACTACAAAGACAGATGTTGGACCCAGAGCAATGATCTAACTTGGCTGTCTATTGCCCTTTGCAGGTTTGATCTTCAGCTCTCTGGGTGGCGGTATTTATACTTGGCCGTTGAACATTTTAGCTAATCAGAACTATGTATTTTCACACATTTTAGAAGATGGTGTTAGATAGGAGGTTTTTGTGGCATTTCTACATGTAAAGTTTCCTTTAAATAACGACGTCCCCCAGTGTGACGAATGCTCGTCTCCATGTCCAGTTAGCTGTTCTTTAGGGATCCCTCGAAAGTATCACATGTGAAAGCAAGAAGGCACGGGAAAGTCCAGCTAGGCAAGGTATGCATATGAAACCCATCAATTCCCCCTCCTCATTTAAAGGAAACCATTTTGCAGTACCCTGAAACTGCTTTAGTACTTTGTGGTGGGGGAACAAGAAGACAGGAAACAGGGTCAGATGATGTAGCATAATCTTTTCAAGTATATGTTGGATACAGTAACAAACCATCAGAAAGCAAAAAAACCCAAAACCCACTACATCATGTGGTTAATGGGCAGTTTGATAAATGTGTTACTTCTAATGCTTATTCACTGTGGGTTAGAGGTGTTCTTTAATTTTATAATAACCGTAGCAGATAACTGTTATACTTTTGCATAAAATATATGCCTTCTTTCATTTTTCCTTATGGTAAATTATTTCCATGCTTCTTTCATCAGGTTGGATCCAAAGACCCCCTTTCACCTACGGAGGAAGTCTTCCTCTGCTAGATTAAGGCTCCTTCTGCCAGAGCAAGACTCCTTTTGCCAGAGTGAGGCTCCTCACTTAGCAGAAGAGATTAATGGGATCCAACTCATAATTTTTACCAGAATTAAGGAAATCAAGGATAGCATGATTGTATCCTCCATCTAATGCCCTGTGAACAGGATAAGATCAACCCACAATGCTATTGGTCTCCCTGTTGCACTTGTACAACTGGCAAATGCACTGTACTAATGCAAGATAGCCACAATGTACAATTGTGGTGGTATAATGGTGTGGTGTAGAGTTCAAAATAGACAGGAAAGTAGTCGTTATTAAGAAGAGAGAGAACAACGGTTAACTTCCAATGACAGCACCAAGTTTATATAAAAAAGAAAGTAGACCTATAATTTTTGTTCAAAATTCACGTATTCAGAATTCTGGGAAGGCTGAGGTCTTGGAGGACATTGTGCTTCTCACCTTCACTGGCTTTCAGCTGACCCTTGCTGACTCAATTATACTGGATATAGTATTACTGCTGGAGAAGCAAGTTAATGCATATGCAAAAAAACTTTCTTCCAAATTCATTTAGGGTGGAAAATGGCTCCCTACCTTGACTCAGCCTATCTGGCACCTGGATCCATGCCATGGTAACATTGAGACTAGACTATTGTACTACACTGTATGAGAGTCTACCCTTGGAGTCATCTTAGATACTCCAGTTGGTAAGAACTATCAGAACCTAGGCAGAGCATGCAACTGACACCCAATCTGCAGTCACTCCACTGGGACTGATTTCACACAAGAGCTGCGCCACGGTCGCGCCACCCTTTGCCCCGCTTCTATTGGTCAATTTCCCACTCGAAGCTGTGTGGCCGCGTTTTGACCCGCGGCTTCGCCCGATTTTCCCTGCGGTTTTGTGATCCTGTTTTTTGAGGATCACGAAACCGCGGGGAAAATCAGGCGAAGCCACGGGTTAAAACGCGGCCGCGTGGCTTCGAGTGGGAAATTGACCAATAGAAGTGGGGCAAAGGGAGGTGCAACCACGGCGCAGCTCTTGTGTGAAATTGGTCTGGCTGTCCATCGGTTACTGGGTTCAATTCAAGGTAGTGGCTATCAGATACAAAGCCCTTCATGACCTTAGACCCTCATGTCTGCAGGACAGCCCCTCCTCTTATAGTCTGCCATGACAGCTTTGCTCATCTGAGCAAGGCCTTCTGAGGATGCTGTGAATGGGCAAAATCAAAAACTGCCCACATATGTGCATTCTCTGTTGTAGCCCCCACATTGTGGAATGGTCTGTCTGAAAAGGTCAAGAAGGCTCCCATGTCTCTGGGTAAAACGGAATTGCTCAGGAGGCCATATTTACAAAGGTAATAGGGCTATATTATAATGGAATGGTTCAAGAAGGTGCTTTTCTAAAGGGAATGAGATTGTGAACTATACCACTGTGTATAGTATATTTTATCTGTTTGTGGAATGTATTATCCTGGTCTCACTGCAATGTTTTCTACCTCTATAATACCAGTTTTTGCACTGTTTAACATATCCTGTCTAATGTTTTATATTTTGTTTCCAATTTCTGTAATCTTGTTCCCATTACAATGCTTTAAGATGTCTCATCCTATTGATTGCATCAGTTTACACTGTGTAATCCCCCTTGATTCTCAGTGAGAAAAGCAAAGTAAATGCATTTTTAAAATGTGCCAAGAACCTCAGTTTTGCAGCTGCAATGATCCCACCACACATGTGGGGAGGTAGTAAAAAAGAAGGGGAGTTGCCAGAGAACATCAGTTGGCTGTAAATCAGCAGCCATGGCAGAGCTACTTAAGAAAGGAAAGTTAAACCCTGACACATGATCAAAACCAATCCAGCATACCAACATACACAACCCCATATACAACTGCCAGGTAGGCAGGTATTAAAACCTATCTGTGCCCATTGTCCATCCCAACTATCATTTTCCCACTCGCAAAATCCAGGTCAATGGCTGATCTGGGCAGATTGTATTCATTGACCACAAACAGGTGTGGATGTTGGCAGAAGTACTGATGTCAGAAGCTGGCAGAAGTACTGATGCCAGCATTTGGCATTTGGCAAGGTGTGGGATTTCTGTAGTCAGAGGTGACCAGGCTGTACCTCTAGTGTATAGTAGAAGTCATTCCTGGCTGCAAGAATGAGCCTTTATATACCAGTCAGGAGGTGGGAGGGATGTTGTAAAGAAGGAGCTCAGGAATGGATGCAAAGGTACAATGCATATTGTAATCAGCTTGATTAAAGCAGAAGAGAAATGCTTGGGGGCACAAATCAGCATCTGTAGTAAGATAAGTATCCTATGTCTCTATTCAGCCCTGAGGGGTCCATTGTTCTGAACTCAAATTCAGCCATTCTTTGGAGGAGCACTTTTCCCTGCCCTGAGACCATCCTTGTTTTGTGAGCTGCTAGAGCCCCTGATATGGAGCTGCGGTGGCTCAAGTGGTTAAGATGCTGAACTGCAGGCTGTGGAAGGTTGGTAGTTCAGCAGTTCGAGACCCGAGTTGCTGCATGGCGGAGTGAGCTCCCGTCTCTAGTTCCAGCTCCTGCCAACCTAGCAGTTCGAAAGCAAGAAATTGCAAGTAGATCAATATGTACCACTTCAGTGGGAAGGTAACAGCGTTCCGTGCACCTTGGTGTTTAGTCATGCCGGCCACATGACCACGGAAATGTCTTAGGACAGCGCTGGCTCTTCGGCTGTGAAACGGAGATGAGCACCGCAACGCTAGAGTTGGATTCGACTGGCTTTCGAGCAAGGGAACCTTTACCTTTACCTTTAGAGCCCCTGAAACATGACATAAGGGCTGCCTTTTCCTCTTGGATTGAATTACTGCTTAGCTCCCTGTACCTCTACACTGGTGCTGGGCTCTCCTAGGGATACAAGAATCAGACATTATAAATTTCCTTTTCAACCTCAACCTCAATCTCTCTCTTTCTTGCCTTGTTTTCCCCATTTTATTTCCCCCCCCCCCCCCCCCCCGTGGAAGAACTGGTTCATACACTTGGTGCTTCAAATCAGTCTTGCATCCAGCTAGCTAACTCTATGCTTTGATGCTTTCAATGGTTTTGTTCTACTGTATTTACCCTAAAGGACGATGACCATGAATGTAAGGTGATCCCCCTTAAAAAAAAGTTATACACTAAGTCAAAATATTCTTATTGACACTGTTTTGATTATCACCTTAATTGGTATTTTAAGGCTATGGGTTCTGGAGAAGTGGAATATTTTACTTTGGCCTTTTGTCAGATCCGACCCCTTGTTCAGCTCCTTTTTTTATGCTCCTGATTGTTTCTCCATTCTTTCAGATATTCTAGTTGTCCATCTTTGCTCCTCTTCCAGATTTAAATCAAGGTAACTTGATTTTGCTACATGTGATGGCCACTGTAAACCGCTTCCTAGTGGTTACCTCTCTGCAGTGAACCACCTTTCTGTATTTTCTTCATACTGCTGCAGAATTTTTTTAAAAAAAGATCTGCACTGTTGTGTAAAGAGAAATTGTCATCTGATCCACATAATGATATACTGTTCATTAATAACTTGCAAAGAGAAAACAGACATTAGGCACAGTGACTTTTTAAGCAGCCTGTAAGGGCAGCTATAACCGTTGACATCTGCAAAGGATAGCACTACACTACACAAATAACACACACACACACCATTCTGCTCAGTGGTGGCAACTGGGGAGTGCACTACAGAAAAGCCTGCTTTGCATTCACAGCCTGACATCTTCTGTCCTTTTACTAGACTTCTTACTAAAAGCTCTTTACTTCCGGATACAAGAGAAGTCCGAATATGCCAGTGAAAAAACAGGCAAAATGTAATCACGAATACCTTTTGTTGCACAAAAATATTAACAAGTCTTCTATAGAATATTAGCAGAGCTGTGAATGGTCCAAGCAAACACATCTTGAAGTGTGATCTTTACTGTCACCTGTTGAACTCTGAGAGCACTGGGGAAAGCCACATATATCCCAAGGGTTTCCCCAATGAGCCAAATAGTGCCCCCCTGATACTGTTTCAGGTCAGGAACATGGAATAGAGGAAAGATTAGTCCCCTTCTTCATGTGTGTCATAATTCTGATCCAAATCAGGCACCTTGTGCGTAGAAACTGTGGAGAACATATCTGTGGAGAATTCATAACTCATGTTTGACTGTTACACTAGGTGAGGACCCACAGGGCCGGTGCTACCATTAGGCCAAACTAGGCGGCCGCCTAGGGTGCAGACCTCAGAAGAGTGTAGAACTGACAGTCAGCATTATTGTACAGGATCCCCGCCAGACACAGCACCACAGCCGGCAGCCAGGCATGCCATCCGAAGCCGCCCACCGCTGCCAGCAGCCGCCCATCAAAGTCCATCTGCTGCTCCCCCCCCCCCCGGCGGGCCAAAAAAAAAAACCTATGCAGACAGAAGCAACCCCCCCCCCCGGCCCAACCTGTGCGGATTGTGGAAGGGAGCCTTCCCAAACATCCACAGTGGGAGCCCCACACCAGCCTTTGAGGGGAGGGGGGCCTCAGAGGACACGTTCCCCAAAGTTCCTCTTTTTGGTTAATCGGGGGGGGGACACAAAGCAAAATCAAACAACACTCTGTGGCCAAGGAACGAGTCAGTATCCAATGACTGCCCTAGCAGAGGACCAGAGGAGACTGGGGCATGGGGTGCCAATGAAGAATCCTCCACACCTGCCCGCCCGGCTTCTGCTTGGGCTTCGCTCTGTCTCCAGCTCCACAGAGGCACCTTGCAGGCTGAATGATGCTCGCCGCCTGCGCTCAGCAGCAGAAGGCAGGGGGACAAAGTGGAGAAGGAAGGAGGCCCCTCCTCAGAGGCAGCTCTGGCTCTTTCCTCTCCATCCCCAGGGAACCTCTTTCTATGCCCGTGGAACACAGAAGCTGCAGCAGGGGCAACACCATAAAATACTGAGCCAACTTAGTCTTGCTTTTGGACCTCCTCCTAAAAGTATTACTGTCCTGCTCCTTGGGGGTCTTCTTCTGCAGACCACCCGACAACGTCCCTATTTCTAAGTAGGGCTTCAGTCCTCACATATAATCCCAAAATTCAGTGGAGCTGATTTTGGGAGATAGGATCAGACTGATTCTCGCACTCAGGATCTGAGCCCAAACATGCAGCCTACTACACCTTGACTCCGGCCACAAAAGTCCCCCTGAACTCAGAGGCTGCTAAGAGTTTATTGATTGTGCTGATGGGCTGACCACCACTGTACTCATTTGCCCCCCCCCCCCCAATAAAAATTATCTGGCTATGGGCTGTGTCTGGAAAGAAATGGGCAGAAAGACAGCTTCATGGCTGCAAGAAAGGGGAGGAAAGTAAGGAAATTCTGCTGTAGCAATGCACAGGGGAAAAATACCTCTGCACAAAGAACTTTGGAACTGCTCCCACACCTTTCCCTAAAGCTATATGAATGCCCTGCTTACAAGTCAGCAATAACAACCCCTGGGAACTCAGCAACTATGGCTGACAGTAAATGATCTCAGCCACAAGTGGCTGAGAGATGGCAAGCTAAATTAATAAACATGCCAAAGCATCAGCACTTGACCTGAAGGAATTAGTGACAACATTTGCAAAGGAAAAGACATGGAAAATGAGATTTTGATGTGTCTGAAATGGAAACATTCAAGAGACTTAAATTTTAATATCAATACACAGGATTATTCAAAATGATTTTTGATTTGTGCGCTTAAAC
>NW_015162474.1:1984789-1989789 GCF_001447785.1 Gekko japonicus | reverse complement strand
TAATCCAGTCCTTCTCCCAATCTCTCTCCTCACAGGCATAGAGATGTGCATGAGCAAGGGAATTGCCATATGGGGGGGGGAATCCTCAATTTGCCCCATATACAGTTGTGTGAGTGCATTGCCTGCACACAAGAGAGGGACTATTTTATTTCCCTAATGTTAAATAAATGGTGTTTTTTTAAACAAGCCAAAAAAGTTCATAGAAAACTATAGGGATTTCCACAAGGATGATATTCTCATGGCCATTGCTATGGAATAGATCGGTTTGGGGCCTTGGACCTACCGAGGGCGGCAAAGAAAAGAAGTGTTTAATTCTGGAGACTCTGCAACAAATCAGATAAGATAAATTGAATTATGTGATCAGAGCTCCTAGCAGGTTTTAAAACTCAACAGACCCACAGAGGACCAATTAAATAGACCCCTGCTGTGTCATATCATAGAATCATAGAATGTTAGAGTTGGAAGGGATCTTGCAGGTCATCTAGTCCAGCCCCCTGCACTCTGCAGGTGCATAGCCGAAAGATAGCCCTACAACGTACCCGGAAGATGGTCATCCAGCCTCCGCTTGAAACTGTCCAGCGAAGGAGCATCCACCACCTCTCGAGGCAGACTGTTCCACTGCTCAACCACTCTTACAGTTAGGAAGTTTCTCCTGATATTTAGCCGGTAATGACTCCCTTGTAATTTCCACCCATTAAATCTAGTGTTGCAATTTGGAGCAAGAGATAATAGATCTGCTCCATCTTCTACATGACAGCCCTTCAAATATTTGAAGACTTCAATCATGTCCCCTCTAAGCATTCTCTTTCCCAGGCTAAACATACCCAACTCTTTCAGCCTTTCCTCGTAAGACTTGGATTCCAACCCTCTCACCATCCTGGTTGCCCTCTTTTGGACACACTCGAACTTGTCAACATCCTTCCTAAAATGTGGTGCCCAAAACTGGACACAGTACTCCAGGTGAGGCCTGACCATAGCAGAACAGAGCAGAACTACCACCTCCCGTAATCTGGACACAATGCTTCTGTTAATGCATCCTAAGATTGCATTAGCTTTCTTCACAGTCACATCGCACTGCAGGCTCATGTTTAGCTTGTGATCAACCAGAACACCCAGATCCCTTTCACATGTGCTGCTGTCAAGCCAAGTCCCATTCTATATTTGTGCCTTAGATTTTTTGTATCATCAGCAGGTGCAAGTGGAGGAGTGGGGAATCAAACCCGGTTCTCCCAGATTAGAGTCCGCACACTTAACCACTACACCAAACTGGCTCTTGTTGGGTAAGATTTTTCAACCAACCATGAATCCATCCAACGGTTACACCATCCAGCCCACACTTAACCAGCTTATCCTCAAGGATATCATGAGAAACTTTGTCAAATGCTTTACTGAAATCTAGATACACTATGTCCACAGCATTGCCAGAGTCAACCATTTTAGTAACTCTGTCAAAAAAGGAGATAAGGTTGATCTGGCATGACTTATTCTTGATAAACCCATGCTGGCTACTACCAATTAACTCATTCCGTTCAAGGTGCTTACAGGCAGAGCGTTTAATAATCTGCTCTATAATTTTTCCAGGTATTGATGTCAAACTGACAGGCCTGTAATTTCCTGGATCCATCTTTTTTCTCTTCTAGAAGATCAGGACAACATTCGCTCTTCTCCAATCTTCCAGCACAACACCAGTACTCCAGGATATCTCAAAGATTAGAGCCAGAGGCTCTGAAATAACATCTGCAATTTCTTTTAGCACCCTGGGATGCAAGCCATCTGGCCCTGGAGATTTGGAAGTATTTAAAGCAGCTAGATGCTCTCTAACCATCTTTTTAAATAAAGTATTTAAGGCAGTTCCTCCTTCCTTCATATGTCCTGCATCAGTGGTCTCTCTAGTCCGGTATCTGGTTGGGATGGGCACAAATGGGCTCATGAACTAAAGTCTGTGGCCAACATTGGCTGGTTTATGGTTCACAAAGTGAAGTTCGTGGCAGGTCAACTGACACAAACGTTCAATCTGTTCATGGAGATTTGTGCCAGTTTGTGAATGGATACATTTCCAGACGGACTCTCTTTGCTCAATCAGAATGGGTAATATCATTATAAAAACTTTCCAATTCATAGTACAATAAATACAATAAAATATCTAATAATATACAATAAAATACATCATATTATAAAGAAGAAGAGTTGGATTTATACCCTGTCCTTCACTAGGAGTCTCAGAAAGGCTTACAACCTCCTTCCCTTCCTCTCCCCACAACAGACACCTTGTGAGGTAGGTGGGGCTGAGAGAGCTCTGAGAGAACTGCTCTTGAGAGAACAGCTCTGAGAGAACTGCTCTTGAGAGAACAGCTCTGAGAGAACTGTGATTGACTTAATGTCACCCAGCTGGCTGCATGTGGAGGAGTGGGGAATCAAACCTGGTTCTCCAGATTAGAGTCCGCCGCTCTTAACCACTACACCAAACTGGCCCTAACAGTATAATTAAAAGATGGCATAAAACTCAGAGGGTTGTGGTGCATAATCTGTCCGGCCTAAAAGGGGAGGGAGAAAAGGGGGAAAGAGGAGAAAGGGGAGGCCAGTCAAAGATGGAACCCATCACTGTCCTCAACCATAGGCCCGGTGGAACAACTCTGTTTTACAAACCCTGCATTAGGTCCCGCAGGGCCCAGATCTCTGCTGGAAGAGTGTTCCACCAGGCTGGAGCCAGGACCAAAAAGGCCTGGCTCTGGTCAAGGACAGTTGGATGCTCTTTGAGCCAAGGATCACCAGCAAGTTTTGATAACTAGAGCGTAGCACTCTCGGGGGGGGGGGTATACCAGGAGAGGCAGTCCCAAAGGTATGCTGGTCCAAGACTGTTTAGGGCTTTGAAGGTTAACACCAAGGCCTTGACTCTGATTTGGTCTTCAATCTGGAGCTTCACATCAGTCCTGTGCTTAACATCAGTCCTGTTGATCTGGCATTGCCAAAATGGCACTGGGTTCTACTGGGCACTAGTACATTGCACTGGTTCTGCTGGGCACTAGTATATTTCACTGGTTCTGCTGGGCTTGCAACCCCCTTCTGCTTGGAGTGTGATTCTATGCTTCACATCAGTTCTGTTGAGTGGGCATTGCCACAATTGCACTGGGTTCTGCTGGGGGGGCCTGAGAGAAGGAGAAGTCTACTAGCACATGAACGACAAGTCACATATTGGAATGACAGTCCCTGGGAGTAGCAGAAGTGTTCTGGAACTGAAATGACTAAAAAAAACCCTACTGGAATGATGGTTCCTGGCAGTAACAGAAGTGTTCTGGCACTGAAATTACCAAAAAAAACAACAACCCCAAACTGGAATGATGGTTCCTGGCAGTAACAGAAGTGTTCTGGGACTGGAATGACAGCCCCTGGAATGGAATGACAGCCACTGGGAGTAGGAGAACTGTTTGGGAACAGGAATGAAATTTTGCAGAGTGGAATGACAGCCCCTGAGAGTAGCAGAAGTGTTCTGGAGCTGGAATGACAGTGCCTAAACTGGAATGACAGCCCCTGGGAGTATAAGAAGTATTCATGGGCTGAAATGACAGCCTGCAGAGTGGAATGACAACCCTTGGGAATAACAAAAGTGTTCTGGAGCTGGAATGACAGCCCCCAGCATGGAATGAAAGCCCCAGGGAGAAGCAGAAATGTTCTGGGGCTGGAATGGGAGCCCCCAGAGTGAATTGATGGTGCGTGGGCCTAACCTGCTATTAGGAAGTGCTGAGTGCTGCAAGAGAAGTGAGTGTGTTAGTTGGACAGGGAACCGGATTAGGGGGTTGGGTTTACTGTTAATATTGTTAAGAATTTTTTATGTAGCACTGGAAATGATATGATTTGATAGCAGGGGAGGGAAGAGGAGTTTGACTATTGCTGAGGAGTATATTGTGCCCCCATCTTTGTTAGGTACCCAAGCTTGTAAGTGAGGGGCGATCTGAAGCCTGGCGAAGATCGCTCTATGCTAAATATGCCTGGTTTTCCAATTCCGGTGCTCTTGGGGAGGGGGAAGTATAGCGGTGGGCTGAGGCGAGGTTTGGAGGGAAGGATGCGGAGAAATGGTATGGCTCGGCACCCTTCCTGCCTAAAGCCCATCCCGAGGGTGACTGACAGTGGGGCTACGGAGAACCCCTCCCCGTCATTGGTGTTGTGCAATGCCAGGTCGATTAACAACAAAGCTGCTGTCCTGCGGGACTTTGTTATTGATCAACAAGCTGACCTGGCATGCGTGACCGAGACCTGGGTGAGGGAGGGGGAGACGGTGGCTCTTACCCAGCTGCCCCCCCCCCTGGGGTTCTCGGTCCTTCACCAATCACGGACAAAGGGGCGGAGGGAGGAGTGGCTATGTTCATTCGAGAGGCTTACTCCTTCAGGGCACTTCCGGCTGTGGAGATCGCGGGCATGGAGTGTGTCGGCGCGATGCTGGAGGCTGAGGAGAGTTTGGCGATTTGGGTGGTGTACCGACCGCCTAGCGCACTGGCCAATAGCCTGCCGTCCCTGCTGGAGGCCGTATCAGGCTGGGCGTTGGAGCACCCCCGGCTGTTGGTCGTGGGTGATTTCAACATCCATGCCGAGGACGCGGCCTCCAGCCGGGCTGTGGACCTGGTGTCGTCCATGGCGGCGCTGGGACTCTCCCAGGTGATCACGGCCCCCACGCATCGCACCGGGCACACGCTCGATCTGATCTTCGTGGCTGGAGTTAGGGTGGACCGGATCGCTACAATAGCGGTACCATGGTCGGACCACCAAGCCCTGAAGGCTCGTCTGAATGTGCCACCCCGACCCCGCTTAGGCGGCAAGCGGATTTTTGCTCGCCTGCGACGCCAGATGGACCTGATGCGGCTTCAGATGGCGTTGCGGGAACCGAAGCCTGCTCGTTGGATGAGCTTGTGGGGGACTGGCATGACCGGCTCTCCGCAGCCATCGACGAGATTGCTCCCAGGCGTCATCTCCGGACTCGCATGAGGCGCGCGCCCTGGTATACCCAG
>NW_015162474.1:1975811-1983524 GCF_001447785.1 Gekko japonicus | reverse complement strand
ATGGCTGGTTTCCTTTCTCCAAGGTCGGGGACAGAGGGTGGCTATAGGGGATCAGCAGTCCCGGAGGTGGCCCCTTGACTGTGGGGTACCTCAAGGAGCAGTGCTATCCCCGATGCTGTTTAACATCTACATGCGCCCCCTCGCCCAGATAGCCAGGAGTTGTGGTGTCGGAGGTTAGGAGTTTGGGGGTGCTCCTGGACTCCTCGTTAACGATGGAGGCCCAGGTAGCAGCCACTGCCAAGTCGGCATTTCACCATCTTCGGCTGGCGCGGCAGTTGGTTCCCTTTCTCGACCTGGAGGACTTAACCACTGTGATCCATGCGATGGTTACCTCAAGGCTAGACTACTGTAACACTCTCTACATGGGGCTGCCTTTGTCGCAAATTCGGAAGCTGCAACTAGTGCAGAATGCTGCAGCCAGGCTGTTGATGGATCTTCCTAGACGAGAGCAAATCCAGCCTGTGCTGAAAGCGCTGCACTGGTTGCCTATAGCGTTCCGAGTGCACTTCAAAGTGCTGGTTATTACCTTTAAAGCCCTATATGGCCAGGGACCAGGCTACCTGAGGGACCGCCTTTCCCCACATATGCCCCCAAGAGCACTACGGTCCGGGACTCAGAACCTGTTGGATGTCCCAGGTCCCCGGGTTGTGAAACGGGTGACGACCAGGAATAGGGCATTTTCGGTGGCGGCTCCTATCTGGTGGAACGAGCTCCCAGAGGAGATCAGGGCTCTGCGGGACCTAGCACAGTTCCGCAGAGCCTGCAAGACAGAGCTCTTCCACCAGGCATTCGAATAGGAGCCGCCATCATTATGGTAACATCTATGCCCCAAGCCTGTGGACAGGGTCATCACGATGTGGGCACTTTGATAAAGAGGATGAGACTTTAGGAGATCGCCATCTTGCTATTAGGAAGTGAGCACCGATTACTGCTTTGTATATATGATGTTTTAATATTTGATACTATGTATTATTTAATATTAATATTTTAATGTTTTATGGATGTACTATATCGGCAGTGTGCCTTGTAAGCCGCCCTGAGCCTACGGGGAGGGCGGGATAAAAATCGAAATAATAAATAAATAAATAAATAAATGTAGCAGAAATGTTCTGGGACTAGAATGACAGCCCCTGAAGGGGATTGACAGTCTGTAGTTCATAGCAGAAGTGTTCTGAGACTAGAATGACAGCCCCTGAAGGGGATTGATGGTTTGTCATTCCACTTTCAAAACTCTGTCACTCCTCCCTGGGGTTGTCATTCCACTCTGGAGGGGTGTCATTCCAGCCCCAGAACACTTCTGCTACTCCCAGAGGTTGTCATTCCATTCTGGGGGCTGTCATTCCAGTCCCAGAACACTTCTTCTGCTCCCAATGGCTGTCATTTCAGCATGTCATTCCAGTCCCAGAATACTTCTGCTCCTCCCAGGGGCTGTCATTCCACTTGGGGGTTGTCATTCCAGTCCTAAAGCATGAATTCTATTCCAGGGGACCGTCATTCCACTCTGGGGCCTATTATTTGAGTCCCAAAGCAGTTTAGCTGGGCCCAGTGACATTAATTGAAAATCCATTCTATATTTTCATTGCAAATATTTTATGCTGTAATGTATTTCAATAGAGCCCATGCAAGTCAATTGGCATTCCGGTCTGCCATTATCTTCAATGGGCCATCAAGCCTCTCCCTTTGTTTCCAAAGGGCAATCCTGTAGTTCCTTTTAGTACATCCCTTCTGCTGGGCTTACAATCCCCCCTCCTCGCTTGGAGTGTGATTCTGTGCTTCACATCAGTCCTGTTGAGCTGGCATTGCCACATTGGCACTGGGTTCTGCTGGGCACTCTGTACATCATACTGGTTCTGTTGGGCTTACAAAAATGCCCCCCCACCTTCAGTTTCTACTGCAGAGATTATCAGGGACTACTATTCTGCTGGTCTTCTATTGCTCTTGCTTTTTTTACTAGTTTTTCCCCTCCATTGGAAACAATAGAGAGTGGGGGCACCTTCTTTGGGGAGTTGTAATTTGGACCCCGTAAATTCAATCATCACCAAACTTGGACAGCAGGTAGAGGAGAGTCAGCTGGAGATCCCCTGCAAGTTTGATTACTCTAGCATGCTGGGGGGACAGTTGTATCATGTCATGAACCTCATAAACTGAACCAGTTCATTTAGCCCCTAAAGGTTTGTGATGGTTTGTGGTTTGCAAACTGGGCACACCACGAACCACAAACCGAACCACATTTTTCTGATCTGTGTCCATCCCTAATATCCTGTTTCACACAGTGGCCAACCAGTTACTTTGGATAGCCAATAGAGAATAGAGGCTTAGGCTTTCCCCTGATGTTGCCTCCTAGCAGTGGTATTCAGAGGTTTTACTGCCTCTGATCATGACGTTTCCCTTTAGCACCATGGCCAGTAGTTATTGATAGACCTATTCTCCATGAATCTATTTAAGGCCCTTTTAAAGCCACCTAATCCCAATGTGGACCAAGATATTTGTCTCTCCTTTGCTGACAGTCACTGTTTCTGTGGCTATTTGCCACTTTCCCCACAAACCATATGTGCAAAATGGTCAATGGGAATTTCCTAGCTCTCTGATAAAACCTGCAATGTTTATCCTGCCTTGCTTGAGCTGGAAGATCAGGCTTGGCACAAGTGATCAAAACAGTCCAAAAAGGAGTTTGCACCTTAACTTTGCCTGTCAGAGGATGCCCTGCTCAGGAGGAATCTGTGTGATCTGAGAAAGGGGAGCGAATGAGAGGAACATAATAAGACCCACCAGGCTGCTTTGGCCACTGACATGAAGGGAATGGAAACTGGACTCTTTCTCACTCTTGCTGTTGCTTGCCAGAATAAGTAAGCCAGGGCTTCCAGGAGGAAGCAACATCCATAAGAACATAAGAGACGCCAAGGTTGGATCAGGCCAAAGGCCCATCCAGTCCAACACCCTGTGTCACACAGTGGCCAAAAATACCAGGTGCCATCAGGAGGTCCACCAGTGGGGCCAGGACATTAGAAGCCCTCCCACTGTTGACCCCCCCAAGCACCAAGAAGACAGAGCATCACTTGCCCCAGAGTCCCTATCTATACCTTGTGGCTAATAGCCACTGATGGACCTCTGCTCCATATGCTGATCTAATTCCCTTTTGAAGCTGTCCATGCTTGTAGCCGCCACCAACTCCTGTGGCAGTGAATTCCATGTGTTAATCACTCTTTGGGTGAAGAAGTACTTCCTTTTATCCGTTCTAACCCGACCGCTCTGCAGTTTCATGGAGTGCCCACGGGTTCTTGTATTGTGAGAAAGGGAGAAAAGTACCTCTTTCCCCACCTGCTCTATCCCATGCATAATCTTATAAACCTCAATCATGTCACCCCTCAGTCGTAGTTTCTCCAAGCTAAAGAGCCCTAAGCGCTTTAGCCTTTCCTCATAGGGAAAGTGTTCCAACCCTTTTATCATTCGAGTTGCCCTTTTCTGCACTTTTTCCAAAGCTATAATATCCTTTTTAAGGTGTGGTGACCAGAACTGCACACAGTATTCCAAATGAGGTCGCACCATTGATTTATATAGGGGCATTATGATATTGGCTGATCTGTTTTCAGTACCCTTCCTAATAATCCCCAGCATAGCATTGGTCTTTTTTATTGCAGTCACACACTGTCTCGGCATTTTCAGCGAGTTATCTACTACAACTCCAAAATCTCTCTCTTGATCAGTCTCTGCCAGTTCAGACCCCAGTTTCCACTTTGAAAACATAGGACCTGAATAGCCATTCTGATAACTCTGCTAATGGCTTTGGTAAGTGGGAAGGCTTGCAGAGCCTAGACACATTGGCAACTGCAGCTTTCTTACCAGGAGGGCTATTTTTGGGCAGGAACGCACAGGAACGGAGTTCCGTCTGGCTCCCGAGTTGGCCTCGCCCAGCAGGGACTCATTAGCATAACAGGCCACACCCAACAGCAGAAACTCATTAGGATTGGCTACATTAGGGGTGTGTGGCCTAACATGCAAAGGAGTTCCTGCTACAAAAAAAAGCCCTGGGTTTTGACGACAAACAAGGTAAACAGAATAAGAAGCAAAAGGTGGGCGTGGCTGGATGAGCTCACTTCTGGTAACACAGGGGTGTGGCCTCATATGCTAATGACCTGTGCTGTCAGGGGTGTGGCCTAATATGCTAACATGTTTCTGCTGTTGGGTGTGGCCAATTATGCTAATGAGTTCCTGCTGGGCTTTTTCTACAAAAAAAGCCCTGCTTACCAGCACCAGCTACCTTAACTGGAGATATGAGGGAATGAAGTCATGGCTTTCAGTTTGTAAAGTACTGAGTAACTTGTGACCATCCCAATTTGAACACACATGCAGTTATTTTTTTGCAATTAAAAGATACATTTTATAAAGTTCCAATATCCTATTTTTCAGCAAAGTTGTGTTATATAGAAACTGACAGATAATACTAGCTTTGCTAACATTCAGGATTGCTCTTCATTTCTTTAAAGCATTTCTGTCTAGATTGGCCTCAATTCCAAATAGTTATAGAAGGATCTTGCTACTGAATCCATCGTCATTGCATGCACAAAAAAGGATGGGTAGATGAATGGTAGAGCATATTTTTTGCATATTGAAGAATTTTTCCAGTTAATGGATATCTCATAGCCAGTGTAAGGAAAGACCTCTCTCTGCCTGAGTCTGCAGAGAAATGCTACTAACCAGAGTAGATGATGCTCAGTTAGCAAACAAGTAGACAGATTCTGTATAGGGCATTCATATGTCCAGCTTAAGAATTAGGATGAGCCTTAAGGCACCTGAAATACTAATGATGTATTGTAGTCTTGTAATACAAGATGCCTGGCAAAAGTTACAAGAATTGTATAAGATTGCCATCTAGTGAGATGGAAAAAATGCATGATTCTGTTATTTGAATTTGAAGTAATCTAGTACTTTGTGTTTCAGTGTCTGATTTCCCAGTTATTTCTATTGTTTGATACTTATAATACTTGATACTTATAAAGTTGTTTATAGCATCTCTAACAATGAACACAGAAGATCAGAGGGAAAATACAGATAAGCAAACCTCCACGGGTTTGAACTAGGAGGATTTTTCCTCCTTCCACAGATTCAGGCTAAGTTCAAGCACTCAGAAGCAGCCATGTTGTGACATCAGAAATCCATGTTAGTATTCCAGGCTTGGGATGGCCATGGTAGAGGAACTCCAGTCTGCAAATCATCTAGACTCCACTCCTAGGTGAGAGAGAAAATACCAGTAATAATTGAAGCCTCCTTAAGGATGCCCAGATTCCTGCAGGTTTGGATCCTGTCGTAATTGCCAGCGACAGATATGTCACTAATTTATGGATGATTGGATTGCCAAGATATTTCTCAGACTTCACTGGGTGGCTGTACTTATAATACACAACAGCACGGCAGCTGAAATGACTGCGCATAGGATTTGATGCATGTGCTTTTACAGGCTGATAGCACAGCTGCACAGACATAATGCTTTTCTCTGCAATCAAATTTAAATCTATCATGAATATCTTGCATAATGAATTGGGTTTTTAAGTAGAACATACTTTTTGCTGTTGCCATTAATTATTTCCTATTAGAGTTGCCAACATGTGTAGTTCAGCATGGTTGTTGTTGTTTTTTATGCATGCATGGTTTTGCAAAGGACCATCGGAGTTATAGTTTCCCAGCATCTTAGTCGTTTGTATCTTTAACCACCAACCCCCACAGACACACACACACAATTCCCAGAGGGCTCCAGCTTGGCCATGGTGACGTGGTGTTTTTTTAATAACACTGTCATGGGTCCAAGGGCCTCAGTCCAAGGGTCCTCCAGCTGTTTTTCCAGGAGTTCACCTCCCTCAAAACTCACAGGACAGAGACCCAACTTCCCTTCTATCTAGACAGCCCCATTTCCTACTCCTATACCTCAGTCCTTCTCCACAATAGTCCGGTGAAACTTTGTCAGCCTCAATGGCCACAGACTAGTGAGTCCTAATAAAAATAGAGTCCTAATAGAATCCAGCACATAAAAGGCAGGACCTGCTCTGGCAGTGCTGAGGCTGCCTCTGCCTGCTCACATTCTGCACTGCAGCCCACGCTACCTCCAGGCTCTCTCGGCGTCCTTGGGAAAGTGTCCTTAATGGTGCTGTCTGCCGTGGTGCTGGTCCCCACCGGTTCCTCTACCCTGCTTCCTGGGTGACTGGCCTCTCTGCCAGCAGCTGCTCCTCCACTCCTGAGCCCTCTCTGCCTGCAGACCCTTGAGGCAGCTTCAGAGATGCTTCTCAGCTCCCTCTGGGTTCTGTGATTCTCCTTGGATGCCGCTTGTCACGCATGCTGCTCCCCACTCCTGCCACTCCCCACATCACGCTGCCTCCCTTCTTCTTTCCCCACACTTCCCCCCTGCACTGCTCAGCTGCTTTTTATCTGCCACCAAGGGCCCATGTGGTCCCAACCTTCTCTCAGCGGCAGTTACTCATCCCCAGCCCATCCATCTTCACTTCTGTGTGAGCTGTCGGCACATTTTAGCCACTGTCCGGGTCCTGTGGGACTGCTAGCTTGGTTACAATATCTGTGCTTGGTTCATTCATCCCACCATAATTAGAATCATAGAATGTTAGAGTTGGAAGGGACCTTGCAGGTCATCTAGTCCAATCCCCTGCACTCTGCAGGAGCATAGCTGAATTATAGTAATTATAGTAGTATGAGACAGCGTATCTGTAAGGTGTTGGAAGAATTTTAACTGTAGCCCTGGACAGTCTAAACTAACTCTGCATAGTGTTACCTGCACCCCCCTCTAGATTCATAATGGTCTGGTGTGTGCCCCTTACCAAGGCGGTAGGATGTAAAAGGAGAGTTAGCTGGAACGCAACACAAGGTTACTTAACAAAAAATAGTTTATTAGCTAAAGACATGCAGCAATATATAACAGAATACTTACTTCACTTCAAAGAGAAAAAAAGACAGTCAATAGATATATATATATAACAAAGATTCCCCATGCACAGAAAGCTTTCTGGACTGACACCAGGGAGACCACGAAAGGCAAAGCATACCCTGTATCTCCCGAGAGTCAGTGCTCAACTGAAGCTTCTGGCCTATTTTTATACCATTTTGGTCCTATACATTTTGATAGAGCCATAGAAATCATAAACTGCATCAATTAATTTTAACTGCCCTGTTGAGTATGGGCCATCAGGAATCAGGAGATGTTTACGCATTCCATGGGCAATGGGGCATCTTGATGCTCCTTTGCAAAACAATGCAAGGTAGCACCTGCATTTCTAAATAACAAACACAAGAATGTTACAGTTCCAGGGTGTTCTTTTGTTTCCTTGACCCCGAGTAGACATTTGGGCACCTGTCTGGTGGCTGGAGATGTGATGTGGATTTCTGCATGAAGACAGAGCTTAGTATTGCAAATATTCTGGCTTCCTTGACTTAATGGCAGGTGAAAAAATTCTTTTATTCTTAAATGTTTCCAAATTCTTTAGGTCTAAAATGTTTCCAAATTCTTTAGGTTCATGAACAATGAAAATGCAGATGTTAATTCCTGTGTAAGAAGAGACAAAGGCCTAGCAAAATTCTTTTTGGGAGTCATGTACTGCTAGCTGTTTGGAAAGTTACAGGAATAGAGGGGAGAAAAAGACTATGATTTATTTATGAAATTAATTGTAAAAATGGGTTAAAATTTTCTGAACCATTTTATTTTTTCTCACAACA
>NW_015162474.1:1971286-1974098 GCF_001447785.1 Gekko japonicus | reverse complement strand
AAATCTAAATAAAACTAAATACTTAATGAAGGTTTCTAATTGTTCTAAAGCAACAAAAAGGAAATGCAAGATATCCTTATAAACTAAAAACATATGTAACTCAAAGGTAAGTGCTAATAAAATACCTAAACTCTTAAACAAATACAGAAAGCAAAAACTGGTGGGTTAACTGGAAGCAATGCAAAGGGGAGAATGAATGTGGGTAAAACATGATTACAAAACAGATTCAGAACATGTGAACAATAAAGCATGAAAATGACATGGACCAATGAGTAAATCAATTCGAACCCCAGTTGGACATAATGCAATATGAATACAGATAAATGTGGGTAAGGAATATTGATACATTTTTTTGAAACCACCCCCCCTAGATACTCATGACAGAAGGCACACGCAATCTAAGCCTTAAGTGTGGAAGTTTCACGCTGGCAAGGACCAAAAGCAAGTTCATGGGTCCCAAAGTGGTAACTGGGTGGGTGCTGCGAGGCATTTGCAGCTGGTTGCGAGAGGCAGGTTGCAGGATGGTGAGGGTTTTCATTGAGGTGGAGTAGTGACTTTGAACTGGAAATACAATTGGAGATGGGCAGGTGAAGAAAAGCAGTTGCCTGCCCTTGAGATGGCATCTGATGTCCATGAGATGGCTTGCAAGCAATTTGCAGGTCCACAGTGGCTGGAGGGCCAGCGATGGCAGATGTCAAATATGGGGGTGGGTCATACCCCCAAAACAAAGGTAACAAAAACAATAATCATTAACACACATACACAAAACAAACAATTCCTAAAATAACTAATACGTTGTGCCTTTATTATCAGGCAGAAGATTTCAATTGCAGTTTCAGAGTTTGAGTTCCTGCAGATATTTATTAAAGAACTTGAGAGCAAGATTAGCATGGGTTTTCAGGGCCGGAAAGAATCTGTGGCCATGCAAGGATGGAGCTCAAAAAGGAAAATAAATTTAGAATAGTAAGGTACTGATTGTGCACCTTGGAGAAGAAGCCCCTTTTGTAGGAGAAATGGGCTGTAGGCACAGTATCTCAGGCATGAAACTTGTGTTAGAAACAGTTCTGTGTATGCACAGAGTGTAAACAAAACAAAGATGAAACAATATAGCATGAATGGCAGAGGTATTTTATCAAGTAGCTAGATTATAGATTATAGCTGGACTCCCTGTTTTATAAAATGATTCTTTCTGGTAAAAACAAAAGCTACTGTGCAGCCACCAAGCAGTTTGGAAGGAGATTAGGACATTAGTTGTTGTAGAGTTTTCAGGCTGTATGGCCGTGGTCTTGGCATTGTAGGACCTGATGTTTTGCCAGCAGCTGTGACTGGCATACTCAGAGGTATAACGCAGAAAGATGGAGTACTCTCTGTGTCAAGGTGAGAAGAAAAATGGTAGGCAGGTACTATACCTCTGAGGATGATGGTCACAGCTGCTAGCGAAATGTCAGGCCCTACAATGCCAAGACCATGACCATACAGCCCAGAAAATCTACAACAACAAATGAACTCCGGCCATGAAAGGCTTTGACAACATATTGAGATTAGGACATTTTACCACACAAACATATTAATCCCAGGATTAGCTCAACAGAATTGCTACCATCGATTATGGCAAGTTTGTCCAGCAAACCCATTCATGGAGAAGATTATAAGATCCTTACATTTATATAATGAAATACTGCCTGGGTTTATTGAATAACATCTGGCAAAAACTGTGGAATAACAGCCAGGTGTTACATAATTTTGCATGCTGCTCTAGCAGCTCAGATGGGCAAATTATTTCTTCAAAGGTGACAGTAGCCAGCTATGAAAACAGGACATACTTTATTTATTAATTAAGTGTAAAAGGATACAAAGTCTCTTTCCACTGGTAACAGTTGTCATGGTCCTGTTTCCAAAATATGCTACCCCTCCATGCCCCAAGATGCACATGCAGGCCTTTCGGGTTCTGATTCTCATGTTACTGGAGTGTCATTGGCTCCAATTTCCATTTTGCTGGCATCTAAAGACTTCCTGAGGGTCAGGAAAAAACTAACACTGGACTCAGCCATAACTTCAGTTCCTAGAAAATCAGCTGTGGCGGCCATAACTTTTTAAAGAGCCCCTTTCGAGAGCTGGGGGAGTGTTGGGTTCCCAAGCATCGAGAATAAATCCACGTTTTAAACAGCAAGATATTATTTCAAAGCATTGGAAAGACACTCAAACACGTTCTTTGTTAGAACTGACTACAAACGGTTAGAGCAAGCATGATAAAGGGATTTGAAACAGGTACAGAACCAATGGGTCACATTCCCGCTGGCGGGTGAACGAAAACGGTTTCGCGCTCATTCCCTGAGAACCAAGCTATCTCCAGACATAACACAGGTGCAGTTCCCAGGCTCTAAAAGCAACAAGCTGGCAGTGAAGCGAACTCCCCCAATACATCCTCCAGTTGTTTGGCTTAGGCATTACAGCAGAGTAGAATACTGGCGAACAGGCAGGGGGGGGGGTTAGCAACTGTACAGAGATACAAGTAACACAGAACACCATGGCAGCTTGCTGACATACTGCCCCCTCAAAAATACACCTTAATCACCATCTCCCGGGCAGGGCGGGAGAACTCCAGGTTTGTCCGGGAACTTCCTGTGAAACTCACGAATCAGATAAGGGGCCCGAATATCCCCTTCTTCCACCCATTCACGGTGCTGGGGTCCGAAGTCTACCCATTCGATGAGATACCAGAGCTTACCACGCTTAAGTTTGGAATCAAGCACATTAGCGATTTCAAAATGTTCATCCCCTTCAAGTATAATAGGAGGAGGGGGAGTGACCG
>NW_015162474.1:1970649-1970789 GCF_001447785.1 Gekko japonicus | reverse complement strand
GGTAGTTAGTAAAACAACGAAGATATTGTTCAAGTGTTTGATTAACCCTTTCGGTTTGGCCGTCGGTCTCTGGATGGTATGCGCTACTGAGACCTTGCTCCACTCCCATAAGAGACAGGAGTTCCCTCCAGAACTTAGAA
>NW_015162474.1:1926485-1967897 GCF_001447785.1 Gekko japonicus | reverse complement strand
GGAGAATGTTTCGCCCCGCCCCACCCCCACGCGGGCATTGCAGCTGCTGCCGAGAACAGCGGTGGCAGCCATAAGTTTTTAAGGAGCCCCGAAGGAGAGCTGGGGGAGCCAGAATGACCTCTCACACGAGAGGTGGAATTTGCCCCTACAAGTCCAAGGCCACCACCCCTGGGCTCAGGGAGGTGGGGGACCCCCCCCACCGTGTACCAACTGATGGCTGGTGGGAGCAGGGGGCGGGGCTTATGTGCCCGCCTCCTCAGCTCCTGACTGGCGGAGTGGTGCTCTGGTGCGCTCCGGCAGGAACCAAGGCCTAATGCCCACGCTAAGGACATCCAGAATAGTGGAGGGCATGTCTTGAACAGTGTGGCAGGGTGCAACTGGGAAAGAGCGGCCCTTGGTCATCCTTCCGAACCTGATAGTAGCTATTTATTTGTTTGTTTGTTTATAAGTTCCATTTATATACTACCCTCCCCCAAGTTCACAAGATTCAGGGTGGTTGAGAACAACAAAAAATACAGCGTAGATCGAAAGTAAAACAATCACATTAAAATTAAGAACATTAAAAACATTTTTAAAAACATTAGAAAACACTAGATGGTGCCAAAATGAATATTGTGTGCATTACTGGCCAGCAAGGAGGAAAAGGCTAAGTGGGGGGGGGGCATCAGATGAGGGGGATGGGGATGGGCGCTTCTCGGCACATTGTGTGCAGGCAGAGATTAACAAAGCCAGCAGAAGATGCTGCCTGTGTTTGGACTCGCTGCCTAGCAAAGCTTGCCTGTTTAAATACTTCAGCTTATTTAAATATGACAGATCAGTTTAGTTCAATAAACTAGTTAAACCCAAGCTGTAGTCTCATGTTGTCACTGAAGAGGTGCCTGGGGCAAATGTTACCTATGGGTGTGCCCTATATTTGTTGGAGTTGGCCAAGCCAGCACTGCTTCCATGGCTCTATTGTTGTTTCATGTGGAGAAATTACATGCCCTAAGTACTGAATCTGGAATTTAAACAAATGACATTTCGATGGTTTTACTAGTAAAAGAGCACTTTGTAATCATCTCAGAATCGTTCCCAGTTGAGTTATGTGTGCTGGCAAGGTGCAGCCAAAAGCAGTTGTGTCATCTGGATACATAAGATGTGCAATGACTAGTCCCATTTGCCTCTGGAATGTACTGAAAAGATTACACAGTCTAAATGGCATTTTAGTGAATTCAGCAAGAAGCGTGATTCTTTGTCCTCTAGGTGCACATTGCCACCTGCTGGGAGTTATCTGCTAAATCCAAAGTAGAAAACTACTCTAAATTACACAACATATACCTCCTAAGAAGTGGATAAGCATCCTTTATTGTGCAGTTATTAAGTTGCGTACAATCTACACATAAGCTCACCCCACTGTCTTTCTTTTTGACAAGTGGCACATTTCTGTTTTGCTGGCTTCTGGGAAGTCAGTTCACTAACTATCTCCTCCTGGTGGCTGTCTCTGGAAATGCATCAAGCACACATGCCAGCTGTCTAATTAGTTGTAGAACAGTGGCTCTTTAAAGATAGGAACAGGAACTTCATACAGGGTATAGTAAAGATCAGTGTTCCCTCTGAGCTGAGTTGGTGTGAGCTAGCTCACAGTTTTTTAGCCTCCGGCTCACCCATTTTTGTCTTAGCTCAGGAAGGATGGCTCCAGAGCAAACTAATTTATGCAGTAGTCAAATCGCTTGCTCACAACTTTAATGCCAGTACCTCACAAAGTAGAATTTTTGCTCACAAGGCTCCACAGCTTAGAGGGAACATTGGTAAAGATTTACTAAGAAAAACCCACATAGAAAAATTCAAAAGAAAATGTTATTTGAACTTCCATACTCAAAATGGATTTTTCCATGTTGTCTTCTTTTTGTTGATCTTTCCATTCATATGCAGAAAATGAAAAATAAGTAATGACCCTACTCATGATTGCATAAATGTCTCTTGTTGGCTTATTTCCTTACTATCCTTGGTGTGCACTTTCTTTTGATCCTAAATTCTCTTGTTTATTCATACTGGTAACACATTTACTTAAGGTCAATCTCTGTGTATGGATTTTATCTTCACAACAACTTTCTAAAGAAACTTAAATGGCTTTAGTCTACTTTCAATTTTGGCTCATATGTTTTAAATTAGTTGTCAGCATGTTTTTATATGCACCTGCCTCAGGTTCCTCAGGAAAGAGGTGGCATAGAAATGCTTTTAAATAAATAAACAAACTGGTCATGACTAACCCACTGTGCAGCGATCAGGTCTTTTAATTCAGCTGTCCCTAGTCCAAAGTCAATACTCTGTCCACTATGTTAAGTCAGACTCAGCATCTACTTTGACCCTCACCATTGGCAATCTTGGTTAATAACTAATGTGTTTTTCCCCTTTCACTACCAGTCTCATAACTGTTGTCGAAATATGGATGTACTGGAAGATCTAAGGGCAAATCAATGGTCTGGGATCAGGATATTTGCATGTTCCCATCTTAGATTGCCCAAGAGGCTCGGATCCTCCACAGAGACCCTGCTCAGTGTTTGCTAGGTGCTAAGCTTGTTAAGCTTTAAGTGAGAACTTTGATTTTGTCAGTCATTTATTGAATTTCCTTCTCTTCCCATCTTTGGCTGGACAGGAACACCCTGCGTAATGGTTTTGATTGCTCGTTCATTAGAGATGCTGTCTTTACTATTGTTTCAAATACCGGAAACTAATGTTTTATGTGCTTTTTTTTAAAAAAAAAAGATCTTTATTTTATGTTTTATCTATTGTTTGCTGTTTTATCTATTGTTTATGTTTTATCTATAGTTTGCTGTTCTTAACATGTGGCATGAGCATTTTTAATGAAGGGTGCGGAATACAAGTATCTCACATGAATTAACAAACTTGCTTCCTGTCCACTTACATCGATGAATGTCTCAGATTTCTGCAGTTACAAATTGTTTTGGTCAATTGAGCTGCACAAATTTATATCATGTGGAACTATGACATTTTGACTATTGGTATAGGGAAGAAGTGAAATTTGTCTTCTCTCTTCTCTTGCCAAAACATTCCATTCAATCAACGTCATTTCTTCAAGAACAGCAGCCCCTGTAATGACTGCCTCTGTTTAGATTACCTTTTTCACAGTAGGATTTTTAAAAAGCCTCTGCTAATTGCATGCTGAACCCCAAACTAATGTGACAGTATACCATTTATGTTGGATGGAACTGCATTTCAGTTTGCTGTTCTTTTGACTATAAATAAATAGGATGGATGAGTTTGTAGATTTCATATGATTGACAGAGTCATATATTTACCACTGACCAGAATGATAAATCTATGGATCGCAAATAATGCGGTGAAGTTAATACATTTATATAGCTGCTGGTTAGTAGTAGATAAAAATAGCAGCACCCCTTATGGAGACTTTGCCTGCATCATTTTCAGAAACTCACCTGCCTATTTATGCAACCATGATGAGAAGACTTTGTTACCTTTCCTCTGCTAGCCGTTCTTTGTGAGTTTTAATTCAGTCTTCTCAGATCCCAGTTTCACATCTTACACGCAATTACAGTGATGAACTAGCAGAACAGTCACACTGAAATTGATTTTGATATTCTCCAAACTAATTGAGTAGAGATGTTATGGAAATGAAGTGGCAGAGTTACCAAAAGGTTCTCACTTACTTCTCTCCAGGTGACAACAGGGCCCCAGTCTACCTGTAGATTTCTGACTTCACATCATTGTGAAATATTCTGCATACCTGAGGGACAGCCTTCTTCCCTATGAATCTCCCCATGACCTTCTTTCACCTGTGGCCCTGCACTGCAGTCCTTTGCTCAAATGAATTTGGGCCCCGGTCACATGGCAAAGTTGCCACGGGAGAGGCACGGATGGTGGGCGGATTATCCGGGCGCGATCACACCCCAACATCTGGGAAGTGGAGCACACCCGTGGCTTACCGCCGACAATGCGAGTTAAAAAAACTAGTACCTCCAAGGTACTAGTAAACGTTTGCCACGGGCTGCCTCCAGACTCCCGTGGTGTGACCGCGCCAGCTCACGGCATTCCCCTCCGGTCCTTTGTTTACCTGCCGGCGCCGAGGGAAGGACCCGTGGTGTGCCGCCGGCGCATCTGATTGCATAATCACGGATCAAACTGCGCCGGGGCAATTAGCCACGCCTCCCCCCCCCCGCGCGCGATATCAGGCCCGTGTGACCGGGGCCACAGTTTGCCAGATCAGCTACCGCAAAGGTGACTTCCTTTAATATTTGGTTATGACATGAGGAACATCAGAAGCAAGAAACCTACAAGGGGAAAGACAGGTAAACAAATATGTGAAAGGACTGTTGAAAGAGCATGGTAAAATTGCAGAGAAACAGGGTGAATTATTTGTGTCATGCTTATTATGGATGATGTACATATGAAGCTGCCTTGTATGGAGTCAGTCAACCAGTCCATCCAGGTCAGTATTGTCTACTCTGATGGGCTGTGGCTCTTTGGGGTTCACCTGCTACCTAGTCCTTTTTTAAACTGGAGATGCTGGGGATAGAACTTGTGACCTACTGTATGCAACATGCCACTAAGCCACAGCCCCTTCCCTAAGGGATGGCAATGATGGACTAAACTGTGCTCCTGGGGAAAATATCCACCCACCTCTTCTTTTTCTCAAAGCTTTTTTACTTAACATGGAAAAGGGGTACACAGAAAAAAAGAAAACCTACAAAACTGGCAAGTATGACATTAGTTTAAATAGTTTTAAAGATAACAATTTCCCCATAAATATTTATGTATGGGAAATTTTCTTTGCAAAGACTAAAATTATTCAAACAATTATTCAAACATGAAATGCTTTCTATTAATCTATAGCATTCCTGAAGATAGCAAGGATTCTCATACATATATGGAATCAAAGAACTCCGCACCAGATATAAATCCTTGTGCATTCTTATATGCAAAAGAAATTATGAGCATCAGGATTGCTCACTATAAATCTGAGCTGTATGTCATCAGTCTCTAGTGCTGGCAATGAGTCTCTAACAAGAGCAAAAGTGGGTTGGGTGACTAGAGAAGAAACAGCTAGTTCTGAGTCCAGCCGTACCTTAGAGACCAACAAGATTTTTGAAGTATAAGCTTTCGAGAGTCAAAGCTCCCTTTATCAGACATCTGACAAGGGTATCTCTTCTGACTAAGAGAGCTTTGACTCTTGAAGGCTCATACCCTCTAAGCTGCTACTGGACTCAGATCCAGCTGTTGTACTGCAGACCAACACAGCTACCCTCTGAAACTATCTTCACAGAGAAGAAACAGGTAGAGCAGCATTGTCCCACTAGAGGCAATAAGTGGGGTCATCACTGCTGCCTGAGGGAAGAAAGGGAAGGAGGGGCACTGCAGTAGAAACTTGTTAGAGAGGTGAGAGGCCGCTGTCAAATTAGAAGGGACCAAGTCAATATTCCATGAGAGAGCCATGATTAAAATCTCTTGTGCTTTTTTCAAGGCTAAAAACAGCTATCTGGGGGTGACAGAAACTGGAGGAATGGTGTAGTGGGGAAGAGATAAATACTCCTTTGTCTATCACCTTCCCACACACAAACACACACACACACTTCAGCTGATGTTTTGAGCCATTTAAAAAAATGCAGGCGACCCCACTCACATTGGTCACATCTACTGAGGTGAGAGGTAGAAGTCATGTAAGGAGAGGCATGGCAGTTATGTAGCTCCCAGCCAATTCCTGGAAGAGAAGGGGCAATTTACCAGACATTTGCCAATCACAGTGCTCGCAAAGGAATTCCCTGACTCAGCTTCTGCCTCATTTTTTCCCATAAGGATGTGGGTCTCTTTCCCCCTTTCACCCATCTATTCTGTTAGGTGGCAACCTGGCAACCAGGTTATTTTATTTATTTGTTTAAATACTTATCTCCTGCAAAACAGAGTTAGGAAAAAAAATTAAATCTAAAATTATAACACAACAATGAGAGAAAAAGAGTATCTCTACTACTGCATATGTATCTTCCAGCCAGATATCTCAAATCAGGAAAATTCAACTTCTCTTGTTCTACAGAATTACACAGTTTCCTAAAACTCTGGAGGATTGGATTTAGGAAGAGGGAGAAGCTCTTTGTCAGGTTTGAGAAGCCAAGCAGGTGGTGCTGAGTAGGTGGAAGAAGCCAGCCCTTGGCAAAAAAAAAAATTCTGCCCTGACAAGCAGTAGCACGTAACATGTTGCTTTTAATTGTTTTTATACTGTGTATTTTATTTATTGTATCTATAGTCCGTATGTCTCATTGAGTTCCGAAGCAGATTACACAGTTTAAGTCAATACCAGTCCATACAAAGAGGCACCTAATAAGAACCATTTAGGTTCATACAGTCAACAAGGAGATGGGAGCTTTTGGGTTAACAGAAATACAGAGCCAACAGGTTGGATTGCACATTCTGCCTTTTTCATTACTTTTGTAACTGCTTTACATTTACATGACACTCTCTGCATTCTCTCCCCGCTCCCCTTACCACCCGTATATCTCTGGCCAGTTTCTTCATCCCCTTCATGCATCTGATAAAGAGAGCTGTGTTTCTCAAAAACTTATGCTACAATAAAATTTGTTAGTCTTAAAGGTGCTACTGGGCTTCTTACTATTTTGCAGCAACAGACTAACATGCCTAACTCCTCTAGATCTATGACCAACAGGTTTTGAAACTCAGGGAGTTTCAAAAACATTTTATAATATGACACGGCAGTTTGAACAAGTAAAAAATCCCACTGAGTATGCCCAAATGCTTGTATGAATTTCACAGAGGATGCCAGCAAGATCGGGTTATTGCATCATAACTTGAAAAGGCTGCTTTCCCCTCCCCCCTCTGTCTTTTTAAATTTTGTGACATTTATCTTGATGAAGAGTCTTGGTGAGCTTGAAAGCTCACACAATGTTTATGTCCATTTGGCTGATCCTAATAGGTATTACATGGATGTTATGCTTGAAGTAGCCGGTTTGAATCTGGACCGTGTGTTTGGATGTTCTCCTACAAGATGTGACCTCTGTGCAATTATTCTTCTCTGATAACAGACTGACCAAAAGGCGTACAAGCATAAAAGATGAAGCAACCTTATCATCCTTCATTATTAAACAGAAAAAAATTAGTTCACAAAAAAGAATGAATTAAGGCATCTGATGTACGCCTGACAAGTTTAATCAGTAAAGGATGGTTGGAGACAGCAAGAGAGATTGCAATATTATGGACCATTTTAATAAAATAAAGTTTAATGAATAATAATAATGAGATATGAAAATGCCATGAGTTGGGATTACGAAAATGATACCTTTGTCCCTTTGTTATGTGGTTTTCACAAAGATATAGATGATGAAGTCTTATTTCCATTCCATTTCTACAAAGCAATTTAACTTGAACAAAAGTTAGCATTGAAGTGTTTCCATTTCATTCAGACGAAGATCAAGTGCTGTCAGTGCATCAGTGCGGATGGGACTAAGCCACCTGGAAAGTCTGAGGCTGCAAGGCAGGATATAAGTATTTTAATAACTAAAATAAGAAAGAACTCAGATCATGTCAGCAGATCCATGGGTTTGCTTCAATCCCGTACAAAGCAAAGGGTGGTGGGTCTGATATTTGGCAAAAGGAGGGCAGCAAAAGCTTCCATTCCAGCTCTCTCCCTGGGGGTCTTCCCCCTACTTATGCTCTTTGTACCTCAGCCAGACTCTGATACTGGAATGGAGCTTGGGAAGGAGAAATTCTGGGTAGGCAAAGGAGTCTGCTAGAAGAAGCTACAGGAACATAAATGGTTGACTTGGTGAGAGTTCAGCCACCCTTACCCATTTACCTTTTGCTTTGGGGAGTATTTACACATCACTAGGGGTTTGGTTGTAGAAAAAGCTCAGCAGGAACTCATTAGCATAATAGGCCACACCCAACAGCAGAAACTTATTAGCATATTATACCACGCCCCTGACAGCATAGCTCATTAGCATATTAGGCCACACCCCATGCCTTCCCTTGGCTTGCCCGGGCACCCCACAACTGCAGGGAGCCCAGGCAAGACCCTCCTTGAAGGGAAGGGAAGGCAGTTTAAAATGCCTTCCCTTGGCTTGGCCAGGTGCCCCACAGCTGCAGGGCACCCGGGCAAGCCGGCTCTTGGACAGGCCAGGGAAGGCACGGGGAGGCATTTAAATGCCTCCGCAATCCTTCCAGGGGTGCCCTGGCCCACCCGCCTCGGAGTCGCCGGGGGGTCGCTCTCCAGGCCTTCCCTCTGTAGCCACGCATGCAGAGGTTTTGGCTGTAGTGGGTGTGGCCAACTCTAAAGCCAGCCGGAACTCCGTTCCTGTGCGTTCCTGCCCAAAAATAGCCCTGCACATCACTGGATATTATATTACCATTGTTTTATAACAATCTGTCAAGATAAAGACCATCTTGTGGGAATCTTCTAATCTGCTCCATCTGAAGCTACACAGTTCCCCGAATTAACTCTACTATTCTACACAGTTCCTTGAGTTACTGCAGGTGCTAGCATTCCCCCACTGACAGACATTTGGCATGGTCCTTCATCCAGGCCTGTTAATTAGGCTCAATCAGTTCAGCTGTGGCTCTGGTATAGGGGGGGATTTGCTATCACCTGGAAGATTCTGTGGATGTTGTCCAGTGATTGGTTGAGAAGGTCAGGAGACTATGGCCTGCATTTTTCTATAAAAGCAGTTAGTGAGAGTGTAATGTATTGAAATGATTACATGAATCACCTCATAGGACTCCCCTGTTAAGCTTCGAGCCAGACCTGGGCTCCTCTGAGCGAACTTCCTATTGGTCGCTTCGTAACAGCGACCAATCAGAACGATACCATTCCCTAGGAGGGAAAGACTCCCATTGGTCTTTATTCTAGCAATCTCATTGGTTGTTATTTGTAAATAGGCGTGGCTACATTAGCCCGGTTATGTTTAAAAGGAGCATAAGCTCCCACTGTTTTCTGTTCTGGTTTCTTACTGAGTTAGTGCTTGCTCGTTACTTCCAATAAAGCTGAATCACTTGCTGAATCACTGTACGAGTCCTTTGTTAGCGCGATCTAACAATTGGCGACGAAGGTGGGATGTTAGAGCAGGTAGGCAGCCCTGCGGACATCCACACTTCGGACTCGGAAGAAAGCGAGCAGAGCACAGCAGCCGATCCGGCGGAGGCGCCACCAGCTCCGGTGCCCAAGTCTCCCCCGATGGCTGGAAGCCAGAAGTTCGAGTGCTTCGAACCCTCCTCAGAAGACTGGGACTCCTACCTGTCCAGGTTCGAGTTCCATCTGGAGACCCACGACATCACCGATGAGGCGAAGAAACGAGCATGCCTCCTGAGTTCCTGCGGGAAGGGGACCTTCGACATAGCCAGGTCGTTGGTGGCCCCAACTGATATAAAGACTGTCACCTACGCTGACATCACGGAGAAGCTTAAGGCTCACTATTCTCCACAACCGTCGGAGATCGCCTGCCGGCACGCTTTTTACAAGCGGAACCAGGCCGGAGGCGAGACCATCGCAGATTTCGTGGCGGCCCTTCGCAAAGCCGCACGGCCATGTAATTTCCACAACGTGGAGGAAGCCCTCAGAGACCGTCTCGTCTGCGGTCTCAAAGATGAAAGGCTGCAACAGAGGCTGTTCGCCCGCACCACCCTGACCTGGGCAGTGGCCTACGAAGAGGCCGTGGCCGCGGAAGCAGCGGAGAAGTCCACGAAGGAGGTCCGCCAGCGGGTGGCAGAGCCCAGTATACACGCTCAACGAGACAGCGAGGGCGAAGACGCGGATGATGACGTCAACGCGGTTCGAGGCAAGCGGACCCCAGCGAAGACTACCAACGTCAAGCCTTGCTCCGGTTGTGGCGGGAAGCACCAGCGCGGCTCCTGTTGGGCTCGTGATGTCGACTGCAGAGCGTGTGGGCGGCGTGGTCATCTGGCCAGAGTCTGCAGATCAGCGAAGAAGGATCCCTCAACTAACAACCGGTCAGCGCAGAGGGGCACTCCAGTCAGCACCCAAGGCAAGACCCGTTCCTCAGCATCGGAAGCAAGCTGCCAGTTGACGGCGACCTTGTCGAGCGCATCGGCCGTAAATCGCACCAGCAGCCAGGGCAAGATCACCGTGACTCCACTCCTCGACGGCCGACCCTGTACAATGGAGGTGGACTCAGGATCGTCCGTGACGGTGATTTCTGCCGCGTCCTGGCGCCAGTTGTTCCCGAACCGAAGCCGGCGGCGGCTCCAGCCTGCGGGAACCAGAGTGTCCGACTTCCAGGGCAACCGAATTCCCTTGGCCGGACGGGACTCTGTTACTGTTGAGTATAAGGGGAAATGTGTTAAACTGTCATTCCTGATTGCAGAGGGAGACCGGGTTAACCTGCTAGGGTTAGATTGGTTTGAGCCATTGGGCATCGGTATTTCTGGGATTAACAGGATGTCTGAAAATAAATGGGGCATGCTGTACGACCTGTTCCCTGATGTATTTGCCGAAGGGTTGGGAAGGTACAAGGGCCCCCCGGTTGCGTTTGACTTAGATCCGTCAGTCAAACCTATTAGGTTGAAGTATCGGAAAGTACCTGTGTCTCTCAAACATAAGGTGGAAAAAGAGATTGACAAACTAGTTGAGCAAGGGGTTTTAGAGCCAGTACCATACAGCAAATGGGAGACCCCGATCGTAACCCCTGTCAAATCAGATGGGTCCATACGACTATGCGCCGATTACAAATGTACGATTAACAAGGCGCTGCAGCAACATTCGTACCCGGTCCCGGTAATAAGCCACATTTTGGCTTCCCTGGGGGGTGGCAAGATTTTCGCCAAATTTGACCTGGCCCAGGCATACCAGCAGTTGCCTGTCACCCCGGAGGCTGCCGAGGCCCAAACAATTGTAACCCACCAAGGGGCTTTTAAAGTGAACAGGCTGCAATTCGGGGTCAACGTAGCACCTGGGATTTTTCAGGGCCTCATGGAACGTCTACTAAGGGGGGTACCTGGCACAGTGCCCTATTTTGACGACGTGCTGATTGCGGGCGGGTCTGAACAGGAACTACTGGACCGGGTTAAAGAGGTCCTCAGGCGTTTTCAAAATGCCGGCCTCAGAGTTAAGCGCTCAAAATGCACGCTCGGGGTGGAAAGTGTGGACTTCCTGGGGTTTCGCATTGACGCAGAGGGAGTCCACCCCACGGATGAGAAGGTATCTGCAATCCAAAACGCCCCCAGGCCGGTGAGTAAGAAGGAGCTCCAATCCTTTTTAGGACTCCTGAATTTTTATCATGCGTTTTTACCGCATAAGGCATCAGTGGCGGCCCCTTTGCACGCGCTTTTGCACAAGGAGGCAAAATGGAAGTGGGGGCAGGCCGAGGAAAAGGCTTTTGTGGGAGTCAAGGAGCTGCTGACATCTAATGCCGTACTCACGCATTATGATGAACACAAGCTCCTGGTGTTAGCTGCTGACGCTTCACCGTTTGGAGTAGGCGCAGTTTTAAGCCATCTGATGCCTGATGGGAGCGAAGCGCCTATCGCTTTTTATTCTAGATCACTATCTGCGGCAGAGCGGAACTATGCCCAGATAGACAAGGAGGGTCTGGCGTTGGTAGCGGCTGTCAAAAAGTTCCATGATTTTATTTTTGGCAGACGATTTTTGCTGGTCACTGACCACAAGCCGCTACTGGGGATTTTTGCGCCCGATAAGCAATTGCCAAACATCATGTCCCCACGCATGCTTAGATGGGCGATATTTTTGCAGGCTTATGATTTTGACTTAGAGCACCGGCCTGGGAAAGCGATTGGGCATGCGGATGCCCTCAGCCGGTGCCCGGTGCCGGACATTGGCGCAGACCCTGCCCCCGCCTGTGAGGTCTTGGCAATTGAGGAGCTTCCTCGACCCCCGGTATCATCCAGGGACATTGCAGCACACACGGCCAAGGATAGCGTGCTGTCCCGAGTATTAAACTGGGTTTGGAGGGGGTGGCCGGTTGGAAGCGTTGAACCGGAGTTCGGCCCTTACAAAAGCCGTCAAAATGAACTATCCATTTCTAAGGGCTGTGTATTATGGGGGAACAGGGTGGTGGTTCCTGACAAACTCAGGACGAGAGTGTTAGAGTCGCTGCACGAGGGTCACCCCGGTATGGTACACACCAAAGCGTTGGCCAGAGGGTATGTCTGGTGGCCGGGGCTGGACAAAGAGATCGAAGAATGGGTACGAGGGTGTCCCAAATGCCAGCAAGTCAGACCCGATCCCCCACAAGCTACACCCCAAGGCTGGGAGTCATCTGGTAAACCCTGGGCCAGATTGCATATAGATTTTGCTGGCCCTCTCCAAGGGCAAATGTTCCTAATTGTGGTGGACGCTATGTCCAAATGGCTGGAGGTCGTGCATATGAAATCGACCACATCACTTGCTGTGATCCATGCGCTCCGCCGACTTTTTGCCACCCACGGGTTGCCTGACGTCATCGTCAGTGACAACGGGCCTCAATTTGTGTCTGAGGAATTTAGGCTCTTCCTCACGAGTAATGGCATACGCCAAATGACTTCGGCCCCTTTCCATCCGGCATCTAATGGCCAAGCCGAACGGATGGTCAGGACGGCCAAAGAGGCCCTGGGTAAAATGGACGAAGGGGACTGGAGCCAGAGGCTGGGCTCCTTTCTTTTGCTGCAGCACACCACCCCCTGTAGTGCTACAGGCCGTAGTCCGGCCGAATTGTTAATGGGGCGGAGACTCACGACCCGTTTGAACCGTATGCACCCAGACCTATCAGAAGATCAGTCCGAGCGTACCACTGCGCAACCGAAGGTGCGCATGTTTGAAAAAGGGGACAAGGTTTTCGCACGAAATTATGCAAACGGGCACTTGTGGCTTCCTGGGGTTATATCCGACTCTGTGGGTACTCGAATGTATGTGGTGCAGTTAGCTGACGGTCGAATATGGCGGCGCCACATAGATCAGTTAAGGAGACGTTGGGCTAGGGACAGCGCTGACTCTCCGACGGCTGAATCCCCTGATGTCGAGTGGACACCCCCAGAGCAGGCGGTGAGTACCGAAAGGCCCGGTACTGTCCCCGAGTCAGGGCAGAACCCTGTGTGCGGGGCTGAAATCCCAGTCGAGTCTGTGCCTGATCCAGGCTGTAGTGAACCCCACTCTGACCCACAACCTTGTCTGCCCGTGGTGCCTGCACCGCTCCGCAGGTCCCAGCGTTCGCGGCAAATGCCGACTTATCTGAAGGACTATGAGTGTAAATACTGTTGGAATAACTGATGTACAAAGGTTGATTGCATGTTTGTAAATAATAAAACAATTGGGATGATGGCTTAACTTAGGGGGGAGGAATTGTAATGTATTGAAATGATTACATGAATCACCTCATAGGACTCCCGTGTTAAGCTTCGAGCCAGACCAGGGCTCCTCTGAGCGAACTTCCTATTGGTCGCTTCGTAACAGCGACCAATCAGAACGATACCATTCCCTAGGAGGGAAAGACTCCCATTGGTCTTTATTCTAGCAATCTCATTGGTTGTTATTTGTAAATAGGCGTGGCTACATTAGCCCGGTTATGTTTAAAAGGAGCATAAGCTCCCACTGTTTTCTGTTCTGGTTTCTTACTGAGTTAGTGCTTGCTCGTTACTTCCAATAAAGCTGAATCACTTGCTGAATCACTGTACGAGTCCTTTGTTAGCGCGATCTAACAGAGAGAAAGTGTTCTCTTTCGCTTTACCCTTTCCGTGCCTCCATGCTGCCAAGAAGATATCTGCGTTATGCTCAAGGACTCTTTGCTTCCAAAACCACCTGCACTGTGTTAGGATTCCAGTAAGAGGTAGCTAGTTAGCTTTCTTGTTTTTTATATGTGCATTTTTACAGCCATTGAGCTATATGCCTTGTTTTTACACACACCCCACACCCATTTCTTTAATAAAGCTCTATTTTGCTTTATTGTGTGTGTGTTACTTAGGGAGTTTCTGAGACTAAATCCAGGTACAGCTTGGTTATGTTACCACACCAAGGCAGGGTCCGCCTTGACACAATCATTCACAAGTGGACTTTCCTGTATGCACAACACAGTCCAGGAGATGAATTGGTATATAGTTTCGTGTCTTTAATGTGATTGGGGCTGATGAATACTTAAACTAATAAGTCTGCTGCTATCACATCTTGTTTGGTCTTAAGAGAGTTAGGGAAGCAAACAAGAGAATAGCACAATGACACTGAAGAAATAATTCAGATTATGGAAACATCTTCTGGAGCAAAACAGATTGTCTGGTCCAGAGACCCCACCACCTGGGACCTAACAAAGGACAGGTTGACCCTCAATGGATAGTCAAAGCTTCTTGCTACAGTTTAGCCGCACAGGTTCATTGGAGCAATACAGCAGAAACAAACAAGACAACAAGTACCTATGAACCCGGGAGAAGGGGCTGGTACCCCACCCGACCCTTCCAGCATGACTGGACATCACTCCAACTAAAAGTATTCACATTTGTTCTGCTCCATCATTCTTTTTCTGCAATCAAGAAATTATAATATCCAAATAGTGGGAGATAATGGATGAGATAAAAATATGGATAGATTAATATTTTTCTACGAATAAATAAAAAATGAACCGTGTCTGCCTACTATAAACCCACCAGATTATCCACTAGATTATATTACACCTTGTTCTTACCTGGCATAAAAATTATTCATTTTGCCTTTTCTTCTAATAGTTTCTACATTCGGCACAATTATGTTGTGAAGCTTTTCCTTGAGTGACTCACTAAGGACTGCAAGTGTGTGTGGGGGGGGGAGGAGCATTTTTGAATATTCACAGAAACAAATGGAAGAAAACAAATCAAGCACCACCCTGTACATACAAAACAAACAGAAGAGCTCAGCCTTGCCCTGTCCACAATACGTATGCAATGCCGTTTTAGTTTAGTTTTATTTTTGAATAAGCATTCAAACAGGCAATTCTCTCCAAACCCCATTAATACGTTTGTAGTCTTAAATGGTACAGTCCAGGAGAAGCGTTACCAACTCCTGTGTAAATATATAAATGGGTTCAAATCTGCTAAACTATTCCATACTCTGAAACAAAATTTAGAGATATCAAGAAGGCAGTCACTCACTTGAGAGCTTCAGAAATGTCATAAGGAAGAAGATTTTTTATGCTGCCACCTACTCAGCAGGATGTGGGATTTCTGTTCCATACATTGTCTGCATCATGACACTGAAGTCTATGCCACACTGTATGTTTGTTTGTTTTTTAAGAATGTCTGGTTTCTTCTCTGAAGGAGTGCAAAGGAGAGAAGGTATAGCAGGAAACCATGCTTTTACCATCAGAGTACATTTTCTGCTCTCCAGTGCTTGAACAAAATGTAGCTTTACATTGGGGTCTCCATTCTATTAAGCACTGTAGTAATGCTGCTGTAGTCCCCTACAGAACAAAGATTTATGCTATAGGTAATGAACCTACTTTGTCAACAGCAATATGTTCCATTGTCAGTAAGACTACTTCCATATGTGTAGGCATGTTAATGAGTCTTGAATTTCATATTTATTTCATGTCATGACAGTAGGCAAATAGTTATGTTAGCTCTAAGAAAAATACCTAGCATTTGTTTGTGGCAGGAGTGACTGAGAAGAGTTTCCATCTTTAGCTGGCTAATCTCTCTCCACAGCTCCCAGGAGGGAAGAGGAGCTGGATACTCTAAAATGTTATGGTGAAGGGACATAAGTACACTGAGGGGAGGGTTGTCAGATACCTATTATCATAAGACTCATTCGCCAAGGCCTAATGATGTCATGGAAAAGGGCCCAGTGATGTCATGGGGCAGGAGCTGATAACGTCACATTGAATAGCGATATCAGCAGCAGCACATCCACACATATGTACAACACAGTACCTGTAGTCATTATGATTTTGGTGCTCTTTTCTCATGTATCGGGTGAGCTCACTACACACCACCCTCTCAATACACATGGTCTCTGTTTTGTTTTGCATCAACAGGGCAATAAGCACATGTTCCTGCTTTGATATACACAATTCAAAATGAGGTATTTGTAGGTTTTCCAATCACATGTACCAAAGCTGGGAAATATGTGTGTTGCCCTTGTGATGCTAAGCACCCTGATTCCCTTGTAAGGGTTAACGAGAATAAGGCCCAGTTTGAGGTTGTAGGCATCTATGATTTCAGTGCTCTCATTACCACCAGTGTTATCTCCTTCAAGGCTGGACAGTGGAATGTGATAATTGAATATCTGTGCTTAATTGTATAACATGATGGGGGGGGGGGATTAGGAGCAGAAGCTAGGATCTTCTGGAAGTTTCCAGATAAGATCTTTGGTTAAATGACAGACCACCTGATTCTATGGGGCAAAGAGCTATAGTTGGGGCTATAGACTAGTAAGAGTTATTGCAGATATACTAGGCTAAAATATGCTATGCTTCATTATGACTGGCTGCGATGGATAGAATGCTTTCATGCTGTAAAAGACTTTCCATCCGTAGCACAGATATGAAATGTATTAGATAGAAAAGTTAGTCTTTTATTTTCTTGTTATTAACCTGTTGAGACTGTACAGGACAGCTGATTATTTTTTGTAACTTAAGAAATCTTTTCTGCAGTCATTTTAAACTTTAAAAGGACATCAGAAACAGCCTGAAAAACAGCAGGAAGGAGGGAGACCCCTCAGGAAGCAGGGGTAAACCCTTGTTCCCTGCTCTTCACAAACCATCACAAACCACCACAAATTTTGTGGTTCACAGACCCCAAACAGGCCAAAATTTGTGACAAATTTAGGTTCATCATCTAGTTCGTGTCCATCCCTGTTCCTAAATTACGCCTACCAGAAATCACTCCCTCTAGCCTCGGTGTTATTTCTTAAAAGCAAGTAGGATGATTTGTATGGCTGCTATATAGTAAAAGAAAAACATTCTGCTCATATGCAATTTGCAGTCTTAGCAGTGAGGCAGGGATTATTGATGACTCAGATTTATTCAGATCCTCCCCAAGAAGATATTTTTCTATAGTGGGAGGTGGTGGAGCTTGCCTGGACATTATGCCTCCTCACCCCTTCGGTCCTCTTTTTCAGAAGTAAGAGCTCTTAGACATTAAACTTGACTCATTCAAACTAGTTATAAAATTGCCTCTGCAAATTAATCTAATTTGAAAGTATGGTCTTTTACAAGTGACAGAAGGAAAATTGTTTGAAACGGGAACATACTTGGAAACCCACAGAGTCGGATACTGTGGATCCGTTCGACTAACGGCACCCTCCTCTGGCACAAAATTCCTTCCTCTGAGGCAAGAGGTTCTTCTGCTATCAGAAGGAAGGTGTCACTGTTAATAGAATCTAACCTATAGTGTGTATATTTTTATATGTGTTTTGGTATGTTGTTAATACATTTAGAGGAATGTCTGTGATGATGCATTAAACATGGTTAATTTTTATAACTGTGTGATGGAATTTATTAGATGTTGAGTCTGCCATGTTGTATAAGCTCTTGTTTCCCCTCTTGCTTTACTGCAAATGGCATGTTGGACCCTTGGTCTCATCCAGAAAGGCTGTTATGTTTTTATCCAAAAGTCTGCTGAGAACATAGTTCCTCTTGCTCCTTTGAAACACAGAGCTAAGCTCACAAGCAAAGAAGACCAGTGCAGAGGCAGAAAAATATTACCTTAACTAATCTGCTCTCCAAGCTTGATATCAGTGGTTGGCATAGTCAGGTATCTCCTGAAGCCAAACATTCTAGCTAGAGGGCCATTGCTGACTAAGAAGTTTCTTAGGAAATCGGAAATTGCCCCAGTGGTCCTGAATCAGTGGAGGATGATCTCCCATTTGCCAGTAGGAAATATATCTGGAGGAAGCCGCTTTCTCGCAAATTGCTCTCCTTTTGATGCATCCCACCAGGGTCAACAAGGGTGCTTTCCATGTGGATCTTTTGCTTCCCCTTCCATTTTCAACTGCAAAATTTCTTTTTACTTCAACACAACATCATTAGGGTTGCCAGCTTACAACTTAAAGACTACAGAGATCCATTCACCTGGAGGAAATGGCAGCTTCAGACTCTATGGTAAACTCTATGGCATTGCTTTCCCATTCAGCCCCGCCTCTCCAACTCTGCTGTTCCCAGGCACCACCCAAATCACTAGAAACTTCTGAAGATGGCTTTGGCAATTCTAACCTCCTCCCAAAGCTCCCACCTAACTCCATCATCCCTGGGCACCACCTCCAAATCTCCAGGAATTTACAAAGATTACTTTGGCAACCCTAAATGTCATATGCGTTCAGAACACAGTGTGCGTGGTTTCACCTTTAAATCAGAGCAAAAAAAACCCCACCTCTGGTTATGGTGTATTCAAGGCAGGAAAAGGTGAAGGTATGATAAAGCAGAAATATAAAGTAAGGTGGCAGTAAGAGGCTGGAAGGACATGATTTGATTACTAGCATACTAATATTGCTCTGTAGTGCTTTTACATGTGATGAAAGCAAGGTCAGGAAACAGTCTATACTCTTGATTACACAAATATATTTCTGAGTTTATTTTTGATGAATATGCATACATGTGAAACTGCTATATTTTAAAACCAATGTATTTATCGTAATAAATAAAATGTGGGCCCCATCAGTTTAGCAAACAAATTATTGCTACAGTAAAATCATCCTTAATTTAAATAACAAAATCCTCCTAGAATAAGTTTTATAAATAAATCTTCACACATATAAATTATAACAATGTAAACAATTGGTTTAAATAAATTATCACTAAATATTAGCATTGGCTAAAACATTTTTAAAAATAACATAATATAGTTACTCTCTGGAGACAAGTCAACAGAGAAGTAGCAAATCTTCCTGTCATGTTCCTCTAGATATCTTATAACTTGAACATACATTAATGTATTGTTATCAGAAAATCCACTGCTCTGCACAGCCAATGAGCTACTATTCTACCAAAAACAAACAAACCCTTTTTGGTCATATAATTCATACTTGGCATCCTTTTGCTAAACTCATTTACTTGGAGGTAAGTTCCACTGAAGCTGATGCTATTTTCAGCTTCTTCAGTGGTGGTATGTATGCTGCTACCCAAGTGAATGCAGGGCTCCCAGGTTTGTATGGAGGCCTTGTTTGAATGGTCCATGTAGTTTATCTGAAACACTCCAATTCCTGTGGTGGCAGAATGTCTCCTGTCATCCAGGAACTGAGGTGGACGCATCAGTTCACACAAACAGCATCTCCATGCAGGCCTAGCACAGCTGAAAGTTCACCTGTCCCAGTCTGCAAGACCATAATCCATCTTTCCCCCCACCCCATTCCCTTGTCATACTTTCCCACATTTTAATCAATTCTAAACCCTTCTTTTGTGTCAGAATGGCAAGGAAGAATTAATTTTATACATTGTATGAATGATCCCAGAGGGAGAAACTGCATATCTGAGCTGACTCCTACTTTCAAGTAAATGGGTTTGTCACACATTCATTTAAGAGGTATGCCACTCAAATCCACTAGTGCAGATAAAGTGGTCTGAAAACTGTAGCCTAAGTCCTTTTATCATCTGTAGTAGCCCTCTGCTAAGAAAATAGATGTGTGCATGTTCTTTTAAAAAGTTAAATATACTAATATTTGGTATTTTCCCGTAACGGCCATCATTTGAAGAAAGTCCCAGTAGTTCTGATAATCCATTCGGTTCTGGTTGCTTCTCTTGCTGGTGCTAATTTCCTTTAGTGCATGCATTTTGCAGGTAATCAAATAGCAAATCAAGTTCCCCAACTGCTTTGTTCTTTCCATTTTCTCCTAGCTATAAAAGCAAAGCAAAGCAAAATAAATTACTTGGTTGAATGAAGAATCCAGATTACAGAAGACATCCTTGTTCTGCAGCATTAAAAAAAAAAAGATAGAGGAAAATGTCCTAAATACTATGAGCATGATCCCCTAGAAAATTCTTCTGCATAACTCATATTGAATTGTATGGGAGCTGCGAAGGCGCATTGAAGCATAGTGGCCTGGACCACAGAGTGGTGTTGTCTTGTAGATCCCACTCATTTCCATGGAGATTGAGCAGGAGAACATGGAGATTGAGCAGGAGAACTAAGTAATAATTATGGCAAAAGCCTACCATTTCACCTCTAACATGCCACAGGATTTATTACCTTTTTCAAAAATTGGCTGCAAAATCCATAGAATGGTTAACTGAAGAATGGGTGCAAGAAATGGGTTCAACTCCTGCTTGGGCATAGCCCCACTGAGCTGTACTAGTCCAGATGCGATCTACGAGCCTCAGTAACAAACTCTAAAGAACTCTGACATGTCATTTACTAGGTATGAGACTTAGAAGCCCACTGAGTGAATGCTAAAACACTGCCTCCATAGTATTGTTGGTCCAGCCCTCCTCATTTTGGGGTAGGATTCCTTAAAGACTAGTAAGGATTAATTAATTCATTTATATTTCACAGAATTATTTCTAGAATCCATAAACTCTGGAGAAGATCAGGGTTCTGACTACATTACAATATTAAGCACTAACTCCTCCCTTTACAATACATGGGGGGGGGCGGGAATTGTTCAAATAGTTTATTTCCCCCCCAATTCAGCCTGTTTGGTGATCCTGCAGAACTGATAATCTTGTATTTTAAAGAAACCTCCCAGCTCAGCAAAAGCAAGGAACTGCATGCATTGATTGTACTTTCATGTTTAAAAAATTGGGCTACATGTGCAAGCCTAACATAAAAGGAACAAATTTGTTATTGATATGGCTCCTGTTGTGATGCTTTTTTTCTTCCCCCCTGTTCACTTCCCAGCAGGAAGCCTTCCTAGCCTCTTTCCATAAAGACTGACAATGGTTGTTTATAAATGTCTTAATGGTTGTTTATAAATGTCTTATACGGCTAGTCTAATGTTCTGTATTAATTGAGAAGTTCTGAGATAACTAGTTGGTCCTGCATACCCACGGGGCAATAAATGGCAGTCTAATTATGAATGGTTGTATTCTAGGACCTTTTTGTGAAGGATCCCTTTTCTGTATTTAACTGCAAGCAGGCCTCATATGACAACAGTAAAGCACCATATTAACCAAAAAAATATATTGCCAGATCTTTCTATAAAAAGGCTTAAAGAAAATCCTCTTCAGCAGTATTTTCACTCCTCCCTGAAATATTCCTTTAGTTCTGCTGCTTTCAACCTAATTAATTACTTTATGTCCCCTTGGGGCACTTAAAAATCAATTGGTAATAATCATAATTATTGTGCCTTTGGGGGAACCGTGGGGGTGTGTGTAAGTACTGCTTTTCACTCTGCTACCAGTAAAGTTACTGGTCAGAATTCCTTTATTTTGTCATTTGTGGTCATATTAGCATGATTGAAAGATAAAAATCCTAACTAAAATATTAACACAGGCTTTGGCTGTCTATAGTTTAAGACAGTACTAAAGCACTACCACTCCCCAAAAGCCATACTTTATCATTTAAATTTGATTTCTAAATTCCAGCAGAGAACAGGCTGAATTGGGGAGGAAATAAAGTATGTTGAAAAGAAAAGGTGGGAAAGAAAATTCAGAAACCTCAATAATGCTTTGACTGCCAATACATGCTGTTGCAGAAGAGGAAAATCGGAGCAGCCAAGATAACAACGAATGAATAAGAGCAAACATAGTCACAAGCTCTTTCTGTTGGATCACCTTTTCTTAACATGATGGGTTGTATACTGAACTGTGCATTCCCGCATCTGCATTTTGATGGCATACTGCCTGTAAAAATTGGATTGCCTAACTTTACTAAACTTTGGAATTGGTTTTCAGGTTTTTAAAAATCGCTTCATTGCTTTATTTCCTCCCCCCCCCTTCCTTTGGTCTCAGATATGCACCAAACAGTATGGCACAGTATTTCTCTAATTTGGTGATCCTGCTGCAACGCAGAGCCTTTATGTTGGCCAGATTCAATGTTTTTCCCTCATCCTGGGTCTCAGGTAGATATAAAGGCATCCCGAAATGCAACAGAATCTGCAGATGTTCACTTAGAGAACCCGATACCTTAGATCATATTCTGCTACACTGTCCCCTTCATTCATATGTCCGACTACTTTTGATTAAGCCCCTATTGTCTAGGATCAACTCTGATAATGCAATTAGGTTTCTCCTTGCTGATAAGACCCCAGACATGACTGTACAGATTGCTGAACTTTTGTCTAAGATTTTGGTAGCAAGAAACTATTCTTAATATTGGTGTGCTCTAAGATTTATATATGTAATTTTAGCTTGATGAAGTTTTATCTTACTGATTTTATATGCCAATAAAGGTTCTGTCCTGTTAATTGCTTTATTTTTGCCTTGCCCTACATAGTTGTGAGCAGAGGAAGAAGAGTACTCTACTTTGGTCTCATCAGTATACATAGATTTTTAATGTACCTGTTTCATCTTGTCTTCCATTTTTTCCAGATTACTTTCAATATATTCATCAGGTCCCAACGGTTTCTGAAAAGAAAGAACACAATACATGACAATGTGGTTTTCATTTCACACCTTTCTCTTGACTTACACTTCAGAAGCTTGGATTCATCCTGATTTGAGGTTTCCTTTGTTATCAGAATCAGTGATTTGATATCTTGCCTTGGCTACAGGATCTTGCTAAGACCCAGCCACGCTTATAAAACCCTCTGGGAGGAAAAGTAAAGATGTGGACTAAGGAGGTGAGATTTCAAGAGAAGCAAGGACAGGGATCAGATATCAGAGAGGAACTACAGCTCTATTTCATGCTTACACAATTGCTCAGCTCCTTAAGCAAACAGCCAAAGAAATTTGCCACTTTTTCAGCCATGGGATATTGGTTCTTTAGTTCAGAAAGGATATTTTTCAGCATAACCTCTGTTACTCTCTTCATCAGGTAGCAGTGATTTTTCTCCTGCAAAACAAAGTAAAGAACATAAACTGAGGAAGAAGAGAGCAGGTAAGTTGTACAAGGGGAAATAAAAAGAAGAATGTATTTGCATGTGAAAAGTAGGAAGCTCACCTTGATGTTAATGTAGAGATGCTGCCCCACAAACCTGTTATCCGTGTCATTGTCAGAAAGTCTTGCCTAAAGAAAAAGAAGAAGAATGAGTGATGTTGCAGAAATAGGCGCCTATTTAAGAAACTGAATACTGTTGCAGGCTGACCCGAGCAGATTCTTTAATTCCACACTGGACTGACTACTGTAGAATTTTGTAAGACTATAGAAAAGGAGACTAAGAAAGAAATTAGTGTTCCGTGTGACCCACCAAGGAAAGGAAGATAAGGAGTCTCCTTCTAATGGATTTGTTTGAAAAATGCATTTTTAATTTTTAAAAGTATCCTGAGTATTCCAAAAGATCAAGGTAGTTTACAATGGAGAACATTAAATTATTCACATATTCATCTAAAAACAAACACAGTAATTTGAGTTGCCCAGAATGCATACCAAAATCACTCAGCATTCTAAAACCGTAAGTTTAGCAACTAACAAAAAGACCTTTGAGCTGTTTTATACACCTGAAAAAATTGACAGACAGCAGACCTGATGGACATTTCATGGCAGACAATTCCAAAGAACTGGGGCAATAACAGGACAAGTCATAGATCTTACAGAAGATGTTTGAACCTTCCAGAAGGAGGGGACCACCAGGAGTAATCTCTGGGGGAAATCTAAGTTTACCAACTAATTTTGAAAATCATCAAACAAATTCCATACTCTGAAGATGTATAGGTAAGAGGGAGGGGAAACAATGAATGAATTATAGACCATTTTTAAAGATATGCTACTTATAGGTTACTGCTTCATATCTAACCAATTGGTTGTGTTTGCCCACAGCTACCATGTATGTCAAGTATATGGTAAGCACATGTGGTAGTCACTATTATATCACTCAGATATCATAGCATAGGTTAGTGTTTCTTTAAAACAGAACAATGGCAGAAAGCAGACACCTAAAAGAGAAGTCATTCAGATATGAAAATATTGCATAACCCAAGCGTTTTGGTTTTACCATTTTGGCCAAGGTATAGGTATGGTTCCTGATGTAGAATGGCTGGAAATTGGTTTTTCTGAGCCTGCAGGAATTATTAGCAAGTGCATCTTCTTCCTTCAGGGGCAAAGGGCTTGCATGGAAGAAGAGATGTAGGCAACAGAAGCAGACCATCCATAGGAAACCTTTCTTCCAATCCTGCTGAAAATTCATGGCTCCAAAAAAAGGCAGTAATTTTACCCGAGGCTTAGTTATAGTCTTTGAATCTTCAAGAGATAAGAGAAATCACTCAATGAAAAAACGCATTATAAAAGTAACATGTTTATCAAATTATACATAATATACAAAAGACTGAACATATTACCTGCTTGAAGTTTTTGGCTGTGCTATGATAGAACCAAGGGTTCTCTTATATATATCCATTATCACTTTGTTCAAGGTAGTTAATAATGTTAAATGACATCAGCAATTCTCTTACTTTCCACTACTGCTTCTGAGAATCATCTAACCACAAGGCACAACCTCATAGTCTTTCTACTGTTCAATTTCTTATAAAGTGACCCCATTGATAATGCTGGGGGCAAAAAGGGGTTTTTATTACCTTACCAATTGCAGCTTAATGGTTATACATCTCAACAGGCTTTTGAAAAATGAAATGTAAAGTTACTGTTACGATTTGCATTACACCATAAAGTGCAAAAGCTAGATTTTGTTTTAGTTCCATTCTATAATTTTTTCTAAACCTGTTTTCTTTATGCAGTTTTTGCTTACATATTACTGATAAATAATAAATATATATGTTTACATTTAAAACATTTATAAACCCACCTTTCTCCTAAATAGCTGAGACCCAAGGCACATAAAACCAATATGAAAAATTCTAAAAACAACAAAAATAAAACAACCATCAGGAAAATAAGTTTTGTAACCCATAAAACAATCATCCTAAGGAGACAAAGAGATCGCTTTATGAGACCTCTGAAATGGCAAGAGAGATGTAGATCATCTTAATTCCCTCTGGAAGAGTATTCCATAATATTGGAGCAGCTACAAAAAAGCCCACAAGTGGGCAGCAACAGAACATACCCTTTTAAAAATAAAACAACAATAATTTTTATTTTTTGGTATTTGTTGTTGTTCAGTAGCACAGTCGAGTCCGACTCTTTGCGACCCCATGGACCAGCTCCCGCTAGGCCCTCCGGTCTTCCGCCATCCTCTGAAGTTTGCTCAACTTCATGTTCGTTGCATCGATGACACTGTCTAACCATCTCATCCTTTGCTGTCCCCATCTTCTTTGACCTTCAATCTTTCCCAGCATCAGGGTCTTTTCCAGTGAGTGCTCCCTTCTCATTTGGTGGCCAAGGTATTTGAGCTTCAATTTCATTTTCTGGCCTTCCAGGGAACAGTCAGGGTTGATTTCTTTTAGGATTGACTGATTTGTTCTTCTTGCAGTCCAAGGGACTCTCAAGAGTCTTCTCCAGCACCATAGTTCAAAAGAATCTATTCTTCGGCGCTCGGCCTTCCTTATAGTCCAACTCTCGCAGCCATACATGACTACTGGGAATACCATTGCTTTGACCACGCGGACTTTTGTTGGCAGGGTGATGTCTCTACTTTTTATCATGCTGTTTAGGTTCACCATCGCTTTCCTCCCAAGGAGCAGGCGACTTTTAATTTCATGGCTGCTGTCACAGTCTGCGGTGATCTGAGATCCCAGGAATGTGAAGTCTGTCACTACTTCCACGACTTCCCCTTCTATTTGCCAAGGAGTGATGGGGCCGGATGCCATGATCTTAGTTTTTTTGATATTGAGCTTCAAGCCCACTTTTGCGCTCTCCTCTTTTACTCTGAGCAAGAGGCTCTTTAGATCCTTTTCACTTTCAGCCATTAGAGTGGTATCATCTGCATATCTGAGGTTGTTGATCTTTTCCCCAGCAATCTTAATTCCCGCTTGTGATTCATCCAGGCCAGCATTTCGCATGATGTACTCTGCATATATATTAAATAAGCAAGGTGACAGTATACATCCTTGTCGTACTCCTTTTCCTATGCTGAACCAATCAGTTGTTCCGTATCCGGTTCTAACTGTCGCTTCTTGGCCCTTATACAGGTTTCTCAAGAGACATGTGAGGTGGTCTGGTACTCCCATCTCTTTAAGGACCTGCCATAGTTTGTTGTGATCCACACAGTCAAAGGCTTTAGCATAGTCAATGAAGCAGAAGTAGATATTTTTCTGGTACTCTCTTGCTTTCTCCATAATCCAGCGAATGTTGGCAATATGATCTCTCGTTCCTCTACCTCTTCGAAACCCAGCTTGTACTTCTGGTAGTTCTCTATCCACGTACTGTTGAAGCCTAGCTTGTAGGATCTTGAGCATGACCTTGCTAGCGTGTGATATGAGTGCAATTGTGCGATAGTTTGAACATTCCTTGGCGTTGCCCTTCTTTGGGATTGGAATGTATACTGATCTTTTCCAATCCTGTGGCCACTGTTGCGTTTTCCAAATTTGCTGGCAAATGGAGTGCAGCACTTTAACAGCATCATCTTCTAAGACTTTGAATAGCTCAGCTGGAATACCATCACCTCCACTAGCTTTGTTGTTAGTAATGCTTTCTAAGGCCCATTTAACTTCACATTCCAGGATGTCTGGCTCGAGGTCAGTGATTATACCGTCGTGGTTGTCAAGGACATCGAGGTCTTTCTTGTATAGTTCTTCTGTGTATTCTTGCCATCTTTTCCTAATCTCTTCTGCTTCTGTTAGGTCCCTACCGTTTTTGTCCTTTATCATGGCCAGCTTTGCATGGAACGCTCCCTTGATTTCTCCAATTTTCTTGAAGAGATCTCTAGTCCTTCCCATTCTATTGTTTTCTTCTATTACTTTGCACTGTTCATTCAGGAAGGCCTCCTTATCTCTCCTTGCTGTTCTCTGGAAATCTGCGTTCAGTTGGGTAAATCTTTCCTTTTCGCCTTTGCCTTTCGCTTTCCTTCTTTCCTCTGCTATTTGTAAAGCCTCATCAGAAAGCCATTTTGCTTTCTTGCATTTCTTTTTCTTTGGTATGGTGGTGATTGCTGCCTCCTGTACAATGTCACGAACCTCCGTCCATAGTTCTTCAGGCACTCTATCTATCAAATCCAGACCCTTGAATCTATTCTTCACCTCTACTGTATATTCATCAGGGATGTGATCTAGGTCAAACCTGAATGGCCTCATGGTTTTCCCGATTTTCTTCAGTTTAAGTCTGAATTTTGCAATGAGTAGCTCATGATCTGAACCACAGTCAGCTCCAGGTCTTGTTTTTACTGACTGGATAGAGCTTCTCCATCTTTGACTGCAAATTATATAGTCAATCTGATTTCGGTGTTGCCCATCTGGTGATGTCCATGTGTAGAGTCGCCTCTTAGGTTGTTGGAAAAGGGTGTTCGCTATGACCAGTGTGTTCTCTTGACAAAACTCTGTTAACCTTTGCCCTGCTTCATTTTGCTTTCCAAGGCCAAACTTGTCTGTTATTCCGGTTACCTTTTGACTTCCTACTTTAGCATTCCAGTCCCCTATGATGATGAGGACATCATTTTTTGGTGTTAGTTCTAGGAGGTGTTGTAGGTCTTCATAGAACCGGTCCACTTCAGCCTCTTCTGCATCAGTGGTTGGGGCATAGACTTGGATTACTGTGATGTTGAATGGTTTGCCTTGGAATCGGACAGAAATCATTCTGTCATTTTTGAGATTGTATCCCAGTACTGCCTTTTGCACTCTCTTGTTGACTATAAAGGCCACACCATTTTTTTCTACGAGATTCCTGGCCACAGTAGTAGATATAATGGTCTTCTGAGTTAAATTCGCCCATTCCTGTCCACTTTAGTTCACTGATTCCTAAGATATCGATGTTCAGTCTTGCCATCTCATTTTTGACCACGTCAAGCTTGCCTTGATTCATAGATCTTACATTCCATGTTCCTATGCAGTATTATTCTTTGCAGCATCGGACTTTCCTTTCACCATCAGACACATCCACAACTGAGCGTCCTTTCGGCTTTGGCCCAGCCGCTTCACTCTTTCTGGGGTTACTTGTACTTGCCCTCTGCTCTTCCTCAGTAGCATATTGGACACCTTCCGACCTGAGGGGCTCATCTTTCTGCGTCATTTCTTTTAGCCTTTTGATACTGTCCATGGGGTTTTCTTGGCAAACATACTGGAGTGGGTTGCCATTACCTTCTCCAGGGGATCACGCTTGGTCTGAGTTCTCTGCTGTGGCCTGTCTGTCTTGGGTGGCCCTACACGGCATAGCCCACAGCTTCATTGAACTACGCAAGCCCCCTCGCCACGACAAGGCAGTGATCCATGAGGGGGATTTGACATCCAGTTATTTCCTGTAATACTTTTTGGATCATCAGTCAATATTTCTTTGTGAAAATATGTACCCACATTCTGTTTGCATTTCCAAAATGTATTAGAGAACGCTATGGAATATTTAGCTAGTCTGGCTGGATATAAGTACCATCTATGTGCCACTTTATAGATGTTTTCTTTATATATAGTGGATTTGGTGATTTTAATATTAGTTTCCCAAATTTTCAACCATTGGTCAAGTTCAATATTATGGCCTAAGTCTCTGTCCCATGTTATCATAACTGGTTTTACCAGTTTGTCTTGCATTTTAAAATCTAACAGCACTCTGTAAAAAAGTTTTATAAGTTTCTCTCCCGAATTAAACCACATTTTATCTATATCTGTTAGTTTTTCATAGAATCCCTTCTTTTCATCTTCTTTATATCTTGATTGTAGCTGCAGTTTTTCCAGCCAGGACATTTCAATACCTTGTTTTTGTAGGGATTCTATTGATTTTAGTTTATTATTGCTATCTAACAAGTCATCATAACAACACCTCCGTTCTGGAGAGTTCCGTTCTCCATTTGACCCTGCACTGAGGAGGAACTGGACAAGTTAATCACACAAGGTGTGCTAGAGCTAGTCTCCCACGCCAAGTGAGAAACACCCATTGTGACCCCAGTAAAATCAGACGGTTCTATTTGCATTTGTGCTGATTACAAATGCACAATTAATAAAGCGCTACAGCAGCATGCTTATTTGGTGCCTGTGATAAGACATGTCCTAGCCTCTCTGGCAGGCGGCCAGATTTTCGCAAAACTAGACCTAGCCTAAGCGTATCAGCAGTTGCCTGTTGACCAGAGTGCAGCTGAGGAGCAAATGATTGTCACGTACCGTGGGGCACTCAGGGTCAACAAACTGCAGTTTGGAGTCAATGTGGCACCTGGAATTTTCCAGGGTCTTATGGAGGGCCACCTCTGGGGCATACTGGGCGTCGTGCCCTATTTTAATGACATGCTCATCGCTGGCGCCGACTCCACCAAACTGGCCGAGTGCCTGCGTCAGGTACTGGGCCGATTCCAGGAGGCGGGACTCAAAGTCAAGTCCAAGAAATGCCAGATCGGTGTGCCGAGGGTCGAATTCTTCGGATTCCTTATTGATGCAAGCGGCATGCACCCGACAGACAGCAAGGATGCAGCGATCCAGCAAGCTCCACGGCCGACTAATAAAAAAGAGTTGCAATCTTTTTTAGGGATTCTGAATATCTACCATTCATTCCTGCCTCACAAGGCATCTATTGCTGAGCCGTTGCATTGGCTGTTAGATAAGAATGTATCATGGGGGTGGCGGAAGCAGCATGACCAGGCTTTTACTTCTATTAAGAATCTGCTGATGTCAGGCAGCATGCTTACACACTTCGACAAGTCCCGACCGCTCATCCTGGCGGCTGATGCATTGTCTTTCAGCATCGGTGTGGTACTGACCCACGTCATGCCGGATGGGTGGGAAGCGCTGTGGTGTATTATTCCAGGACTCTGTCTGGGGCTGAGTGAAACTACGCCCAGATAGATAAAGAGGCTTTGGCTTTGGCCGCCGAAGTTAAAAAGTTCCACAACTTTTTGTATGGGTGTAGGTTCCTTATGGTGACCGACCATAAGCCTCTTGGAAGTGTCCCCCCCCAAGCGGCACCCCCCCCCCCCGCATTATGTCCCCACGTATGCTTCACTGGACTGTGTTTTTGTCAGCATACGATTACAAACTTGTTCACCGGCCAGGGAAGGCGATTGGCCATTCTGATGCACTCAGTTGCCTTCCAGTTCCAGGGCCACACATCAATTCTGCCCTGGCATTTGAGGTGATAGCCCTCGAGGAACTCCCTCAGCCCCCAATCCATGCCTCAGACATTGATTCAAATTCAGCCCGGGACTCCGTTCTATCCCAAGTTATCAACTGGGTGTGGAGGGGGTGGCCAGTGGGCCATATTGAAGCAGAGTTCCAGCCTTACAGCACTAGGCAGCATGAACTGTCGGCTCATAAGGGCTGTCTGCTGTGGGGGAACAGAGTGGTTGTGCCCCCCAAGCACCACAGATACGTACTTGAAGCCCTACATGTTGGGCACCCTGGTATGGTCCTCATGAAAGTGTTAGCCAGGAGTTATGTTTGGTGGCTACGCATAGACTGGGACATCAAGGACTGGGTGAGGGTTTGCCAAACCTGTCAGGAGTCCAGGCCGGAGCCCCCTCAGGCACCCGTGCACCACTGGAAGACCACACGCATGCCATGGTCCCGGTTGCACATAGACTTTGCCGGGTCATTTCAGGTGCAAGTGTTTCTGATTGTGGTAAACTCCTACTCCAAATGGTTGGAGGTTGTGCAAATGTCTGCCATGACCTCCGTTGCGGTGATCAGGGCACTCCGCCACATTTTTGCAATGCACGGGCTGCCCCACACGATTATGTCCAGCAACGGAACTCAGTTCACATCTGCTGAGTTCCAAGCATTCATGTCAGACAATTTGATCAAGCACGTCACCTCCGCACCATTCCATCCGGCCACAAATGGGCAGGCCGAGCGAATGGTGCGCACAACAAAAGACGCCCTCCACCAGATGGTCCATGGGGACTGGAACCAAAGGCTGGCATCCTTCCTGCTGTACTAGCACCTCATGCCACACACAGCAACCAGAAGGAGCCCGGCGGAGCTCCTGATGAACTGCCACCTAACGTCACTGCTTGACCGGCTGCATCTGGACCTGACATCAGACAAGCCACCACAGAGGGAGGCCCCAGCTGCACCTCACTCATTCCAGGCAGGCGACACCATATTTGCAAGGACCTACAGCGAGGGCCCCCCGTGGATACCTGCCACGGTAACCTCTGTCACCAGTCCGTTGTCCTACATCGTGTCCTCAACCAGCGGAAGGAGCTATCAGAGGCATATTGACCAGCTCCATACACACTGGACGGACAGGCCCGATACTCCTGCCAGGGACCAAGTCGAGGAGGACTGGTGTCCAGGTCCAGCACTCACAGAAGGAGAACTGCAGCTACCCTGTAGCACCAATGTTACAACTTCGGATTCTGAGGACACCCGGCCAATGGTGCCTGAGGACAGTGAGCCAGCTGACCAGTCAGATTACAGCCCGGCAGCTGTTGAAGGTAACCTAATGCCAACAGACTCTAATCCCTACCACACCGCACCACACTATGGCGGCCCTCCAATCCGGGACAGTACGGCATTCTGCAAGAACACGGACATGCCCTACGTATTTGAAGGACTTTGTCTGTTAAAAGATATGGACATATCTTAGGGGGGGGAAGGATGTTATGTATTATGATTTTTACTGCATGCCTAGCTTCTGACAATGCCAATTAAAGACTGGTATCCTAAAGTGCATGTTCTGATTGGCTGCTGCTGACAGCGGGCCAATCAGAGCTAAGGATTGTAACTGGAGGGAACAACAATGATTGGTCTTTATCTTGTAAATATGATTGGTTCTTACCATTCGTCTGAGCATTGCCTTCCCAGCCTGGGATGTTTAAAAGGAGCTCAGGCTCCTATGGTTTTCTTGTGTTGATTTGGTCTGGTTCAATAAAGCTGAATTCACTTGTTTAAGAGCTGCCTGAGTCTGATATACTTCAGTAGGAGTCTGTGTTTCTTTTACACAACCCCACTAAAAAGAAATGATAAATAGCCACAGTCATAACAAGTAACAACAATGAATAGGCCTAGGGTTGCCAGCCTCCAGGTGGGGCCTGGAGATCTCCCACTTTTACAACTGACACAGATCAGCTCCCCTAGAGAAAATGGCTGCTTTGAAGGGTGGACTCTATGGCATTGTACCAGGCTGAGGCCCCTCCCCAAACCCCACCCTCTCCTGGATCCACCCCCAAAGTCTCCAGGTATTTTCGAACCCAGACCTGGCAACCCTAAATAGGCCTCACTTGTACTTTAAAGATGGGTAGTTACATAAACCTGAAAGTGGGCCCAAATAGTACGTCCTAAATTGATAGGATATTAACAGCCATGCTTCAGTTATACCTGTATAATTACTTGTCTGTGATTCAATGCAAGAAAATATCACACAGTACCACACAATGACTACAATCCACAGTAGCAGATGTACAAAACTGTCCTAGGGTTGCCATTTTTGGGTTGGGAAACTCCTATAGATTTTGGGGGTGGAGTCTGGTAAAGGCAGGATTTGGGGAGTAAAGGGATCTCAGTGAGATACAATGCCATAAAGTCTACCCTCCAAAGCAGCCATTTTCTCCAGGAGAAGTAAATTCTGTAGTTGTAATTCAAAAATATCTCCAGGCCCCACGTGGAAGTTGGCAAATCTAACAATTTGCCTAGTTGTTGGTTATGAACCTCAAAGTTCTGCAAATGCAAGCCATTTCACATTGCCATGTGAACAAAGTCTCAAGTTAATAGGAAGTGTGTAGAATGTTGTCACTTTTAAGTTAAACAGCCTTCCTTACAATAAGAACTACTAGGGCATATACAGAGTTAGGGACAGAGGAACTGTGTATTTACATCTTTCTTTTGGATTCCTTGCTCAATCTGTTGCTGTGCAGGGATTATGCATGTAGACATCTTCTTTGTAATAAACGTTTTTAAAATAATTTTTAATCCTGGTGGTTGTTTTTTGTACAACATAGAGCTCTGCCATTCAAACACACTATTTAAAACAGGCTCCAGGGGAAGGGGGATGGTCAGTTGGCAAACTACTAATCCCCCTGTGGTGTGCAAGTACAGTAAACTGTGCCCATGATAACCAGATGCTGGGTAGTAGGAGATGCAGGCATTAGGTGGGCCTTTAGAATCGCAACACAGGGAAGGGGAGCTGGGAGCCCTGGTCCTCTCAGCAGATAATCCCTACAAAGGCTAGCTAGTGGGAAAATGGTGTATCAAAATAGGAAGCAAAAACCCCTCCAAGGATTGGGAAAGCCAGGTGGAGACACAGGCAGCCACTGGTGCCTGGGCATCTTGGAAGCAAAGAGAAAGCAGTGCCTGAGGGTCAGTAGGACTGTTTGCTATGCCATCTGTTAGGAAAAATCATATAAGGTGGGAGCCTGATATGATTACTTCAATACTAGGACTATTCTTCCTAGGGCTGACATTCTGATGCAAGAAGGATCCATGTCAATCAGTGGACCCAATAAGGGATTCCTCCTGCAGATTGTACCAGAGCATCATGGATCTGTGCTGGTACCCATGTGAATTGGCCCTAAATCTACACTGAGGCACCATAAGATATAGCCGCCCCCCATCAAACACCAATTTTCATTGTGCTAATTTCATGACATTTTAAACATCTTCATAAACACATTATGGCAACTTGATTTGCCCTGGACAGGTGTTTTAAGCAAGGAGGAGTAGATTAATCTAATAGCTGTTTATGGGTCAAGTCACATTTCTTTTTTTTTTCTTCATTGTAATGAGATGCTCTAAAACAAGTAACAGAGTAATGTCTATCTGAGCTTATGACTCCAAGCACTTTACCATATGCAGATCTCCATTAGATTTCAATGAATTTACATATATGTCTGTATGTTTAGAATGTATATATGCATCTGTAGGTTTAGATAAAGAAGTTTTAGTAAGAAGTCCAATCTCATTAAATTAAATAATTTAAAATAGTGTGAAGTTCTTTAATATGAAAAGACTACAACGATGTCATGGGTTACCACTTGCTTCAGTTTTTTTTTGGGGGGGGGTTAAGTTTATGGCTTAATGATAAAAATGTGGAAGATATACTAATTTCACCCCCATTCAAGTTTTATTATATCTGGTGATATCTCAGAAATTAGCCATGTTTCCATGGCATTTACTATCTCTGAGGGTAACATTTCACACTGAGAAAATCTTACTGAATTTCCCCGTCTGTCTGACAAGTAAGTTAGTGATTTGCTATTGACCCATATAAAATAGAGAGGGAAATAAACAGAGGAATAGCAGACACATCAAAAGCCACAAAGACTTCCTCTTTGATGTTAATCTTCTGTCATGTCATACTACTCATACAGTTCTTTATCTTCATTTGCCTTGAACATGTTCCAACTTGTTTGTCTTTAAAGCTTTAATTGTAATAAAAACATTATCGGCTGCGGTCACACGGAGCCTTAGCCACGCTACAGAGACGGAAGATAGGCGGATTTTCCGGGTGCGATCACAGCGCCACATCTGGGAAGCGTAGAGCTCCCGTGGCGAACCCGAGGCTTTCCGCCAAAGATGCGGGGTAAAAAAACTAGTACCTCCGAGGTACTAGTTTCCGGAAACCGCGAGGCAAGGGCGGGCGCCTGATCGCATTTCTGGTGGTAGGTCGTGGCATCCGGCGCCCGCCCATGTCCTGTCGCTAAAAGGGTTTTTTCCCCCAAGTCTCCACAGGATGCGCACAAGCACCCAACAGCGCATGCGCACACTTCATTTAAAAACAAACAACACAGCCCCCTCCTCTTTTCTGTACCCCCCCACTCCTGGCTTGGCCTGCTTGAGAGGAACTCTCTTCACCGGGCGGCAGAGGGGGAGGTGCAGGGGGCGTGGCGGGAGGGCGGCCCAGCTGAAGCTCCGCCTGGAGGGGACCGGACGGAGGACACAGTTTGCATTCCTCTGCAGCCCTGGAAGGGGTTAATCCCGTGGAGCCTTTTGCTAGGGAGGCCGCTTCTTAGCTGCGCCGCAGGATTGTTCTGTGATCAGCACCTCCCCCCTAACCACGGAACCTCGACGGGACCTCGACGGGACCTCGACGGGATGTCTGATCGTGCAGCCGCGCGTTATTTTGCTCCGGGGCAAACAGCCATGCTCCCCCCCCCCCCGCATTTTCCTTCCCGTGTGACCGGGACCATAGTAGTATAAAAAGTGTGCATTTGACACTTTTCAAGTTCTCACAGCATCAGTTATAGGCATCAATGATGTATTCATGCATTGCCTGTTGCTTGAGTACACATATCTATAATATGTAGCACTTGCTACATTCCCTCACTGTTTTAGTTAGGCTGCAATCTTAAGCATCCTTGCCTGAGAGAAAGCTTTTAAATAAGCATGCACAGACTTGCACTAGCATTATACCCTGTAATTTGGAGCTTTTTCCTGTGTAGAGATTTAATTCCAACCCTAACTTTGCCTGGCCAGATGTTTGGATTTACTTCGATGACCCTTATAACAAATGTTAATTTTTGAATGCAACTGCTTACAGAAACCATGAGTAGTTGTAACCAATGACTCTATAGAAAAGATATTCCTTCTTATAAAGGCTGTTCTAACGTGGTGATTGCTGGCCAGGTGTACTGCTTTTTGATCAAGCGACGTGTTTACTGGATTGAGGAAATACTGTTGAAATTGTTTACCTGGATTTCAGTAAAGCTTTTGAAGGGGCTCCCCATGAGTTTCTGATGGGTAAACTAGAGGTCTGTGGACTGGACTCTAGGATGGGTAGGTGGACAGGGAACTGTTTGGAGAACTGCACTCAAAGAGTAGTCGTCAATGGCATTTCATCTGAATGGAGGGAGGTGTCCGGTGTGGGGTGCCACAGGGCTCAGTTGTGGGCCCAGTACTTTTCAATATGATCTGGATGAGGGTGAGGAAGGGCTACTCATTAAATTTGCAGATGACACCAAATTGGGAAGAGCAGTGAACACACCAGTAGATAGATCTAGGTAGTCAGCCATGTTGGTCTGAAGCATTAGAACAAATTTAGAGTCCCAGTGGCACCTTTAAGACCAACAAAGGTTTATTCAAGGTGTGGGCTTTCGCTCGTACCTTGAATAAACCTTTGTTTGTCTTAAAGGTGCCATTGGACTCTAAATTTGTTCTACCAGAAGATAGAGATAAAATTCAATGAGATCTGAACACACTGGGAAAGTGGGCAGATGTGAACAAGATGCAATTTAACAAGGATGTGCCAAGTTCTACATCTGGGTAACAAAAATGAGGAACACGCATACTGGATGGGGAATACACTGCAGTGTGTGTGTGTGAACTAGATCTTGGGGTATGGGTGGACTGTAAGTTAAATATAAGCAGCCAGTGTGACAAAAAAGGCTAATGCGATCTTGGGGTGTATCAGCAGAGGAATAACATTTGAATCGCAAGATGTCATAGTCCCAATGTACACTGCATTGGTCAGGCTGCACCTGGAGTATTGTGTGCAGTTCTGGAGGCCTCACTACAAAAAGGATGTGGACAGAACGGAACGGGTGGCAGAGGAGAGCGACGAGGATGATCAGGGGCCTGGAGACCAAGCCCTATGATGAAAGGCCGAGGGACTTGGGAATGTTCAGTCTGGAGAAGAGGAGTTTGAGGGGGGTCATGATTTGCACTTAAAGGAGGGCAGGGAGCTGTTCCTGTTGGCAGCAGAAGATAGGACTCACAATAATGGGTTTAAATTAAGGGTAGGAAGGTACCGGCTGAATATTAGGAAAATCTTTTTACAGTAAGAGTTGTGCAACAGTGGAATCAGCTCCCTAGGAAGGTGATGAGCTCCCCCTCACTGGCAGTCTTTAAGCAGCGGCTGGACAAACACTTTTCAGGGATGCATTGAGCAGGGGGTTGGACTAGATGGCCCGTATGGCCCCTTCCAACTCTTTGATTCTATGATTCTGTGACTGCTGTGACATTTACCTGCATTCTCTACAAATTAAGAATATCACTTTCTTCAGAATGATTGTTTTATTTCATATGTAAAATACCTGCATACTTGGAGTGCAATCCTAACCAGAGTTATACCTTCCTAAGTTACTGGTGTCCACTGACTGCAAGTGAAGATGCATTGCTTTTTCTCTGCACAGTATTTCCATTTTTTGTGAATTCGCAGGCCCACAGCCCTATTCACTGTCCAGTCATCCTGTTTGCAATGTCAGCAAGAGAACATGATTTACAGTTGCCAACAAGCCAAATGCAACAGCTCACCATGGTTGGTATGCCGGTTTACTTTTCTGCACCCCCACCAAACACCGAGGAGAGACATATCCCTGCAAGACTGGCAATTATCATTTTTTAAAATTGTATTAAATTTAAAACTTTAAAACAATGTTTTTAACAGGCTCCATATGCAGAGGTATACTTGCTGACCATCTTCTCAGACACTGGAATCTGGTCCTGAGGTGGATCTCTATACTGCGTCTTTATGTCAATGGGGGAACATCACATTTAATCAATAGTACGTCCCTGATACCTTCACCAGATTTTCACAAACAACACCTACCCATCCACTGTGTGGATGTGCATGTCAGCTCTCTGTATTCCATCTGCTTCCACTGCTGCATAAGACTCTGATCCTCCAAGTCAATGGGTCCCATGGCTGCTTGGCCAGCAGTTCCACTGAGCATGGTGGGGCAGTTGCCAGCCATCCTCTGAACTCCAGTTGAGCTCCCTCCTCCATCTAGGGGTAGGGAGCTGTGGTAAGAAATTTTAGAAATATAGAAGGTTTGGGTTTAAAATGAACCAAATAGTTTATAAAATCCATGTACCTGTCTCTGTCATTGCTAGAAAAACAGCAGACAGCCTTGGCCTGTTTCACTAAACCAGGCCATAATTCTTTGCAAGCCCTTTGTTCTAGGCGGAGCATTCCTCTTAGTCACTGTACTCAAAAGTTCACAACATTCCAATCCCAGGATTTGAATCAATGAATGTTTCCCTAGGTGTGAAACTCACAATTTCCTAGGCAATAAAATGTGTGTTAACAAGAAAGACCATTTGGGCAGTTTGGCAGACTTTAATCCAAAGACAAACTAACTTCCTGAGATAAAGAGAGTTCACACACACCCCATCTCAGAGATAACATCAAGGGACAGTTTATTTCCCATGATTGGGAAACACCAGGAATAAACAATGACACTGTATTGATCCTGTAAAATGTAACTTTTGTTACAAGGATGCAATTTCCTGCAAGACAATTTCAACTTCTAAATGTTAATTTACAACTGTAATTATTGAGGGACCTCTTTGAACATTTGGCATAAATACTGGTAAAATCCAACAGATCATCATTGACTCTTGAAGGATCAGGAGAGAGGCTTATTTCTCCTGAGAATCTGGAGTCAACCTGAAAGGCTTTTCGTTTCTGCATGCTTGGGGGGGGGGGACTTTGCTTGCATGTTTATTGGGGCTTTGCTTGCATGTCTATTGTTTATGTTTTCACTATCAGCATTTAGGAAATATGAGTGTACTGTGTTGGTAAATCTTAGAATGTATTTTCCTTTAATAAAGATAAGTTTTATTTTAATAAGAGACCTTTTTGTGTCTCTGTCAGCGCTTAGTGGTTTCCAAGCTTACACCTCTGCCTTTGGTAAGGAGGCAAAACTCAGGGGAAACACGAACCGAGGGGAGAGTGTGGATGACACGGGTAAACACGCATTCACAGACACGTGCAGCCACACACATTTTTCTCACAACAGGAGCACCCTGGCAAGGGACTGTGCCAACAGCCTGGTATGGAGCTGCCAGCATCCCTGACACACACACACGCACAGAGATGCATGACATGGACATACTGCTGAGTACAGATGCCTTGGGTTGCCCCCAAACACAAACACCACTAGCCTTTTCTGTAGGAGCCCACATTGTTGAGGCACTGCTCAGGTTGCATGTAAGGGGGAAGGCTGACTCCTGGAGTGAACCTGCTGGATCACCACCACTGCTCAACTTTCACTGCATGGTTGCTCCATTGGCGTCTGTCTCCAGAGATGAGGTACCTGTTAGGATTCTAAAATGGGACATATTAGTCACACAACAAGGAGGTTTGCTCACCCCTGTAATTGCTAAGTACCCCCTCTCTGTGATGTTAAGAGCCCTCTCTGTGCATTTCCCACCTCCAGGGTGAAATGATGTACACTCTAAGTGTGAGAGGCAGAGTATCATGCCACCCACCCTATCATCTGAACTATGGAACATTCTGGCTCAGGTTTATGTAGTTCTGGGGGGGCTCTGATTAGGTGCAGGGGAGCATGTTGGTCATAAGTGAGGAGGTGTGTGATTGGCTGTGGCTGTAGTTGGTATCGGTGTTCCTGCTAAACTGCACTAGTGTGTGCTGGTACACTAATTTTTAGCTCTTAGCACACAGCTTTTTGGCACAGGGCAACAAAATTCTCTCCTGCTTCCATCTCTTGGGCTGCAGCTGCATCACAGCTTGCTTTCACCCAGCTCCCTCAGTCACACGGGAGAGACACAAAGCCAAGTCTCCCCTCCAATGACTAAGGTCTCCTCCCCCCCTTCCTCCTTTGGGGAGGGAGGGAGGGGGGAGAGAGAGAGAGAGAGAACGAACACAAAGTTGAAGTCCTGTGGCACCGTTAAGACCAACAAAGTTTTATTCCAGTTGTAAGTTTTTGTGTGCACACACACTTTTTCAGAGGGAGGGAGACAGGGGATTCTTCTAAAGCACAATTTACATTGAAATTGCCCTGCTCTGCTGTTTACTTCGAGACTTGATCTCTCTCTCTCTCTCTCTCTCTCTCTCTCTCTCTCTCACACACACACACACACACACACACACACACACACACGTACGTACAGGAATTAGAACACATTTAGGGTCTCAGTGTGTTCTTATTTTGACTACCCTAATAGGGACCTGGTCTCTGTGTAAAGGGCTCCTAATTAGAGTTGCTGAGATATGGCAATTATTATCTATGCAAATAATCAATGTGAGAAATTTCAGTGCATGCTTTTGCTGTTGTAGTGAAGCAAGTTAGATTTCTGTAATAACAATATTTAGCATTTATATAGGACTTTCAGTGTTCCAAATCTGTCATATAATTGCAGTCATAATCCTTATAACAGCCCTGCAAAGTAGACCAGCAGTAGTATCCCCATACTACAGACCAGGAGTGGTAATGAGAAAACAATTACTTGGGAAGGCCACCTAGAAATTTGAGGCATTGACTTCCTGGACCACAGGATATAGTTTAAAGGTAATATAGTTTAAAAGAATTCATTCTGAGGTTTTTACAAGGTTATGGTAATAATCTTCTAAAAAACTAATTTACGTGATAGTTAAATGTGGGCTCGCTCACAACTTTAATGCTAGTAGCTCTTTTGGCTGCTGAAATAGAATTTTTGCTCACAACACTCCACAGCTTAGAGGGAACATTGGTTGGCATGCTATGCTATGTGGGACTTGTAGGTGGGACTGTGCCTGTGGGTGGAACATTTTGCTTTTTCTGCTGTACAAGTGCCCATGGCTTACACTGCACTTTTTGATGGCAAAACTTTATACCAGTTATGGAGAACGTTCCCAGGCTGGGATGTGTTCGGGAGCCAACAAACCCCTGTGGGAGTTAGTTTTTATCACATAAGATATTTGTTTAGTCACTAACACATTTCTGAAAATGAGGCCATGAATATCACAAGGAGAAAGGGGTATCCAGATGGAAGTTATAATGGCAATAAATTATGCCTCTGCTTTTCAGTCTATTTGTGAGTCTTTCCCTTTACTACTCTTGTTACTGCATTATTGGAACTGGTCATGGTTATGTAGGACAGCAGATATTTGACATGCAGAATATCCAGTCTCACTCTCTGACATCTCCAGTTAAAATATTTCAAGTAACTGATGCTGGGGAAAACTTTTTCTGACTGAGACCTTGGAAAATGACTGTAAAAGCAGAAAGTACTGAGACAGACAGGCCAATGGGTTGACTCAGTATGAGCCAACTTCATATGTGAGGGGGAAAGCTAGTATTAAAAGTAGTCCAATTTTTACCTTTCTTAGGGTAGATGATTCATTGACCACATTGATTCTCTAGTCATACTGAAGTACGTATGAATTATGTACCTTTGATTTTTTTACAGTAAAGCAAGTTTCACATTGTGATATTCCATTTAAATGACCTACTTATTCAGTTATTGAAAAAAGTTGGTTTAGATGCAGTGACATTTTTGTATTTCCTGTTTTATAGTGCTGTCTGCTCTATGCTAGGCAATGGTTGCTTCGTATTCTGACCATGATTCGTCATGTTCCTGAGGCTTGGCCATTTAATCCAGGAAAAATACCTATTTTTATCTGGTTTAAATGGGGAACTCCCAATGCAGTTGTGGGTAGAGCACCTGTCTGGATGCTCCACCAGTATGGCAAGGGGGCAAAACTAAACTGTGCTTTCAAAATGGTGGGGACATCACCCCTGCCATGTGCCCCTTAGCCATTCAAACTGCTTTTTTG